>NC_134276.1:123134249-123451124 GCF_949628215.1 Phalacrocorax aristotelis | reverse complement strand
GAGTGACTTTTTTTTTTTTTGCAAAGTCTTGACTTGCAATTAATAATATTTTGCACAACTGACTCTAAGAAAAAAAATCTGTTCATGCATTTTCTTGTTTGTTTGTGTATTCCCATTTCTGCTACAGGGAGTTCAGAGCATTCACCCTTCAAGGTGCAGCTCAAAATTCACAAGAAGTAATATTATCACTAATGGACATTTGAACAGTTTCAGTGTTGCTTCATTTCCTCTGCTCAAATGTACTTATAAGAAACATCTATTTTTGCTTCAGACTTCTCATTACAGCTTCCTTGCCAGTCACACGTACATATGTAACAAAAATGCGTCCTTCGAGTCCCCTGAGTGGTACCATATGCTGACAAGCCCATATTAAATTCACAAGCCAGATTTCATTGGCTATTTGCCCTCCACTTTTAAAGTGATTTGTTAATAAATACTCCTCAACATCACTACTTTCAATCTGCTCCACCTCTCCCAAGGTAGCTGGTAATACAAAATTTAGCTCTCAACCCAGAGGGCAGCCTCAGGTCAACTGTTTGCAACAATTGCATGATTCCCAAGTTAATTACCAGGCAAAATCTCACAGATTGCTGCAAAAACCTCTTTTCCCAGGCACATTTTTCTTCTTTTCATTTGCCCCTGCTTGCTTTCCTCTGTAAACAGCCTGCAATCACTCTTTGCAGTCCAGACCCTGCTGCTCTTTTTGGAGCCTTCAGGCACAAGTGCCCAGACCCAGGAAGACTTGACATTTAAAAGGTCTTGACATCATTCAGGGGATTTTACCCAGTGTAGGACAAGTGCAAGCAAACTCAATAATGGGACCATTGTACCCTGCCAGTTCAATGTTAGCTCTGCTTCACATTACGGCAGCCCCCCTGCCTCATAGCATGGCTTAAAAGGTCACGGGTTCAGTACTGGTATTATTTAGGCTGAGGCCTGCTATGACTTAATAGACAATAGAAATCCTCATCCATAGCACGCAAATGTGTGGGCTGAACGAAAAATAATAATCTAAATAAAGTTGGGTCCCAGGTTCTAACTGTGTGCGGATTGCTTGTGCAGTGGATACTTTTCGTGGTCATTCCTCCAAAGTTTGTTTGGTAACACATTCCCGTGGGCTGGTCATATAGAGCGGACTGAAGCTAGAGCTTGCTCCGTCCTCTCTTCCCCAGTTCTTCTGCACCCCTCCCTTCCACACCAGTGTGCCTTCACTTCCTATCTGACTGCTTTCTTTGTCTCCTCATCCAGCCTTTCACACTGCCTGTCATGGCTGGAACAGCTTCTCCCTTCATACATGCCAAATTCCTTTCCTCCTCACAAAATGTCTGAAGATACGGCTGCTCAGCACAGCATTCAGCTTGAGTGCCACTAGCGCCATGCTTTTTTGTGTCTGGCACAGTATCCTGCACTGTCCTTGCAAGTTTGGTAGGGAGAGAAGTTGTCGTTTCTTCATCTTGCCCTGCAAAAAGATACGTTATTACACAGGGCATTCACAAAATGTTTTTTCTTACTCAGTGTGTGATTTAAGACGACTACTTAGATTATTGAGTTTGTGATTCAGAAGCCCAGAATCTGTCCCTAACGCATGGAACAGCAATGACTGCACCCTATAAGATAACTTCAAAAGTCTCACAGTGAACATAAATGTACCTCTTACATCCTGAAGTGCTCTGAGGCAGGTGAGTTAGTGTTAGTTCCCTCTAGCAGTCTGACAGGTTTAGGAAGATCCCTTTCCATCTCTTCCAACTTTTATTTTAGGACTTCTTGAGTTCTCATTTCTAAGATTAAAGACTCATCATAGTCTCCAGTCCAAGACCTAATGCTTTCTAAGAACCATCAGGGCGATCTCTTGCAAGAAACAGAGTGTGGAAGAATAAGTGGTACTTGTGGCACTGGATGCATTTTAGTTACCCCACCTGACATCAAGTACTTCTTTATTCACAACTTTGGCACATCAAAGCATGCCATGACATCTAGAGATGCATCAGCTCAGAACTAATATCATTAGGATAAGGGAATGCAAAGAGGAGGCATGATACATAAATCCTGGCTCAGAGAAATCAAAGCTTCTGCAGTTTCAGTGGGAGCATGACATTCAGTTGCCTGTGCTGCAGCCTATGACAGAGGCAGTGCAAATAGCCGTATTAGAAGACAAACAGCAGGAAAACATAAATAGTAAGCCTTGTAGTGGATTTGCACATGTTGCTTTAGAAAAAAACGTACCTGTGCACTTGTTTGTGTCTACCAGTTTTCTGAAGCCATTTCCGACGGTTTTCATGTCGCTAGTGATAAATATGGTAAAGGTAGGGGTGGGTTTGACAGGTCTAAAAGATGCAATGGTAATGCCCTGCAGACGATAAAATACTCACTGTGTCATGGTAGATTGTTTAAAAGAGGCTTGCAACTGACGGTATTTTGGAGGTTGACTCTAGGAGCTGCTGAGGGCTTGAACTAAGATGTGAGCATCCCCAGGGTTCACCAATTTGGCCTGAGGTTTCTTATCACTTATCTGGCTGAGATCTGTAGCTTGGTGTTTATGCAGTTTGTGCTTTCACTGTTTCTAGCAGCTTGTGTTGGGGGATAAGAGAGGAAGCGAGAAACAGCAACATGGGAAGGCCTGAAAAATGCATCAGTTGATTTCACATTTTCTTGACAGCAAGACCTCCTTTTGTGATTTAGAAAACAAAAGTTAACATGGAAATTGCGTAAATTCTTTTGTGGGGATTTGTTCTGCATCCTAGAATGTTCTCCAAAGGATAACACATTGTGTGCGGGCAAGCACCACTGGATTGCATCCAGCTCTTTACCCCTCCTCACCACCCACAGCTGGAGCTAGTAGGCAGGCTGTGTAGCAGGTGCGCTAGGCTGGATCTCGGTTTGAATCAGGCTGCTTTCCTTTCTCATGAATCTTGTTAGTCAAGTGTTTTATTTTATCTTTTCATGAGGAGGAACACTTGACTTGTTGTTATGAAGCAACATGTCATTAATCCATCTGATTGCTGGAACCTGCTCAGTAAAAGAAAACGACATGGGAATAGTAAGACTAACAGCAGTATATAGCTTGGTGTTCGAATGCATACACACATATACAAAGGCCTTTATAGCCCAGCTAGCGAAACTGTGTGGCATGAGAGCTACATGTCTCCGTTCTTCTCAGACTAATTTATCAGGCGTACTACATGGGGAGTTTTATTTTCATGGTTGTGCACCACACCAAGGTGTAACAGTTACACTGTACTTAGACTCTCTGTCACCTAAGGATAACTGAAGATGTTTAAAGGTTAATTAAATTTTGCAGCACCTTTTATGAGGTTGGATTATTGCTGGTGTTGTAACTTTTCCTTTTTAAACAAAAACGTAGGCTGAGATTAAGGAATTTACTAGGGGTCGTGTAAGGAATCACTGAGGTGAAAAAAAAACAAAAAACCAAACCTGTCTCTGAAACTTTTCTGTAACTGTTGAGTATATCCCAGTAGCTGTATAGGCAGACTGGAGAGATTCAGGCATGACAAGCTATGCAGTAATTTAAAAAAAACAGAAAAAAGACAATCGAAAATCTGAAGAGCAGGCGAGGCCTGCGTGCCAAAGATCCCCTTCTTTTGGTTCTTCTAAAGTTTAAGCTAAATCCATTTAGTTTAATTAATTAATTAAAGTAATTTAGCTTAATTAATTACTAACCTAAATATTGATTCCAGAATTTTAAAGTCAGCTTGAGGGTAATTTAAACCTGATTCATGTCTACATTTGTACAAATATTGGCTGCGATGCTATTATGGAAAACTAGTATAACCATTCCAGAAGTGTTTCTAGATCACCCTATTACAAGTGCAGGTTTTGAAACATTTTTTTAAAATACTGTAGTTTTGAGGAAAGATATCTCCTTTTTTAGGTAAAATTCCTATTTGCTTTAATAGGAATTTTGACCAAGTAAAGATGAGTGGAGATCACAGGATTTTGTGGCCTTTGTTTAAAGGTAAAAGATTTCTCATTGGCAACAATATTGCTCATCATCTTTGCGTTTTCGCTCTTTTTCTTTCTTTTTATTTTTTTTTCGGTTGAAATAGATAGGAGTACCTGAGTCTGATTCTCCTGCAGATTTGATTACTCACAGAGATAAATTAATATCTAAGAGAAAAAAAGAAAAGAACAAGGAACCTAATAAATTTCTGCGTTTCTCTAAATCTGCAGTATTACATTGTGTCATCATAGATATTATTGTAAAACTACTAAAACCCAAACAAACAAACACACCACCACCCCCAGTCCTAACACTTCTGGTATTCAAATACTAGAATGAATCAGGGCACTGTAAAAAGAATATAATTCTTTACATTGAGGATGTTCCATTCCACCAAAAGCTGAAATCATTTTGTCCACTTCAGAATTGTTTCTTTACCATGAAGATCCTTGTCACATGGAGGACAATCTATATAAAATGTTAGTTGGACTTAGCCACAAATTTCCATTGCTAGTGTTCTTGAAAATAGAGTAGACCCAGCCCTGGGAGGGTCTGAGTACCCACAGTTTCTTAAGCCAGGCAAGGAGGTGTGCTGAGCACATTTCCCCATTCACCTGGGTTCCTAGTCAACTCATTCTCTTCTGCTTGTGGTGGAATAAAACCTTCTGAGCCTGTGGGTTGAATGTGATGCTGGCCAGCCTGTCTAGCTTTGTTTTTCTGTCTGGCAGTGAAAATCAGTCTTAACATTGCTGAGAGGTTCCCTACCATCCCCTATTTCCAAAGAAATTAGGTATTTTTTCCCATCAGGAATTAAATGCTTGCAGTGCTGCTAAACAGAATGAAAGCAAACATACATGAATATTATGACACATGGACTGTATTTTCATGAAATTAAGATCACAGGGTAGTTTATCACTGGTTCCAGCTACAGCAACTGCTTTTCTTTTCTGTAACCTTTGATATGCAAATAAACATCTCAGGCACTAGAAATCTATTTTATTATAAAAATTGACCTATACTTATTCATCCTCAAGTTTATGCTCATTTTAAGTTACCTCAATAGATAAACACTACGCATAATTTGAAAGCTGAACTACTCCTGGAGTATGTGATTATAAATGTTGAACTCAACACAATGCTATGTGTGTTTTAGGAGAGAGCATATACTCTTGCAAACCCACAAACATGGCGTTTTAGCTGCACACACCATACTTTCTCTGTTCAAAGCACCTTCCCAGTAACCATTATGTAGCTATATATCAGAAATGCTTACATCCAAAGGCACTCCACAATTATTGGCGTGTGTATGTATTTCCTGAGCTTTTCCATGTTCGATGAGTGACAAGCAAACAGTGAAGCTTGGTTTTCTCAAAGGTGTCAGAATCACACAAAATATTCTCCTCAGTCCATTGGGTATCCATCCTCTGAGTTTAAGAAGTAAGAAATTACAATAATAAAGAAAAGAAGTGTTAGGCTGTGGCATGGCAACCTTCCAAGTAGTTATGATAAACCAGCATTGTTCGCTGCTTGGGAAGTTAAACAGAATTACACATTGTTCTAAAGCAGCTGGGGAGTGGTTCCCCAGGCTGTTTCTTATAACAGTATTTTAAGGAGGTATAATACAATCTAGTGTTGCTTTTAATTAAATTAGCCTAAAAGGCAAAAGGCATGTATTTGCTAATTTTCAGAGCTACAGCTGAAAAGTAAACATTGCCAAGGTGAAGGCAAAATGGCAGCTTTTGGGGAACAGTGTTTTTGTAAGGGACAAATCTTTTGGCTGAATATTTTTTCATTAAAAAACTAGACACAAAATACTTTTTCATTAAGTACTTTAAATAACTGAGTTATTTTTCCTGTATATTCTTTTCGAAATAGTTTTCACTGTCTTTGTTTGTCATTGTGAGCAATGAATGGTAAAGACTTTAGAGCAATGCCGTCACCTAGAAAAGAAATAATGCTTTACTTCTGAGAAACCTTGGGCTAAAAGCTCGTGCATGTTTTCAGCATGCTCCTGTGTAAAGTGAAGTTTGAAGGATGAACGTGACTGTTCATTTAAACTAGCGAATGTGACACCCTTCTACAAGAAGGGTCAGAAGGAGGATCCGGGGAACTACAGGCCTGTCAGCCTGACCTCGGTGCTGGGAAAGGTCATGGAGCAGATAACCTTGAATGCCAATACACAGCACATGCGGGACAACCAGGGGATCGGGCTCAGCCAGCATGGGTTTATGAAAGGGAGGTCCTGCCTCTCTAACCTGGTCTCCTTCTATGATAAGGTGACCCGCTTAGTGGATGAGGGGGAGGCTGTGGACGTTGTCTACTTGGACTTTAGTAAGGCCTTTGACGCTGTCTCCCACAGCACTCTCCTGGAGAAGCTGGCTGCTCACGGCTTGGACAAGCGCACTCTGTGCTGGGTTAAAAACTGGCTGGATGGCCGAGCCCAGAGAGTGGTGGTGAATGGAGTCAAATCCAGTTGGCGGCCGGTCACGAGTGGTGTTCCCCAGGGCTCAGTGTTGGGGCCGGTCCTGTTCAATATCTTCATTGATGATCTGGATGAGGGGAGCGAGTACACCCTCAGTAAGTTTGCAGGTGACACCAAGCTGGGTGGAAGTGTCAATCTGCTGGAGGGCAGGAAGGCCCTACAGAGGGATCTGGACAGGCTGGATCGTTGGGCCGGAGCCAACGGTATGAGATTCAACAAGGCCAGGTGCCGGGTCCTACACTTGGGTCACAACAACCCCATGCAATGCTACAGACTTGGGGAGGAGTGGCTGGAGAGCTGCCTGGAAGAAAAGGAGCTGGAAGTGCTGGTTGACAGCTGACTGAACATGAGCCAGTGGTGTGCTCAGGCGGCCAAGAAGGCCAATGGCACCCTGGCTTGTATCAGAAATAGTGTGGCCAGCAGGAGCAGGGAAGTGATCGTGCCCTGGTACTTGGCACTGGTGAGGCCACACCTCGAGTACTGTGTTCAGTTTTGGGCCCCTCAGTACAAGAAGGGCATTGAGGTGCTGGAGCGTGTCCAGAGAAGGGCAGCAAAGTTGGTGAAGGGTCTAGAGACCACGTCTTACAAGAAGAGGCTGAGGGAATTGGGGTTATTTACCCTGGAGAAGAGGCAGCTGAGGGGAGACCTCATCACTCTCTACAACTACCTGAAAGGAGGTTGTAGCGAGGCGGGGGCTGGTCTCTTCTCCCTAGTAACAAGCGATAGGATGAGAGGAAATGGCCTAGAGCTGCACCAGGGGAAGATTAGGTTGGATGTTAGGAAAAACTTCTTCACCAGAAGGGTTGTCAAACATTGGAACAGCCTTCCCAGGGAGCTGGTGGAGTCTCCATCCCTGGTGGTATTTAAAAGAAGGGTAGAGGCGGTGCTTGAGGATATGGTTTAGCGGTGGACTTGGCAGTGATAGGTTAGCGGTTGGACTCAATGATCTTAAAGGTCTTTTCTAACCTTAATGATTCTATGATTCTGTGATTCTATGATTTGCATTATTTTGGGACCAAATTTGGGATTCAGCTTTCTAGAGGTGGGGAGCACAGCGCTTGCTGAGTCAGGTCCCATCAGGAATCTCAGATAACGCACCTAGTCATAGCATTTCATGGGAGGTCACAGGAATCCAGGTGAATTCTGGACATTTTAGTACACACAAAGCGTATACGTACGTTGTGCACATGCTGTTTAAGAAGTGACTTTTGGAAATGAAAGCATCTCTTGAAATAAACTGCGTTTCTTTTGTCCCCATCCTTCAGAAGCATCAGGATGCAAACCAGTTGCTATAGAGATTTTTTACTTGAAATGGTGGAATGGAAAAAGAAAGCAACACAGAACCTGAAAGCTGGTGAGCTCTTCTGAGGCAGCAGGAGCTCAGTGGCAGTCCACTGAATAGTCTAAAATATGTGAGGAGGCCATAACCTTCCTACATGTTGTGGAGTTTTCATCCTTCCTACCTGTGTTTAGAGGACATCCTGTGGCTCTGACTTGTAGTAGTGAGAATTACCCATCTGATGAACTGTAGCAGGGGAAGAAAGAACAAGTGCTTCCCCAGAACTTCAGTCATGCCTTTGGCCAGTGGGGATGCTGTTAGTTTTGTCGTGGGTAGAAAATATAATGTATTTTCAAACTCTTACCAGAAAAAGGGGTAAAGGTCTTAAGCGCCTTTTGAAAAAGGATGACCGCAGGTTGGAATTTCCTACATCTTTAGAATCTGAATCCCCTTCTTAGCTAACATTATTGGAAAGATACAGATACTTGAACTCTTGATATTTTCTGCAAGTCTGCCTTTGCTTCAGTGCAAACCGGGACTAAGGCAAAGTCCTTCTAAGCTGATACAGAGTATCCTGAGCAGCTTCAGTGGCCTTTAAAGCAAGGTGTATGTATGTCTTACATTGTTTCCATACAGTAGGTATTCATTAGTGAATGTTAGTGTTCTGCTGGTGGTGGTTGTTTTTATTTATTTTTTAAAGATATATTCAGGAGACATTTTCCAATTTTGCATGAAAAGGAAGCTGATCCACATTCATATTTAAATGTATAGTGTTAGACATATTAGATTATGTTTTGGGCATCCTTTAATTTCTACCTCCCTCTTTTTCCAAGCTCCTACAGGGTGCTCATCAATTTCTGACTTAATAATTATTCCTTGAATTATTCCCACTCCATCTCTTAGCTACAGAAGGAATTAGTATGATCAACATTGCAAAGTTGTCTTCCATTCTTCTCTCTTTTGCATATTTCATTGTTGTAACTCTAAGGATTCATATTTGCTCCATTGAAGGTTCTCTGGTGTGACAGGAATCATATATGTATGGGAGAGAAGAAAATTTTTGTTGAGGAGGGAGGGAGAAAGACTTTCCAGACTTGTTCTCTAATTATATCTGTTGCAGTGAATCACTTAGTTTTGATTTCTGTCTGCAGAACTACATATTTATGGACTGGCATACAAAACCATAAGACTCATTTATACAACACTTATGTTTTCCCTCAATAATAGGAACAGCATTATTATTGACTTGGTGATTTTTGCTTTCAAGTGCTTTTATTTCTCTCACTGCTTAGCTGCCATTCACTGGTTTCCTGCTGGTCCCTGATGTGAAAAAAAAATAGAAAAGAAAATGCTAATTAGAGACCAATTTGGTATCCAAAGCTGCCCAATAGCACTCCCTCTAATAACACATGGGTATTACGGGTTGAATATTTCATATCGTGGGTCTGAATAGTAGCTATTAATTTTCCCAATTTTTCACTGCATCAGAGTGTTATGGTCTGAGATAACATATTGTAGGAAGGGATATTATAGGTGTTTGGGTTTTATATATGTACCTGCTGTCATCCTGGTATTGGCACTTGGAAATAAGGGAAAGGTCTGCAAGCAGTAATCAATCCACAGGTGAAGGTGAGAACTAGTGCTTTCCAACCACGAGGAAGGCAGGTGTGATGCAGAGATGTGTTGGGAGAGTGTTTGCAGTGGAGGCAGGGGTTGTCTCGGAGCCATTGCTCAAGGCACAGGTTGCTGACAGACAATGCCTCTTATGTAGTAAGTGTTCTATTCAAGAAGATGAACTGAAGCTGGGATATATAAAATGGAAAACAAAAAGTGTTTAGATCACTGAAAGACAGAGTTGTCTTACAAAGAGGATGGAAAGGCTTG
This sequence comes from Phalacrocorax aristotelis, assembly GCF_949628215.1. Lineage (NCBI taxonomy): Eukaryota > Metazoa > Chordata > Aves > Suliformes > Phalacrocoracidae > Phalacrocorax > Phalacrocorax aristotelis. Next base: position 123,441,521 of record NC_134276.1, on the reverse strand, counting down.
GTTGGCTTAGCCTAGCAGAATAAAGTCTAAGAAAGATCTGGTTGCTCTTTATAATCTTGAAGGAAAACACAAGCTACAAAAGCAAAAAGACAAGGTAGGTAGAAGAATAAGTGGCATAATTTGGCTGTGAATCACAGTTTAGGCTTAGAGTCAGATTTCCACCCAGTATAGGAAATAAAGTACTGGAAGTCCAGGACTGAATGCACGTATGAGAGATCTCAGTACATGTCATGAATGGAATTATGTGACCTGGCCGACTGCATGGGGGGGGAGGCTGGCCTCAGGTATGGGCAGCATGGGTCCTCTAGACCTGTTTACCAAACACTTAGTAACTGTAATTGCCATGAAAAAAATTGTTGCGTTCACTTCAGCTTTGGCTAAGATCTCCTCTGTTTCATAACGTAGTGAAGAGCAGAAAGAGGAAAGCATGTTGGGCAGGATTCTCTCAAAAAAGACCCAAATAACAACAGTAGCGGCAACAACAAAGAAGCCTGCACAGATCTCTCTAAATCGGTGCTTCTATATACACATGTATCTCTCCAGTTTGTGTATATTTACACATGGACATATTTCAGTTATTAGGCAACTAGGTGGGTCCACATTAAGTTGTTGTGACTCTTACCATGCAGGCTAAACCACGACAGATATGTTTTATTTTCTACCAAAATATCCATATTTCCTACTTTAATTGCTTTGTTTCCCATGTTTGCTTGTGGCTATAGTGCTAATAAAATAATATTTTCATTTTCTCTGCTAAATAATTCTTTCTCTGCCTCTTGAATTATGGCTAGAAAATGCAAAAAGGCAAATCCCTGACTCACTTTTATAATTTAATATAAGGCTGTAAAGGTTTGCAGTAATGCAAACCCAGCACTGCAAAAAATATACAGTTAGGTAGTCCTCTGCCTTGGGTGCCTGAAAGACAAAATAAACTAAAATTATTTTCTTTAAAGTCTTCATTGGCCTCGTTTCTTTCATGCATAAAGAGCTTACCACATTCATTCATGCTTTTGTCACCTTCAGACTTGTTAATGCAACCTTGTGGTTACATAAGACAACCACTGTGAAATTTCATCTGATGTTGAATGCATATAAATATTTCATATGTGGAGCATATTAAACTGATGTTTCAGGAGTTGTGCTGGCTTAGGAATTTTTTGCTTGCATTTATTCATTTGTTCCTTTTCATGGATATTTTTGGGAGATAGTTCTCATGCTTAAAAATGACTGAAGGTACTTGTTTGATTCACCTCTAATGTTCTGAGGGAAAAAAACCTCCAGAAATCTCCAAACCTTTTCTCTTTCCCTGTACTCTGGAATCTCCAGTCAAAGACATTTTTTGAAGGATCTCATGTTCTTCCCCTGCCTTATCTCTCTCTTTGCTGCCTCTTTCCTCACCCACTGACATAAAAGCCCTTAGAAGATTTGCAGCAATCTCAAAGCCTAAGACACACCCCCAGAGCATTCTGCCAGCTAGCAGTAGGTTGTGTAGGACATACCAGATTATGGTAAGTAGAGGTTGCTAAAGAAATTTAAGTAGGGAGGCTGGGTCAGAATTAGAGTAACCTGTTGAATGAGTGACAGCCCTACCAGCAGAAGTCACTGTTGCTTTTCTATAACCCAGTTATACAAACCCTTGTATTTTGGTTTGTGCTGTCATGTAAGGCTCATATAAAGTCCAAGTCACTTAAATTCTCTCAATCTTAATTTTACCACCTATAAAATACAGCTAATAACACACCCTGAAGTTTTCTAGCACCCATCAGGATAGCTGCAGATGTGTGTGTGTTAGTGTAACACTGACTTCATTGTGCAGAGGAGGAACCTAAGACATGGGAATGGTAAATAACTCACTGAGGGGGGAGAGAGGAGGAGGAGGAGGCTCAGAAGCTGACTTGAGAAGTTTTAGAGAGCTAGAGAAGGAGAGGAGAAAGGAAGATCTTCCCCTCCGCTGCCTTCTGCCGACCCCCCTGAAAAGTCACACCAGCAGCTGTCTGATGGTTCCTGAGTGGTATGAGGTGAAGGCAATGGTCACTTGCCACTTTTCTAGTTTCCAGGTGATTTCTATTTAATGAAACATATTCCCTAGGGAATAAACAGCATGATAAGATGGCACCTCAGCCCAAGTGTTTTTGAAGACTGCTGGTTATGGATGTTGAGAAACTGTCAAATTTTCAGATGGAAATCCCTGCCCCAGTCTCTTCAGTTCTGCTGCATGCTGCAAATTTGGGTCCTGGTTCTCAGCCCTTGTTGTGATGCTAAAGCTGCCTGCCCAATCTTCATTGCATTTTTTTCTGAGCTCCTGAATCCTTGTTTCTGGAATGGAACAATGAGTTTGCTCCGTAGATTTAGGCTGCCCTCCAAAAGCTGTTTTTTTTAATGGAAGGAAGACCTTGGTTCTTGCGTTATCTGTACTCACACTAGGATATTGTGACCTACTGTACAATTCCAATCAAGTTTGATGTGGGTAGAATGTAGGAACACCAGTCCTAAAAAGTTGTGTGAAAACAAGTGTGTGAGCACAAGAAAAAGTGCCTTTGACAAAGGAGGAAGAGAAAGCAGGAAGAGCTGAATCCTTGCTAGACATCCAAAAATCCACTCACTCAGGAAGAAGCCCATAGAGAAACTACAGCTGCAAGGAAAACTTCAGGTGACCCTGTCGTCTTCCCAGCAGTCAAATCCAGTTAGCCATGAGCTATAAGTTTACAGGAAATGAGGTTCATTAGTCTTCCTGTCTAGGGAACTACTTGTTTTTCAGGCATTAGCACTACAAGGACTAACCTGTGGCAGAAGTGGGTGTAGAATTTAGGCTCCTGTCCCCCTTGGCTGTGCTTAGATCCTGGTTAAGGCAGATAAGCTTGGAAACCATTGGCCCAGCAGAGCTGCATGATGAGATCAGAAGCTCAGCCTTCATAGAAAATACAGTTTTCACATGGACCTAGAGACAGTTTTCTGAGACAGCTATCAACTGCTTCACTGAAATCTTCATCCCCTTCTAAGAGAACCAAAGGCCACAGCCATGAGGTCATGGGAATTTCATCTGAACAGCACTTAAGGCATATACTTAATGTCTAAATTAGATTATTTTGGTGATCTGTTTCCAATACACCTTTGGTCTGATCGGTGGCTAAAACCACACCTTTGGATGCCTCTGGCAGCTTAAGACTTAAGTAGTGTCATATACAATTTGCATAACGCAAACTGTGGCAGAAACCCCTAATTTCTGACAGATTAAAAAATACCGTCCTGAATTTTAAGGCAATGTCAGGCTGTATTTCCCATCTGTAGCACACACTGCCTTAAAGGAATATTACATTTAGCTTATGCATGCAAACTTGCTGTGAAAGGCTAGAAAATACCCCTATGTCCTTAATATTATCCAGTAACAGTGCAGTCTAATTACTTTTTCCTGCAGTCTCCTCTTGCAATGTCATCTTAATTGTTTTAAAATTGGTCTGCTTGCTTTTGAAATGCTCACCAGTGAAGAGGGTTAGCGCCCACCCTAGACCCTGCTCCACTAAATTGCTTAAGCATGTGATGAAGTGCTTTTCTTATTGGGCTTTTAATGCTCAAATACGTAAACACAAGTCTGTTTCCAGAAGCAAATAAAATGTAATGCTATGGCAGGTGATGAGGCTTGTATCTACAGCTCTAAGATGAATATGATACTGTTTAATTCATACTTAAGTCTGAAAGCATTTGGAACGATCGGTACATTAATGAAATGATAATTTCATGCAAAACATCTGACCATTATTTTTCCTGAAAGAGGCCACAGTATTGGCCACATATCTTTCTAGGGCTCTTTAAGAATGAATTATTGGCAACTCTCTTTATGTTTGAATTACATTCCTCTGATCCCAAGTGAAAAACAAGCCTAAAGAATGATTGCAATAAGCCGTCATTTTCCAGAGCAGAATGCAATGTAACTTGTAGTGAAACGTCTAACATGCAGAGCCCCTTCCCAATGCACTTTACATACTGGTTTCATTAGCAGGTGGAATAGGGCAACTGTGCTAAATGAGTAAGGATTTATCCTTTCAATCTCTTCTCCATCTGATATTTTGCAACCTCAGTGCAACACTTTAACCTCATGATTCAGCTGTAATGATGTTGTACATTCCTCAGAGATATGTTTAATCTTTTTACTTAGATAAGTTCTTGGCTTAACGTTACAGTATCAGACAAGTTGAACAGGAGGAGAATGCATTTAACCTAAATGGCATATCAGGAGGAGTGTCTCTTTGCCCTACTATTAACCAAAATGGTTAGCACTATTAATCGCTTCTCTGAGAACACTGCTAGCTAGCAGATTCTCAAATTATGCACATGCAGAGCAACACGAGCCTAATCCCACTGTCTAATGAAGCCAGTGATATCATTTCAGCTACAGAGGGATTATCTCTATCAAGTACAGTCACCTTTTTTATTAAAAAAAACAAACAAACAAAACCGAACTTTTGGGTTTTAACTGCATCCCTGTAATGGCATTGTGGAAGATAATGGAGCAACGTGGCACAGACAGTCTTACATGTTCAGATTTTCACTACTGCTTTGGTGTTTATCAGTACCTGAACAAAAGGTCTGATTTTCAGAAGTACTAGGTGTTTCCAGTTCCCTGCACAAGGGGCACTGTTCAAAGCTATTTGTATCACTGCTGTTTTCTTGTGGTGGGATGGCTCTTAAGAGTGTACATATTAGACTAAAGGTCCTGATAGCCTAGCTGGATCCTGTCCCTAAAAATGGCCAGGAATAGAGGAGATTATGAACAAAACACACAGAAAACGATGCTGCTTGCAGAACAGCGATCCAACCAGTCTCTGCTTACACATCCAGGGGAACGGATATCAGTGAAGGTGGAATGAGTGTTGTCCAGGCTTCAGACTCTCTTACTTTTAATCTGGATTACTTCCACACAAAGGAACTTTTCATTTCAGAGACTTTGTATTTCAGAGTCTGCACCAAAGTGCACTCATTAGAGCGCACATTGAAACCAAAAGGGCTGAACACTTCAGATGCCTCTTATGGTAATCAGAATTGAGAGCATGCTGGAAAATTATCCCTCCTCCCCTTGTGAACTGCTGTAAAAAAAGAAAAATTATTCTTGTTATTGGATGAGTCTTGTTTTCCTTAAAAGCAGATTTTGGAAGGAGACGCTGCTGTGCTTTTTGTACAAGTTAAGGCTAAATGTAATGATAATGCAAAAAAATTTCATTGGCATAAAAATGTTTTGGCAGTGAAGAAAATCACTCTCAAAAGTAGGAATATCACCAAGGGAAAGAACTTACATGTTTAAGACTGTGTTTAATTACAGATTAAACAGATTAAATTAGTCATTCAGTACAACAAAATGGGGGGGAGGGGATGCTTCATGAGGTGGAAAAAATACAGCAGTTTAATAAAATAGTAAGTATTATCAATATTCTGTTACGAATGAAAGCATTTTGTTCCACTGAAGCCAGTTACAGTATTGCTATTGAGTCTGCAGGATGAAGTGCAAGTCCCTCTTGTTTAAAATGAAGGTAGAAAGAGAGTAGGTGAAAAGGAAGAGTAGCAAATAGGGAAGGTGCCTGAATCTGTAGGTGTATTTTGCCTGCTCATGATTTCCATCAAGGGAAGGTTCTTTGAGAACTTCTTTTTTTTAAAAGAATTGCAAAAAGGCAGAGCACTGTGCAGAATTGTTGTAGTGAATCAGCTACTGCTTGGAAAGTGGGGGTGAGAAGGAACACCCAGCTCAGTCACTGATTTGGGTTTTGCCATCTCGTTCCAGCTGCTATTCTCCTCCCTTTGCTTCCTGCATTCACATATGCAGCATTGACCTTGTAGGAAGGTGCATGTGGCATATTGTCTGTAGGAATACTGTGTGCTCATGAAGGAGTCTGGGGAGATTGGATCAAGGTTTTGGAGATTTTAAAAAAGAAAAAAAGTCCTGCACGTTGCTGTGAAAGCTTTGTGGTGGTAGTTTGTTGGGCCCTTAGCACTTTCGAGCAAGTGAACTTTTCAGGAGAGACAGACCAGAGAAACTATGTTTCTGACATAGATCCTTCTGACATCCATTCTTTTCTCTTTGCATCCTTTAAATTTGCTCCATTTTTAGCTCCCTCCTCCTTTCCTCCTTTTTTCCTTCCTTTTCCCCTGCTGTAAGCTCTGTTTCACATTAAGTTTTCATTGTAGGACTAGAAAAATGGAAGCTTTTCTTTTTTTTTCTCCTAGGAGAAAGCCTTCAACAGAAATCAATGTGATTCCTGCAGAGAGGAGCCCATAGCCATGTGGTGTTCCAGTGCTAACTGCATAGACAGAGTGCAGCAAGGGAATACAGATAGCTGTGTGTGAACAAACCTGCTCACCTGTTTGCATGAGTTACTCAGTTTGGGTTGTCTGCAGAGGTAAAACAATAGGAATTCTTTCTCACAGTCTACATTAATTCTCAGCCCTTCTCAGGCTTACATCAGAACAGTAGACATATCAATATTTATAATCATATATTTATAAGGAATTGCTAATAGTTCCTTAGAGCATTCTTAGTGCAAACGTTGAAAGTTGAATGGTGATAGAAATCTAGATATGGTTTACTTAACCTATATAGTTACCCTATAAGTAAGACTATAAAATTTAAGAATTTTAGTGTTCGTACTTGGCAGCTTTTATTCACATTACTTTTATTGACCACCTCAATGGAGTACTGCCCCTGGCTATGTTTTGTGAATACACCTCACTGGACTAGGTGCTCAGCTAAGTACAAATCAGGATGGCTCTATTGGTATCAGTAAAGTACTGATGATTTATACCAGCCTGAGGGTCTGGCCTCTAATGAGTCAAGGTGGATATGAAAGCTAGCTTGTATCTGAAAATGGAGAGCAAGTAATTTAAAAACTAAAGACACTTTAACCAAATCCTGGAACTATGCCTAAAGTAATAACTTCCATCCTGTGTTTGAACTTACACGTTCATAAGTTACTTTGTGTTAGTCAAAGCTTTACTTACATTCATTGCTGTGACAACTCCTCCTATAATACACACTACAAGTGACATAGAGCACAATCACATCAAAGTAGGTTAGACTTCAGAGAGGATAGACAAGAGGATAATTTGCACTTACATAGTTTCTTTCATCCAGGGAGTTCAAAAAGCCTGTATTCATTAGGTCTAAACACCAGTCCTTATGGACAGGTACGTATAAGGACCAAACCCACTTTATGCACAGATAAATTAAAAGGTCAAACAAAATAGAAGCAGCAAAATGCAATATCAGAATGACAGGAGGCACCCTAGTTGCTCAAACCATTAACTTCCATTAACCATTATTGTCTGTCCTGTATCCCAGCCCAAGTTATTGCCCTTGAGGTACAAAAGCTTACTCCTGACATGTGACTGACACTATTTAGACCCTCCACAGGGAATGCTGTGGGCAAACCATTTAATCCAAAAGCGGAGGGTTGGTTTGGGGGTAGGTTATTTGTCAAATTGTCCTTGCACCGTTCTGCACATGGGGCAGTCAAATATCAAACAGATAAAAGCAGGCACAAAACAGTTGTAAGATAAATAGCTATCTTTGGCAGAAAGATGAACATTACAGGGCAACCTTTGGGCCAAAAGGTCTATGTACCAGAGCACATAACTTTGGGGATGGTTTGCTGTGCATAGCTGGCTAGAACAGCCTGCATTCCACACATGCTTACTGGGGAGAAAAACAGAAGGAACACCTCAGTCCATTGTTTCAATAGGTATAAGATCATGTCACTGCTGAGCAACACACAGACTCACAAACTAAAAATACATTCCTGAACATAAGAACAGAAGGGAGGTTTTATACTAAATTATAGCACTCAGAACAGCAGGCTCCCTAGGCCCATCAGAGGAGAAGGGTTAGAGTGGTAAAAACTGTCAGAGAAGGCATTAGAAGTTAAATCTTTGGGGCAGTTTCTCTAAAGAAGCTCAGCAAGATACTTCTTACCTCAAATCTGTAACTGGAAGGGCTCAGAAGACTAGGAAGAGGTCACTGAGCCTTCCACCTCAAGGTCAATGATTGCATCTGGCTGCAAGGTAAACACTAAACACACCATTACCCCTGACATCTGCTGGTAGTTCTTTGTTAAATAATCTAGAGTAGGTGTCAACTTTCTGATAAATAAACATCTAGGTAAATAGCTATTTAATGTTTTTAACCCATCTGGGCAGAATGGAATCACAGAATCATATAGGTTGGAAAAGACCCTTAAGATCATAGAGTCCAACCGTAAACCTAACACTGCCAGGTCCACCACTAAACCATGTCCCTAAGCACCACATCTACACGTCTTTTGAATACCTCCAGGGATGGTGACTCAGTCACTTCCCTGGGCAGCCTGTTCCAGTGCTTGACAACCCTTTCAAGGAAGAAATTTCTCTTAATATCCAGTCTAAACCTCCCCTGGCACAACTTGAGTCTGTTTTCTCTGTTTCCTTCTCACCTTCTGGAAATCAGTGTTGAATGCTGTGGTTGAATGGTGGTCTAATAGCATGGAGGGAGGTTGCCCCATGACTGCAAATGTCCAAACCTTTTGGGCTTCCAGGGAAGACTTGGATTTCCAGGGTGCATTACCTTAACATGGAATCCTTTCCAAAAATGTGTATGTTGCAGGAGAAAGCAGATTGGTCTCCTCAGTGGTGTTTTTCAGGACCTCTTTAAATGAGAGTATTTGAAAATCAGAAAATAGGGAGACCAGCTTTAAATTTGCAGTAAAGAAGGATTTTTTCTGTCTCAGGCTTTCCTGAATAATTTTCACAGTAAAAGGATGGGGTTTGCTAGTAGAATCTTCTGTATCCAAGATTTCCGTATGGGAAATTTCTTAAAAAATTAAGTTATGCTTATTGAACAAGGGTTTGTTTATGTTTCAGTTAAATTGACAGTATCAAATTATAATGAAGGTTTAAAAAACATGATATCTGTCCTGGCAAGTTCTTGAAAATGGAACAGAAGGAGAATAAAATGTAAGGTAATTTCTGTTTCTATGTGTACTTGTATAAATAAGGAACGATCACACTTTTATGACTGTGCAGTTTCATCAGCATAGAAAGCAAAATTAGGTTCAAAGAACCAAGAGGGTTTTTTTCCTGCTGGCTTACATTCAAGCCGACACGGAAGTCATTGCTTTATCTGTGAACTGACACTGCCATGAATGAAAACAGAATCAGAGCAACAGTCTGTACTCACTCACACTGGTATCCATGCAGTCAGGTTAGTTGGAATTTATTTTCAGAGCTGAACTTGGCCAGATTTTAAGATGGTATAAATCAGTGCACCACTGTGCTGCGTCTCCAGCTGAGGATCTGCTGCATGCAGTTTAAATTAGCCAAGATAGGGTACCTAAATGCTGTGCTAAAAGGAGTAAAAATCCATTGAGAATTGGAAAAAAATACATGTGTACAAATGACTGAAAAGCCCATGTAGCTTAAAGAGTTGATCACTAGTTTATATGGAAATCTATGTACTTGTAAAATGTCAGGAAAACTTAATGTACTCTCTCTTCGTAATTCAGTTTCAAAGTACTGTCATGACTTTGACTCGGTGTAAATGCCTTTCTCCACCAAAGCTGCATGCTTTGTATTAAACAATATTCAAATTAGATGCAAGAGTTGAAATAATATTGTAAGGTAATGGTTATTTTATCCACACTTTATCTCCTAGCTGTAAATTTTATACATTAGACTATACAACTCCCAATAGATCTTGGTATAAGAGACCTCAATAAATCTCAAACCATTCAATACAGAGGAAATTTATTTGTTATTTGTGTTACATTTTATTAGTGCCCTGCAGTTCAGTCCTGACACTGGAGAGATAGCTCTCTTTGCCAACAAGTAAGAAAAAAATCTTTACAGCTTTAATTTATGGAAACAATATATTTACTATTTTTATACTATGCATCTTAATTCACAGATTCAGGTATTCCAGCATATTTGTCTGAATATACCTCTCCAAGTTCTGTGACATAGTTATATTTTATGCCACTGATACAGGCTTCATAAATCAACAGCGTTTTAGTCAAGTATGCATGGAAAAAATAGCATGTAAAAGAAGATTTTATTTTCCCACATTGGAAGTAAAAGCCACACAGTAACTAGATGGATGGATAAATAGGTAGAAATTCCCTTTACTTTTCAATCTCTTGATACCACATCTGTGTGGTACATTGTGCCAAATACTACTACTGTTTCTGCTGTGTTGTGTCTCAAAATTGCTTTGTAATTCATGAGCTATGCAGTCATCTCTAGCTTTTGGAATAAAAAGGTAGAGATTCAGTCTTGAGATATATATAATGGATATAAGAGTATTCATTTTCTTATTCTTGCTCTATAATGGATGAATGGAAAAGAAATCTGGCTTCTAGCTGGTGGGAAAAAAAGCACTGTTTCACCATTATAATATAAACAGAAGGCTACAGAGTAGGGCTGGGAGGACATAGCTGTGAAATACCTTTCCAGGTTTGAAGAGGGGATCATGGGGAAGAACCAAACAGTACTTACAGCTTTTTTAACCAATAGGACAGTGATACGTAAGTAAATTTGTGTCAACCATGGGAAAACAACTAAAACCAGGTCAGCAATTAGTCCTGCTCACCCATCTGGCCCCTCCTCTCCGCCCCATGGTCCTAAGGCCAATTATTCCACTTAGCGTGCCTGAATTCCCAGCTGCAAAAGTCTCCCACACAGGGATATCATCTCCATCATGTGAGGATGTGGTGCCACTTTCATGCAGTATTCCCCCAAGGAACTGCTGTCATCATAATGAGACTTTCAGGTTCCTTCTAAATTGTATGAACCACTGGTTATTTCTCTTCTCCACTGCTCCCCATAAAGCAAAACCTTGGTCTGAATTGCATGATTAGCAGTCACCAACAATGGAGATCTAACCCACCTTCAGCTCTGACTTTCTCCATGTCCTCGGGCAAGTCCCCTCGCCTTGTAGTGAGATGGAGATGATAATCCTGAGCTCGACTTTTAGTAGGATACGCTTCCTTTCCGGAGAGAAAATCATGATGAACGCCCTGTGTTGTTACCAGGCTAACTAGGTGGTGTGGTCAGAAGATCAGTGTGTTTCTTGTTACGTCAAATTTGCAGTGATTGTTACAGCCAACTGCAAAACTTGCTTCAAGAACAGCCTTCTACTCTGAGTAATCTAAATTTAGCGCCATGTGAGTAATGCTGAAATGTCGTTATTTGTAATAAGAAGTTTTGAAGATGTTTTTACAAATCAGAAACTTGAAGTTTTACTTTGCAATGACTTTTCATTTTTTGAAATGTGCTTTCAAAATGTATATCAAAAAGTACTCTATTGAGTCAACATTGGATTGGAAACTTTTCAAAATTGCAGTTGAAGGGAAGAAAATGAGGAAAATACTGACATTTTGTCCCTATTTTAAAAGGAAAAACATAATCAGATTCCAGGTTAGAAAGGTTTGTTTTCAAACACTTGTTACAAATACCCATTTTCTCACATATTGGTTCCCTCTGTATCTCTTAGGTATTTATATTTTAGGGATGTGGTGTTTGTCTCACTGTAAAGAAGTCTAAAACCCCAGGATAACAGAACATGTTACGAATGTAATGTCACACAGCATGTGACAATGTTTTCAGTGAAACTCCTTCTATCCTTGGGAGAGAACCATCTGGCCAAAAGTTATTTGCAAACCCCCACGCGTAAGGCCAAATGCTGAGAGGTGCTGAGCGTGCTGACAGCACTTGTGGTGGCGGCCACCAAAGTCACTGTGCCCGGTACCTGCGGGCCTGGGCCTGAGCTTGGATCTGGAGATAAATTCTGTCCACATACCTTTAGCGCGGTGTAGGTGAAACTTAATCTCTTCATCTTATTCTATCAACAGTGCAGAAAATAACCTAAAACAAAGTCTGATGTCTAACATGGGAAAATAGCCTTTCCAGTCAGACTGGACCTGGCTGGTTCTTTCAGTTACTCAACCTGAATCACAAAAAGGTACCAAGTGACAGGACATGCATCTGCTCTGAACATTTTCCCCTTTGCAGTTCTAATAGCAGCTTTTCTATTTTTTCTATTCATATGTGATTATTTTCTATGTTTCCTTTTCATGTTTACATCTTAAATACAACTCTGAAAAACTTGTTTCTGTTCATGTTTATAACTTTGTTTTTCTTTTATCCTGCAAGCTTCATGTATTGTTTAAGGTCAAACACTAAAAACAACATTGTGAGTCTGTTAAACTTGTCGCTCCATTTCCCAGGGTGGTGTTTGACCTCTGAGAGCCTCCTTCGTACCTGTATCAACAAGTTTTGTTATCAAAACAGTACCACCAACCTCCATCCTGAAAAAAATGCTGACAGTCCAGGGACAAGGGATAATTTTGTCTTGATAACTTGCTGTAAATTCTGCAGGGCCCAAAGGCATTTTGCACAAAAATTGTCCGCCCCTCTTTCCTGCAAAGCTGTGGGAACTGGGACTAGTCCCTCAGTGCTGGGAGCACAGGAGACGGGGCAGGAACACACTGTTTTGCGGAGTGTGAGGGCTCCTGTTTTCTGCCAGGCTGCTCTGTCTCATCTGTGTTGTGGTTTCTAGCAGCTCCCCCTGTATAGCTCGATGCTCTCCTTGCATCTCTCCCCATGCTACGTGACCTTGCTTTTTTCTTTTATAACATCTTGAGCACTGTTTATTTGTTCCCCCTTTCCTTTTTTTCTTTCAGCCATTTTTCTTCTTCTCCTCTGATTCCTCTTCAGTAGTTTAAGAGACTCCCATATCTTCTTTGTTCTGTCTCCACTTCCCTCTTTTCCGAGGCCCCATTTCAAAGAGGCAGTCCTGTTCATGACAGCACCTGTGCATCTACCTAAGTCCTATAAAGCCAGGTGAGCACATGCCTATGTGCTGTCTCAGGGTCTTAATCTCTCGCTCTCCTTGTCTCTTCCTTTTTTCACATCTCTTGTTCTTCATCATGTGAACAATCTTTTTAAGCGAAATACTTTTTTACAGCGGCTAGAATTGGGCTGACAGTTTTTTACATTACTTTTTTGTTCTGTTAGAGTAGAAAGAAAACTTAAACGTCAGGTAGTGGGGGCTTGAGTGCATCCTGTTTCTAGCTGAGGTACTGTTATTTTTGTGAGAAGTGGAAGGATGTGATCAGAAATCAAAGCTATCTGCTGTGCTCTTAGTGAGGCACAGACAAATTACTGAATGCACAGATAACTACATACGGAGCATTTTAATTCTTGGGTCAGTAGTTCAAGTCCATCCAGCTTGTCAATAGCAAAAACTCATTACTGTCTGACGGCCACTTAGGACTTACTTGAAAGTAGTGAGAGGGAGTGTAGGGGGGAGGGGAGGGGCTTTAGGTGGGGGGAAGGTAAAAGAAGAGGGGATCATCTTCTATCACTTCACATACAACACCTTCCCCTACAACTGAGAGAGCTTGCATTTCTGTCAACAACCTCAGCTAAGGAAGCAAAAATATGGAGACTGAACTGTACACCAAGCTCTTACTCCCCTGCAAAGGCTGGCTGTCGAGGCAGTGCTCCAACACCCTGACGAGGCCCCAGGGACCAGCTTTCCCTGGCACAGGCTGGTTGAATCCTGGTGGGCTTCAGACTGCAGTACTGTCAACATGCCACATTTTTAAACACATTTTAAAACATCCTTTGATGTTTTATCTGTCTCATCAGAACAATTAGCTCCCGGATGCTCTCTGTACAACAAAGGAAATTAATTAGGAAGAGTCAGATGCTGTGATACAGAGCAGTGGTTGGGAGACTGCAGTGTCTCATGTGGGTTTTGATGTTGCAGCAGCTGAGCTGGAGGCTGCTGTCATGTGTGGCAGCATGTAGCTGGACAGAAAGATTTTACTGAAAGGGAGAAAGTCACCTTATAAAAGCCCTGCATTCCACCCTGCTAAATGTTGTTTTTCTGTGAGCTGAGCCATAAAGGGTATGCGTGTGGGGGAAGCAGCCATTCTGACACTCGTTCATGAATACTACACTGCATGAAGAACTGTGCGTTTTCAGTTCCTAGATACACCCTGGCTGGAAATCAAAGTGGAGTAGCTCTGCTTTTGCTTCCCCCGTCATATATCTAAATGGATTTTCCCTGTAAGGCGCTGAGATACTAAACTTTGATCATAATCATCCGAATTTGAAACCAACAGATATCAAGAGCCATTTCTTTTCTGTGATGTATGCAATCTACTGACATGAAAAGAATGCATTTAATGTGATTGAGAGAAACAGAAGTTTGATCCCAAAAATTTGAAGTCAGGGCTCCTGTTTGTAAAACTTGAAGTAAGACAGTATTTTCCACATGCCTGGCAGATGATTGGAGAATTGCTTTCCCTTTTTCAATTTGTTTTGGTTTGGTTCTAGGGCTTTTTTTCCTGTGAATCACCCAGATTGATGCAGGCTTCCTTGATCTCCGAACTGCACTGTTGTCAAGGAGGTCAAAGCTTGGCTGTTCTTCAGCCTTCTCAGTCAGACCAACCAGAGAGGGTATCATGAGGTTTTGCAAATTCTTGTCTGTACAATTGTGAGAGGATGTGTAAATGTAGACACCTGACTCAACAGAAACTCCCATGGAATGCAGACACTGTCCCACGACATGAGAAATAGGTTATCAAGCCTGGAAGAAAGCTTTGGGTAATGGTCTCTAATGCTGCCTATTCCAGGCAGACTGGAATGGTGGATGGAGTCCTGGCCCTCTGGGAAGCTTCGCTATCTCTCCAATTGGTTGAAGATCACTCTGTTTTTCAGATGCAGGATTGCAGTCCTCTGGCATCTCTGACTGCTGACCACTAGATGGTATTGGAGGGAGCTAACCCATAGCCTAAAATCTTTGCCAGACCCTCTTGGGAACAGATTAGACCTAAAATATTAAGCCCAGAGCATGGGGGTCCAAACCAGGTTGTACCCCTGCTCTGGCAGCAACTGAGCGAACAAGACTGTTGGAGGACCTGTGGACGACAGTAACATTGCTTAGAGAATCTGTACTCTGGCATTGCACCCTGTCAGGCAGAGACGGGAGCCTGACTGACAGCAGACGAGACGGACACAGCTACAGCTTCACAGGGAGCAGTTTGTCCTGGGAAACAGAAGGCAGGTGACAACGTATAACATCATTCCAAAAAGTGGCATGAGAGGAGAAAGCTCTTGTGTAGCAGAGGCTGCTCCTCTAAGTATTATCAATAACTTCAAAAGAAAGGCAGCCAAATACAATAAAGGCAGACAGCTAATGTTCATAATATGATTTTTAAAACTTTTCTTGAAAGTATTGAAGGAGCCCTTTTAATGCATAACCAAATTACCTGTTGAATGGATGTGGGCTGCAAACTAATTTTCTCCCATGAGAGTCAGAATACTTAAAAAATACTATACTCCAGTAGTATTTGCCTCTGGAACATTTCTCTGTTCTCTTATTGAACAGTAGGAAAAAAATGCCAAACACTGAAACTTTGGAAGTGAAGATAAAGGGAAGAAATACATGAAGGGCTGAAAGATTTATCAACTTGTGTGTTGCATCATTCTTCCTAAGAAGCATAGGCAAAAGTGAAATGAAGGGAAAAAAGAGCTGTGAACCATGATGAAGATGATTAAAGAGGGTACAGAGCAGCTGTCAGAGCAAATATCAGGCAACATTAATAACTTCATAGCACATCAGAAGACTGTCTCAAACTTTCCCAAAGAAACAAGAGCTTTTGTTGCTGCACAGGGTAAACGGAACTAATCTTCAGGTGCAAGCGCTAGTCTTTGCCTGTCAGAGATACTCCAGTGTCAATCTGGAGCAGAACAAGAAATTTTAATGGGATTAATGTGACTACAATCTACCAACTGAGAAAAAAAAAAATTGGTTCCGAGATTTCAGAAACCTACAGCTACATGGGAAAAACTGTCCTCAGTGGGGAACTCACACCTTTGGAGAAAGCAAAAATGCATTTTCGTAATGCCCTTTCTTCTGTATAGAGGAGAGGAAATTTTCTGTGTATGGAAAAGAAAAACAATAAGTGTTTGCTGCAAAGAGCTCATTTTTAGTCACAGTTGACATTTTTCTTTCCCTAAAAGCACAGTAAACTTTTATCTCATGCAAATTCATGAAAAAATATGCTTTGGGCCACAGAGTGGAATTTTGCTCATCTTTAGCTTGAGCCTAAGCAAATAGCTCTTCCCAGAGCCACAGAGAGGAGCTTGTCAAAAGATCTGTCTGTGTGGCTGGAGCTCTCTAGCCAGTATTTTAGGAAAATTTTCCTTCAATCAGATTTGCTATGTCCAAATGATTCCTGCGTGTAGGTTAAGAAAACACTGAACATCAGACATGAGCAAGTGAGTAAAATCATTGCCTTACAGGAATTGTGCAAATTGTCTTAAGCATTTTGGTGCCAGCATAGTGAAATCAGTTTGTAAACCGGCATAAAAGACACTCCTGCAAGCTCTTATGTTCTCCATCTACAGCCAGTAGCCAACAGAACCAAATGCTACTCTGGGGTGTGTTGGATGCTTTGTCATACACAGCTTGAGTTTCTTACAGGTTCTAAAGTCTGCCAGGAGGCTACGGTTTGATATCACATGCAGTATGAAACCTTAATCCTTCCTGTTTCTGCAGCACTTGTTAGAAAGGGGTACACTGGGTCTGAACAGCTCCCTGAATATTAAAAGATGAACTACAAGAAAGCTATTACTGACTGTAGTGATGCCTGTTTTGAATCTCTTTTTCACAGTACAGAAATTTCCTCTCACTCAGATCACTCCAGAAGAGCTGGAATTATTCCAGGTTTGTTCCCACTTGAGATGAACAAGTGAATCTGTTCACTTTTTTAAATGTCCCCCTACTTTGACCTGGCTATTTCTCCTTCCCCTCTTCTTAAAACAAAATGAATGATGTAGGAATGCCTAAAGCCAACATTAGCAAGCATTTCTGTATGGGCATTTTTATGAAGTTCCACAAAGCTAGGAAAAGTAGAATTCTGTCATTTTCTTCTGGAAAACACAATCTACCTTCTTACCCTCCAGTCTCAATTATGTCTTTCAGATCATAGCTCTGCTATTCTGTTCTTCTTGCCTCTGCCTCTTGTGTAAAATCTGTTTAAGGGCTAAGGATTCATTTCACACTGAAAGCTGTTTCTTTGGTTTTCAATGCAGATACAAAGACAGGAGGGAAATTCATGCTTGTGGAGAGCCCTGAGATATTATTACTCCACTATGGAATATACTCTAGATTTCCAAAAGGCAAGTTCCTCTTTTGTCCAGTGTGCTTCTCCTTCACTTGAACTGACCAGTGAGTCCATCAATGTAATGATCAAATGCAGGTCTCTTTCTTCTTTCTGTATTTTTTTAATGAAAGATGTCATTCTAAAAGAAAGAAAAAATTTTTTTTTTTTATAATGCAGTACTTCACTCTCTCCACTGTGTGAATCGTGTTAAAATTTGTGGGACTGCCCACTAAAACCAGACAAATTTGAATTATCTGCTGGTACCAAATGAGCCTATATAGCTTGTTCTGGCCTTGCAGAGAGGAAGTTTTACTCTTTCTCGGCATGCATCTGCTTTGAGGAATTCACGCTCTTCTGTATCTGTGTATAATGATTACTTAGACATAATAAGGATGGGGAAAGGGGAAGATGTACTTCATTAGAACAAAAAGTTGAGAAGCAAACAGTAGAGAAAAAATGACTATCTGAGATAAAAGCCTGGCGACATGAAAGATCAGATGGGTTACTCATACATAACTACTCTCTTGAGTCTATATGACCATGGCATATTGTATTATTCCCACCCAGCATGCTAGTGGTGTTTTGTTGGTGTCTTTCCTATTATGAACCATGTTTCATTAATCTAAAAACTCGATACTTTACTTGTAGAATTAATATTTTTAGTGCCCTAAATAGCTTCTTGTGCATTCTCAGACAGCCCAGTCTCTCACTAGCTGCAATGGGAATAGAGAGTAAAGGAGCCCAAAGGACTTCTTGTAAGTGATACAGAATTTTCACTTTATAGAAGAGCATGGGTCCCCCTGCAAATGAGATCTGGGAGCCTATTGTGAAGTCCCCACATGGAACTTGCACTGCTTTGTCCCTGAGGGACTTTCAGAAATGTTATGCTGATATCCCATGTCCTCTGGGCTCCAAGAACTTACACCACGTTTGAAAATGGGACTTGGCATTCTCAGTCTTTTGGGCAAAAGCAGTTTGTGTCCATAAGCCAGATGGAGTTTCTTTTCCTAACTGGAATCAGGCCATCGGAAATTGCTTCCTTGTTTCAGGAAGGGGGAAGTCAGAGCCTTCACACAAAATTAACCTCTTTCTCAGGATTAAAAGTACTTTCTAACCTTCTTTTTAATAGGATAATAAAGTACTTGATTCTACTGGCTTTGAGGGGTCTTGGCATTCTTTCATGCCAGTTTGACTTTGCCAGATGGAAGTCTCCGCATAGTTCACATGTGAGATCCTGCGGTATAATCAACTCATGAGGCTTCCAGTATGATTTGGAAAGGTTTTGAGAAAAACCAGAAGAGCTTCAGGAGCACTTCCATAATTTGCAGGGTCATGCAAGAAGCCATCAGCCACTTAGCTTATAAAATAGAACTTCTCAGCCAATATGTATTATTCTCAAAATAGCTGAGTACTGACAATGTCAATAAACTGCAGGCTGTTTAGTTACGTTGCTTCCCTTTATTTACCTATCAAGAAAACATGTTACATAGAGGAGAGAGCTCTGAAGGGACAATACATACATGCATGTGTCTAGTGCACATTTCTCTGGTTATATGTGCACACATCTGCTGATTCCCTCACAGAAAGCTACCAGAGATTAGTTAAAAGCTTTCCATTGGCATTTGTTTGAATTTTGGCTGTATGAATGGGGTCTTCATTTCATAATGTAGTCTTGATATTTTCAGTGGTTTAAACAATGGAAAGAAACATTTCTCAAGGTGGTGATAAAGCTTTCTAAACTTTTATCATCACAGTCAGAAAATATTTCTAATTCTTTCTGCTAAGAGCACTCTTCTGGGTGGAATCCCTGGTCCCTACCAGGCAAGTGCAACAGCTAACTGTTGTCTTGAGGTCATATAAGAAAATACCTGTCTAAGAAACTTTAAGAGAATGAAACCCTACTGTTCTTGGCATTCTTTCCCCTTCCCAAGGCTGCCATACTCTTCCTGTGTATGTTTTGTGCTTTATGCCAACGCTATAAAGTAAGACACAGCTGAAAACATTCTTTGGGGAGCTTGGCCACAGACTTCAGCAGCAGTCAGAACAGGCACTTGCTCAGAACAAAAAATGCAGAGAAAATATCTTATTTTGTAAGAAAAAGAAGCAGCAAATGCAAATTCCTTAATTGCTATTCAGACTGGAGGGGGGAAGAGTATTATTCACACAGTCAGCCAGCTTTAGAATAATTAACACAAACAAAAGTTTGGGGATCAGAAAAAATACATATAGTTCTCTTGTTTTGGAAGGGATTACTCCTCAATGTGCTGCTAATCTGACTAATACATTTATGTTACACTTTGGGGGTAAAGGAGATTAGGTGGGAAGAATTAAAGAGATTTGATATGGATACCATATTTGGTAGAACTTCTAATGAGATTACTTTAAAAGAAAAAAAAAAAAAAAGCTGCCTTATGCATAGGCTTGACTAAGTCCAGAGACTCTAATGAGATCATGTATTCTGTCTCCAGTAGGGTAAATGGTGCCAATTCAGAACTGTGGGAATAAATTTCATTGGACTCTGATTAACTCAAGGATTGTAGCCATACCCAAATTGGGACTTAGAATTTCATGTCTCTCAGCGGTCACAAGCAAACACTGTGGAAACAGAATAGGGAGTCAGTTCCGTACCAATGGTAGAAATAAATGTATTTTCCACCAAACTAAATTTAATGGATGAAGTTTTATTTTCCTATTTCTTAAAAAGGAGATTTTATGGAGGTATTTTATTCAAATGAACTTGGAGTTGAATCGATGGTCTATCCCTTCTGTTCGTATGATTTCAGATGCCTAAAGCCACAGGATATGAGGTGGGTTATTAGATATGCCTTTTCAAAGAGGAAATGGTAAGACAAAAATGGCCTGCCTGAAGTTACAGTTTATAGATTAGAAAAAGGCACAAACAATTAAAAGATGGAGACAGTTAGGGCAAATTACTTGCAATCAAGCTGCAGCTAAATGAGCTTCTTGATGAGGAAACCAAATTTATGTTGTTTAGAACCACAAAGAGAAATGTTCCCAAAACAAACAAAAAAAGTTGAAGGTGAGCACAGTTGGGTACAGATGTGTTGATAAGAGAAGTTATGGGTGCAATTAAAGTTCTGGTCTTGGATAGGAAAAAAAATAATAGTAACTACAGAGAGCTTTCCTGTCAAATCCAGTGAGACAAAACCTTAACAGGTGTAGGATGATATGGTTTTCCCCCCTCTGTTTTCATGTGTGGCTAGCAACCTCAACAATCAGTTTTGACTCAAACTAAGCCAAATGTAGTGGTTCAAATCAAAACATACATTCTCCAAATAATCATTTATTTAAGGGAAACGGTGAGTGCTAGGGGCGGAGGTGAATGCATTTAACACTAGAATTAAACATTTTATTCTCTCCTTTTATAAAAACCTGAATTACCTCTTTGGCAGCTCTTTGAAAGGATCTTTGAAAGGTTATGTATATTCAGCAATGAAGACAGAAAGTCACACAAAGCCCTGAAGACATGTGAAGGCTTCAGTGTGAAACATCACATTTTTCTCTTTGTTGCTCTATATACATTTTGCATTCACTGTAGCATTCATCAGTTTCACTGAATGCTAGCCATTGTCTACCTATATTTATCTGAAAGGAGTGACTTTAAAGACTTTGTAATTATGAAAAGGCATCAAGAAAAGCTAACCTTCTCTGTTCTTATTGCATTGGAATGGTAGGCATAACACAGGAGACAAAAGCAAGGTATAATAGGGCTTCTTATTGGCAGTGAGAAAGTACAAGTATATGTAGAAGAAGACAATATTCTGCTGGCATTTTCCCTTATCTTGATTCCTCCTGTCCCTTCATGCAAAAAATTTTGTGTGAACAGGACCTTGCAGAAATAGGCGGGTGGAGAACAAGAGTGAAAAATTTGCAGTCCTGAGCGAGAGGAGCTGGAATTCCCAGGTATGATATTTTGACAAAAAACTGAAAGTGACTGCCCCTGTCATGTTTAGATCGGGAAATGAGAAGCCCAAACCACTAAACTCCATAATGTTTTGGAGCATTAAAGCACTAATGGTACTGTATATATAAATTTCTGTTCAGCATTTACCATCTGGCAAACCTACATAATAGTGAAAATAAGAGATTATAATAAGTTGGGACAGTTGTCAGAAAACACAGCTACTTGAGAAGGGTCTCAGTAAAAATAAATTAAGAATATGTTTTTACATTGGTATGGCATAAAGTATAATTTGTCTGTTTAGTTAAGTTTTGAATTTCAAAAATTCAAGGTAGATATTGCAGATATACAGTCTCTTTTGTTGCTGTTGTAATAAGAATGGACTTTGGGAGGGCTTTCTCCATTAGCAGTGAGTCTTGCCTCTCCTCAGTTTGCATATTCAAAGTTGTCCTGCTGCTTAAAAAAAAGTGACTCATACAAAGAAGATTGAGATTTTGTTTGTAACATGGCTTTATGCTTTGTCACTGGTCTTAATACTGTTTTACAAATGTGCTTAGGATTAGATCAATACACATAATATGGAGTATTTATTTTTACATTAGTTGATAACTCATAATGCTTAAGGTATGAAGAACAATTACAAGCTTCAGTTGTATGTAGTTTTATCCCCATTATCTGTACCTTCGTACAGTCCTTAATTCTGCCTTTTCAGCTTGATGTGGAGATGACCAAGCGAAGGAAGACAAGGTTTGGGAAGCCTGCTTTTATTTCTTATCAGGATCATAAGGGCAGCATCACCTATTGTGAGGGATTGCTGGCAAGGTGTGAGATTAGGAAGGAAACTAATTTTCATTGCTTATGATTTGGACATCATTTTAAACTCTCCAGAGATGAAGGGTTGGACAGGTAAGTAATGTGAAAGCCTAATGGCTTGGAACTGCTGAAGAGAAAATTTGGCTCCTCATTTATATACCAATTGTCTGAGAAAGTGAAGGTGTCTTTGGTTAACAACTGTAGGGAGGTATTAGGAGTCAGGCATTAACTCAGTGGCAGAGGCCCGGCAAGAGAAGTGAGGCTTCGATTTGCTCTAAATGAGGAGAACTACCAGTGTCCCTCCAAGGGCGCATTTACCTTAGCCCAGTTTCTCCTTTCCACTGCTCAGCAGGAAGCCAACCCACAGAGACCCCTGAGAAACAGAGCGAGAAGAAATGGCTGGACACAGCTTAATGTCTCTCCTATAACTTTTTCTCCTTTTTTTCCCTTCTGTTCAGCCCTCTCAGTTAGCTCTGTCCTGTGCAGCAAACTATGCATTCAAGGGACAGAAAGGTGGGCAGGGAGTGAGTATGGGGCACCTTCAGACAAATCCACAAAGAGCTGTGCAACAGGATCCCAGGAGGAAGAGAGTGCACAGAGAGTGCACCTGGATCTCCCACTCACCTGCAGTTTCCCAGCCAGAGGACCAAGAAGAAAAGCTAGGATTAAAAAAATCAGAATGGAAGGTAGAGTGAGTGTTAGATTAACTAGGTCATCAAGGGCAGCAACATTTGTTTTCCAGCCAACAGTCACGCGAGTCACAGCAACACTAGGGAGGAGGGAAAGAATGGTACAGAGGGTTAGAAGTACTTCAAAAAAGGCTCCACCCTCTCCTTAGGCCCTGCACATTTTGGACAATACTGTTAATGAACTTGCTCCGTTGTAGTTTAATTTGCAAAAGTAATGGGAGGTACCATGTAAAGACATGTTAGATGGAGGTATCTATTTCAAAAGCCGTTCAGAGCTGTTCAGATGCACTTGATCCTTGTCTTTGCTGTAGCTAATACTGAAATAGCCCCACTGAATCATGCTAAATGTGTTCTTTTATAATAATAGCAAGCTTATTTCACACTGCCCAGCTGCATTGCACTGGAATGAACAGGTGAGCCAGCAAACTTGACACAGTTATCCAGTTTCTCTGTTGTAGAGAGTAAGATTGGGCTTTAGTCAACCAGAAACCATTGTAATATTGGCATGAAAGATAAAAATAGAGTCATTAGCAGTGTTATCATTGCAGACAATAAAAAAATATGATATGTCAAATGGGATTTAGGTTCCCTGCCTCTTCTCCCCCTCAAACGCACAACACAAGTTTCTTTTCTTTCCAAGTGGAGCCAACATTCCTGTGAATATTTTGGCTCTGATTCTCAGCTTCTTCCAGAGTTGCCTTGAACCTGGATAAGAGTTTTATTTTTCCAGTCTACAAGCAAGCCCCATTCTGTCAGTAAAGCATGATTGTCCAAATGTCTATTCAACTATACATAGTATTTTGGAACTGTGTAGCAGGCTTGTCTCTTTCTGCAGCCATCCTTTCCTCCCGCCTCACTTTACATCTGGAGCTAAGCACAGTGGTTACTCTTCAAGGAGCAGACAGTCTCTCTCTCCCCCCCTCTTTCCAGGGGGACTGTTTGACCCAGAGGGAAACAACCAAGCCAAGGGAAACAGACAAGTCTCCTGCTTAGCCATGCTCTTAAAATGTCGTGATATACAATGTATACAATGTCTACAAAATGAGCTTAGAACACCAGGTCAAATGCTTATCTTCTCTGTCAACAAATGGCATTGAAAATACCCCCTTCTTTCTTCCATAAATAACCATTGTACCCAAAAACTCACAAGTTAAAAGTCTCACTGAGTTTGTGGTGTTTGCACTCTGATCATCTCTAACAGGTATCTCCAGATGTAAAACAAAGGAAAGCCTTGGTGGGTAGAGCTCTTTAGATTGACTTAATCCATCCCACAACATCAGCTATGTAGGTCTCTCTAGATGCAGGCATTGAAACACGTTCCTAGCTTCAAATTTTGGTAGTTTCCCACTGAAGGCACCAGAATAACAGCACATCTAGGGAGCTTGCTAATCTGGAGCCCAGATACTACAGATATAGGGCACAGTGGTCAGACCTAAAGTCACACTGGACAGATTGCCTTTGGGAATTTTTATTCACACCCCTCAGGCCACTTCACTCAGCAGCTGTTCACTAAAGCATCTGAACACTAAAGCTGTTCAGCTAAAGCGTCACCTTCTCTTCTTGCAAGGGCAGGGGCAAGACAGGAAAGAAGTCATAGGCTGCGACCTGTAATAGGGTCCCTGTTTAGAACCCTTTTTTCTCCTTCCTTCTTCTGCAGGTGCTCACCCTCTTCCTTTCCACCCCTTTTCCCCGAAGCTACAATAAGGGTGGCAACGTGAAACCTGCATTGGACTATGAGCAAATAGAAAAAACCTGCATGCCTTTTGCTGAAATGTTTCCTGGCTGAATGGCTCTTTTACCTCCTGTAGGAAAAGGTGGAAGGAGAAGGCACCAATGGGCCAGATTCAATCCCTAGACCATGGTAGGGTGTGGCAGAATCGTCATACAACTATATGCATTGGGGAATAATTTGTAATTATTCCTATTGAGCAAAGTATCAATAAAGTCACTAAGTGAAGGCATATGGTCCCTTATTTACTGATAAATAATTCTTTGTTTCCTTTGGCATAAGTATATTATTTATATTCTGAAGAAAAAAAGGCTACATTTGTGTTTTCGTGCCTACCTGGAGAAAGATTGTTTACTCAAGTTTGTATTGTAAAGTGGAATTTGGAGGTAAAGGACTAAAAGACTTCTCAGGAAAGATTTGGTCCTTGTGTAGTTTACTGGCCTTTTGGCTCCACTCTTTATCTTGTCCTGGTGTTGTTTTTCCTTTGTTTGCTGATGTCTCTCACCCCTCAGATGTGTCACCTTCCCTCCACTTTTCCTCAGCTACCTAGGATTTTTAGTCTGATCTTCTAAGGGAATGAACATACTCAGTTGTGCTTTTATCCTCTTCTCCAAGGAGTTCACCTGTCTGTTTCCCTCGCTGGGGTTTGCAGAGTGCAAAACCTGGTGCACACGCTACCTACTGGTGGGATGAAGAAATGTGTCACCTCAGGTACCTGTTCCTCCTTCCTTCAGGGTAGTGGTGAGGAGTCCTACTTGTCAAATGCTGAGTGTTACCCAAAGGCAACCTCCACACACCTGGCACACTCGCCTGGCCAGGGGTAACCCTGCTGCCCTGGCCCAACTTACGGCTTGGACCACTTATGTATGAATTAATTAAGACTGGGTTCTATAATTGCCTGAGATTTTGTATACTTTTGTGGTATGTGTTTGCTGGTGGTTCTTGTGGTGGTTCCCCCCCACCCCCCCTCCCCCAGAGTGTGGGAAAGGAAGTATTCTGTACTGCTAACATTACTGCTCCTATTCCAGCTTTGTCACAGAGTTGTAGGATCATCTTTGCAAGCCTTAAATTCTGTGTTCTTATCATACTTTTTACTTCATCGTAAGACATGACCTTTTCAGAAAGTCCAGGATAGAAGAGGTTGGCTGTTTTGAGCTAATATAGTGTAATGATGAGTACAAAGAGATACAGATGTGAGACAAATTCTACCTCATGGGTGTCCAAACCATTATGCATGATCCTCTGATAGAAGAATGAATCAATGAGACAATGCAAAATATTAATCTTATGCTATATTTGAGTGATGAGGTTTTTATCTGTTATAAGATGCTCACAAAATAAATGGTGGAGAACATTAAGGAAGGCTTAGACAAGAGTAAGAACTGGAGAGTGCACATGATACAATAATGTTTTCAAATTAAAACGGCAGGTTCGGATCCAGGATAGACCACTGCTTAAGGGAGATTTAGGAAATACTGCTGTAAATCAAAATTATTCCTGAATTGTAACACAGAGTTTTAGGATCTAGCAAGAGTCACGGGGAAGCAAGCAGATCCTTCATATGTGACCAAGGAGGTGTTTTTTTCCCTTTTTTTGGCAAGCCATTGAGTTGCCAGAGAGGTCCCATCTGAAATTTTCTGGAAGGACAAACAAAGCTTGTCACAGTCTGTGTCAAAAGAAGGGCTTAACATTGTGTGCTTAAACACATATCAGGAGTTAATTGTAACTATTTCAGCCTTAATTCTACCATCTCCATTCAGCTACTCCAGGGAGTGTTTCTGTGCTTGTATAATCCTCCGTCTCATTCAGAGTGGAGCACAAGCTGTTGAAGTGTAATAGCGAATTTGCACTTCCTTGTGTATTATGGAAGATTCATTACGCAGCTGCTCTGAACCTTAAAACAGGTAATGGATTTATTACCATTTTATTAAAGGAAGACCAAAAGAGAGGAGGAGGTTAATTTTTTTAAATATCTCACCTCCACCTTTACTTCCAAGATCTGTTGTCCTGTCCTCTGACTTTTCTGTGAGTATTCTTTCCTCAGTTATCCATTATTTCAACTGCTGCCTTTTGTCTGAAGAAGGATTACAATAGCTCCATTAGCACTTCCTTCTTAATGGGAGGTCTGGGTGGGAAGTGCTGTTAAAGCAAGGAGGTATGAAACTGGAGGGATTCTAGTTACTGAACAAAGGCTACCAGCCTTGGGTCTGGGTACTGCTCTGGGTCACACTGTCCCCTCTCGCCACCTTTCAGTAGTTCCGGGCACTGCAGTAATTTTACCACTAGTGAACACTGAAAGAAGGATCAGAGTAGGTCCTCGTGTCTTTGAAGAGCTGAGCTTCAAAATGTAGTTGCTGTTTGCAAAGTGAGACTTGTGTGTAGCTATATTACCGCATCCCTGCAAATTTCTGTTTTTCTCCAGTAAAACCACCAAGGGCTGAGTTTGTCCTCAGTTTCACGGCAGCCAGAGCTGCAGGCGCACTGGTGTGATCCGGGACTGTGAGACCTGTGCCTGGGCTGGGGTGCCCCGCCGGAGAGGCAGAGCACCTCTGTGTCTTTACTCCTCTGGACAGCTGCCTCTGGCCACCACTGGCAGGGGGGCAAAGCTGCTGTGGTAGGTTTACATCCCTTAGGGTAAAGGAATTGCCACACTGACAAGTCCTAATCCTGAGGGGAAGATACCTT
Source organism: Phalacrocorax aristotelis (assembly GCF_949628215.1). NCBI lineage: Eukaryota > Metazoa > Chordata > Aves > Suliformes > Phalacrocoracidae > Phalacrocorax > Phalacrocorax aristotelis. The sequence goes on along the minus strand of NC_134276.1, from coordinate 123,414,494 downwards.
CCTGCTCAGTACTCACTTTGGTTGACATCCAAAGCAATCTCCACAAAGAATCCACTTGACACCAGTTTGGCAGGAGAATGGAAGTTTTTGCATCGGTCCAGAGAAAAAAAACAGTATCACTGGGACAGCAGGAAAGATTGACTCAAGAGTCTGATGCTTTTTTTTTGTTAATGACTATTAGCATGGCCTGGAAATGGCAGGGCTGCAGGTGCCGAGAGATCCATTCCTCTGGAGACAGTTTGGAGAAAGTGAAAAAAAAAGTTATTTTTCACCTCCAATTTGGAGCAAAGCACATCTGTAAAGTTATTTGTGGGCCTTTAGTCTGCTTTGAGCAGGGAAAGACGACTTTGTTTCTGAGTGGAAACCATAGAGACGTTTAATTACACTACAAAAAATATACACAATAAACAAGTCTATTTTATTTTATTTTATTTTATTTTTTTCAGCCAAATATACTAGAGAGCCCTAGAGGGAAAATATATTTTAGTACTTTACAGTTACAATTGCAATTTATGTTAGTCTAGTGTCTTTCATATGAGAAGTATCATATCATAAAACACTTTACAGTCTGTTTATCAATACAATAAACTGAGAATATTGCTCAATTTACTTTATTAGAACTTGCTGAGAGATACAAAAATAAAAGCAGCTTGGATTGCTAGTACTTTTTTTTTAAGCAAGTGAAACATTGGGAAGTGTAAGCATAGCTAGATACAGTCTTAGTTATGAAAGAAAAAGTGTAAAAAAACTTCAGGTAATGAGAAAGGGTTGATCTGAGGACAGATTTCTCATCAAAGTCGCCCAAGAAATGCCTGGATTGCAAAGCGCATCAAGAATTTTTAGTGAGGCTTAGACCCAAATAAAGCCATTATAATGCCCCTCTTTTTGCTTGCTTGAATTGTGGAATACTGAGTTGTTTTTACAGCCAGCACTTACTGGAGTTTGGTTCATTAAATATTTTTGCGATGCTGCAGAATCTTGCAGTAAAGCTTCAATGGGGGTATTCATATGAAAATTTATGACGCAAGCAGGAAAAAAAAAAACAAAACCACAAACGGTTTTGCTACGCAAGGGTTTACCTATTTCTATACATATTTGCCAAGTACTAATAACTGGTGTCACAGTCAGTCACAAATACATTACGGGAAGTAACCAGTTTGCCCCCAGAACTTAAGAAGATGTAGACATGGATTTCTTATGTTTTAAAACATTTTAACTACATTGAGTATAAATGCTTAACCTGCCTCAGAAACTGTTGCCAGTTATTTTACATCAGTCACCCAGCGTAGCTGGGCAATGAACCACCGCCGCGCCCACACACAGGTTTTGCTGTGCAGTGATGCTGTGCATGTGCGTACGCTTTTAATGAGTGTCTGAAGGGCACATTTTCCTAGTTCAAGATAATGAATACAAACATGCATTAATTGTGTCAGAAGGTTATTGAATACTGTTCTGCAACGATATCACTGGCAGTCAGAGTTAAAGCTGTTTGAGAGGCCGAAGTGGGCACTTCCATATGTTAACAGCTTTTGATATTTTTTCCAGGTTAACCTAATTTCATAAAGCTCTACTTTGAGATGATCAAAGTATTTCCTTACATTTCTTGCAAGAAATACTCTCAAATTTTCCTTCATCGTAGTGCAGTTTGTCAGTTTTTGCCCTGTCTTATTATAAAATTAATTATAGGTATACTTGCTTTGGAATTTTTTACCACAAACTTAAAACTAGCCCAAATTTCATGCTGTGTCAATTTATTATAAATTATAATACTTGAACTTTCTGTGTGACTATTTGTATATCTCTACGGTGCTGTTTTGCCTTGCTTTACAAACAACTGCTACCGTTAAAAACACTGGTTCTTCAAAACTGTGCTTGGTATTTTACATATATATGTGTAATACTGTGCTCTATCAGTAAGTCAGGAAAGACAAGTGGTAGCTGAACGATACTCATTGACAAGATTAAATTCAGAAAGGCAAATATCTGTGCAATAACTGGAGATTAGAACAAATAAACTAGTTATACACTGAAAAACTTCCAGTCCAGGTGATTCACTGCTGCTAATTTCAGCACGACAACAAGTGCATTCTATTTCAGTTACCATCAGAGACTCTTCAGGAATGCAAGCATAAACCCAAAAGAGAGAAATGCAAAACCCATCAAATGCTTAGAATGCAAAGATATACATTATCCAGTATGAGATTGCCAGGTACAACGAGGTCAGTTCTGGAGATTGGGAAACTCAGGTTTTGAAACATAAGGTTATTGTTTTTCTAATTGCTTTGGACATCTCCGTGTTATTTAGTAGTTATGTGTTCAGTAAGAACAGCCTTTCGCAGTAACTTCCAGACAAGATGACATCAGTGTAAAGCTGCAAGGACTGGAAGACCGTATGAGCTCTATTTGTGTTTCTGTCAGCATTTAATTGAATTGTCTGTGAGGAATTGCTAGGCCTGGAGCAATTACTATCAAGAGCAGAGCTATTAGTTTAAATCTTCCATACCTTCTTTCTTCTATAGAAACTACTTTTTGTAGGTCTTGTAACTTCACTTGCCTCCTGGAGTTAATCATGTAGTTCAGCAAATGCAGGATCAGGTCCCAGGCTGTGGTCAAATAAGCAAAACTGTTATTTCACCAATCTCAGTATTTATCAGGATGTTATTTAAATTCTAGAGCTTCTGGTTTACAGTTTTCAGAGTTACGTTGATAAAACAGCCATGTTTGACAGTATTTCATGGAAAATGGAGTTTGGTGGCTGTTCATGCCAGAATGAAAGGTCACAAACATAATCTTTCAATGAATTGACTGCAGACCTACAGACTCCGTTAGAAAGAGGACCTGCAGTGTTCTGCTTAGCTTCAGCTATGGCCTGGCTGAGGGAAAAGCGAAGCAGGGCTTCTGCCTTCACGCTGCTAAGTGGCTCTGAAGTGCAATGTTTAACACTAATTTTTCTCCTTGTTTGCATATTCAAGATGCAAACTAGTGGCAGCCCAGACCCTAGAAGTGCCTTGAGCCAAAAGAAAAAAAAATCTTATGTAATATGTCTTGCAGGTGTACCCTGTTACTAATTTTAGTGGTGGAGGACATAATGTATTTGGCCCTCTGAGAAGTGGCCTCATTTAACATTATCCTTGAGGAGTATTCCTAAAAAAGGTGATGGAATAAAACAGCAGACCAGGAGTAGGAAGGAATAAATAAGGTACCCAAAAAAAAAGGTGACAAAAGAAGCCCAACATCAATCAAGCTTTAAATACTGATAAAGAAAAGAAGTTTAACGTACCATCAAAGAAAAACAATTGTGCTATTAAAGAAAAGAGTATCAAAGAAAGAAATGAGAGATTAATCCAGAGGAAGAAAGAAACCATCATAGCAAGGTGGGAAAACCTAGAACAAAAGGTAAGGGATGAGGAGTGTTTCTGTCTTGTTCAAATATGAGTGTGCATGTAGCATTTGGGAATAACAATATTTTGCTTTGAAATTTGCATTAAAATGAAATCTTAATCACAATAGAAGGAATATGAAAGCACATGTGGGGGAGAAAAAAAACAAAAGGAGCATAAACCAGGCAAAGGAAAAGGAAAACATCAATGACAAATTAGAGGAAAAACACCAGTATGAGAGGGAAGGTAGGATACTAATGGACAGAGCACAATGCTGTGAGTGGGAACAGAGAAACTGTGGAACTGTGTCATATGCTGGAATCATCTATCACAGGGAATACCAGAAGGCAGAGAGCAGGAGATTGGAGGGTAGTTGGTGACCTGGCAAGGGTGGCAGAGGAAAATGTACGCCACCAGAAACACAGCAGGGTAGGAAACTGAACGTCTAATGAGTATGGGAGGTGGTTTGCTGTAGAAAACATAACCTCTGCTGCATGTCTAATTGAGATAACTTCCTTGTTTAAATTTAAATGTCTATTTTAGCATGGGGTTAAGTGGACTAGTGTCTATAAAGCAATAAGTTTATTCATATTGTTAAAAACACTTCTCTAGTACTTTCAAATTTGTTTATATTGAAGTCCCTTTTGTTCTTCAATCATTTAATGCCTCCTGAAGAGAAAACAAGTTTGAAAGCCTTCCCAAGTACCAAAACATCTGACATGAATGAGAACAGCTACCTACCCCACTCCCCTACTGCAGTGGAGTACAGCTTCTGATCTGTTAGAGATTTAACATTGATAAAAGTCCTCTGTAAGAATCCAAGTAAGAAGCTACTCCAACGTGAACTAAAGCAAGGAGGGCAGCAGTGTCATAGACTCCTAGGATAATTTAGGTGGGAAGGGACTACCGGACGCCATCCTGTCCAATACCCCGTGTGAAGAGTGGCCACTCGGGTTTAGAGCGTCTCTGTGGATGCGGGTTTAACGGCCCGCCCTGGGTACCTGCTCTGGTGTTTGAGCACCCTCATGGTAGCTATCCCACCTACCCCCCAAAATCTAACTGAAATTCTGAGAAGGCTCTGGCTCTGCCCTCTCTGTATGCTCTCGTTAGGTACTTGAAAGCAATAGTATATGATTTTGCCATCTCTTAGGACCGAACAAACCCACTTCTCTCAGCTTGTCTTTGTACATCATGTTCTCCCCACTTTTCCTAAAGGATGATAATATACTAATGCTAGAATGCAAATAATTTTTTTAAAAAGGAACTAATCAGAGAAGTTTGGTTTGTGGTTTTTTTGTTTGTTTTTTTTTTTAATGTGCCATGTTTTCAACATGTAATATATGCTGCCAGATAGTACCAAGAAGTGTGAAACCTGCATATAGATAAAAAATACTCTATTGCTTTAGGTAGGATAAAAATGTACAAATGTACCTTTGTTCTCTGAGGCATAACCCAGCCTTTAATTGCCTTGATTAAGAAATAAACTCTTGCTAAATCTGTAATTTGTCGACATACCATTTACTCATATGTTATGCTGAAGTGTCAGAGACAGGGTAGAGTGCCAACACATATGTGTTCCCACTCTTGTCCCCATTTCCAGTAGGTACACTTTTATATGGTCTATATTTATATTTTTCTTCTATTGATTCAGTAAACAAAAGTAAGAGTCCTTACTAAGAAAAATAAAAGAAAAAATCCATCTAAAATCCTTGCAAATCAGCCCCCTCAAAAAGCAAGCAGAATTTATGAGGGGCTGTAGGAAAGTGGCCACCTACATTATAGCTGTAAAAGATTTTGTAGACTTGGCTTGGCAGCGCGTTGCCATGCTGTGCAAAGTAGAGGGGCTGGCCTGCCTTTCTCTGCTAGCTCCCTAGGACCAGCTGAGCAGTCCTCCACTGTGAAGCATGAAACAGTGGCACAGGGAAGCTACATTTATACAATACCTACAACGTTATAAGCACATTCATATAAAACTTCTTTTGCTTTCTTTTTCCTCTTGTCAGTTTTCTATTTTAGTTTGCACATTTGCACGGCTTCTTAGAATATCCTTAAATTGCTTGGCAAAAGGGAGCCTAAAAAAGCCCTCAAAGTAAATAATACCAAGTTCTTTAAAAGGTATTAGCCTTTGTAAGCTTGCATGGAAAAGTTTGGGTTAAGAAAAAGCTTTCCTCATGTTAGTTGTTGTGCTGGCCACTGACTGAAGCAAGGGGCCTGGGCTCTCCAGAACTTCACTGTTTGCTCTGGCTCTGACTCTCTCCAGTTCATCAGGGTTACCTCCAATGGGGGTGGGTTTGTTTACCTGACAGGCTTATGTGTTGCTGTTGGCTTCCCTTCCACATGTACGTCTCCTACTGATGAATCGTGCTGTTGGGACATACCATAAATTGCGTTCATCATAAAGCAGAACTAAGGTCTAGGGAATCCTGAAAGCTGATGGAGGTGACGATCACCTGGAGAGGTTGCCACGTCTTTCAGAACATGGGTGAAGGTGGTAGTGGAAGATGCAAGCTGGGAAGCCACGTCAGGGAAAATGAAAGCAGGGAGCAGAGATTGAACTTCAGCTGAATTACAAGGGCTGGTGCACACTTGCCCGCTTCCAGTCCAGCCTGGCTTCGCGCCACGGATGACAGTGGGCTTCACTGGACAAGTGGGGTTCTTCCATTTTCTGTGCCCTCTCACCACTAGCACTACTATGGCTCCTTGATGAATTACAGAGGCTCCAGGCCTTCTTCCAGCCTTGGCTCCAGCAGAGCTGGTTCATTTACACTCCTGTTTTGTCTGTGTAAAAGAGAGGGATTTAATCTCTGGATTACTTCAAACTGTTGTGTGTCCCTAGTCAATCTTCCTCTATTTTTTCTTTCTTCTTTCAGTACTAAGTTTAAGAAAGGACAAACTTGCCTTGCAAGCTGAAAATTGAATGTGATTATAAAGGGAAACAGATCGTAAATGTCAGAGCTTGCTTTCCTTAAGACTGTACTAGAAGGAGGCTACTTTGTCTAGCAGGAGAATGGTTGGAGCAGGACTGTGGCCTGGGTCAGCCTTTGATTTTCTGGCTGTAAAGGGATGTGGTACAATTCAGGTCTGCCTCCGTCATTATCTTCTTTTCACCTCCAGCTCTAACCCGAAGGGACCATAGGTGGAGGAAAGGGAAGTTCAGCCTTTCTGCCCTCCAAGTGTTGAGACCCTCTTACCAGAATGAGGGCATCCATGTGAATAGATTTTTTTCCTCTCATGACTACACTGAATCCAGCAGCTCTCATAAACTACCAAACAGCAGTGACTTTTTTCTTTTTTTCTTTCTTTAACCACCGATGATGTGGATCACAGTTTGAACTAGCAGCAGTCCCTCTTCCCCTCCTCCTGGATCATGCAAAACCTTCATTTGTTTTTAAATCTGTGTGACTGCATCCAACAGAGGAGCATTAGGTAAGCAATAGGTGAGGTGGTGTCAGATGAGGAGGAAAGCTGATTCAGAAAGCATGGAGCTAATCCCATAGCCTGGCCCCAGTGACAGGCTCATAAAAGGCCATTGGGGAGTGTCTGTGTTTGCCACAGATGTGCTGACACACTCCTCGGTCCCCCTGACTCACACAGGGAATAGCCTGGCAGTGCGTTTACTTTCTGGGAGATGGATATTCCCCCTTCAGTGACCACGAGACAGTATTTTGTCATACAGCTACTGGAACCAGGATATGAATAATCTGCCCGCTCTGGCAAGGAAGTGCTATTTATGTGCTGTCATCTCAAATATATGAGAGGTCACTGGCAAAAGGTGTGTGGGAAGTGAAAGCTGTGCAAAGACCAGCCTGTTCCAGGATACTTTTAGGATCAATGTTACAGCTCTCCACTCCTGCAGAGAGAAGGCAGGATGGAAACCACAGAACAATCAAATCCCCATAGGTAGAGGGGTTTCCAGTGACTGTCTCCAACAACTTCAGGCTAGTTTCAAGGATGATGCTTGACTCGGGCGCATGTGACCTGAGGAGTCGTCTGGTATAAAGCAGGGAAAAGGATTTAATTACAGAGAACAGATAATCTTTGTTGTAATGCCTTTAATGCTATCACTTTCTCTGCAGCTGCTTTATACATAATAACAGCTTAGCTTTCATTACAGATATATATTTTTTTAAAAAGGCAGTATCCTCCTATCACCACATAAGCAGCAATGGTTTCATTCATTTAAAGTAATCATTTCTCTATGGCTACAGGGTATTACATCCTATGTCACTCCATATAATAGTCTTCTAGGAATATATATTTTTCACCTTTATTATTGAGATTACTTCAGTCAGCAAGTGCCCGTGGAACAGAATTGTAAATGATGCATGCAGAAAGTTAGCAATACGCTATATTTCTTCTGCTGATATGCTATACTGACCCTTAGGAGCAAGGTTTAATACATACTATAATCTTAGGTGTCTTTGGGGAATGTGGAACATCTGAAGGAAAAAGCAGGCAATATTTTCAGAGCTGAAATCATTCAATGACTCATTCATACACACTGTTAATTAGGTTTACACCAGGGACTGGGTGCTTCAGCATACTGGTGATGGACAACAGAACATTTTTACATCTTGGCTGCTGGGTTTGTTTAATTTCCACTGATACCAGCCAGTGATTGCATCAGAGTGCCAGCTTTGCTTTGAGAGGGTTTGTGACTGAGGGCCAAACCTGTTCTTGAAAATGTGAGTCGTGTAGTAGTGTCAGATGGGAATTATGACTTGTATTGGCATTTCCATAGCTGATAAAGTCCAAGGATAGGCATAGTTAAAAAGTAATTTTGGTGGTAAACCTTATTTTGGCTGGCACAGTTTAGAGGCTAAGCCGATAGTGTTGATCTCAACACTAACAGAGCTACCAGCCTCTCTCTCACACTGCAGGACATGCTGGCTTCAGGGAAGTTTTAACCAGTACTTACAGGTAGGTGAAGGGCTGAGTGTTGGAGGCAGAGTTATCTTTGCTGCCCAGTAGGCATTTCCTTCAGGCTGGGATGATGCACATAACCATGTGCGGGGTTATGCATGCTGCACCTCTGCATGGCTCACAGAGGAATTTCGCCTCCCCACCTGTCACTAGTCTGTCATGAAAGCCGAATTTGCTTTGAGAAAAGTCAGACACAACCTCTGCATGCCAGAAGTAAGGAGTCAACAGGTAGTGTTAGGATATCTCCCTGTGGAGGAGTGAAGTGCAGAGTGCCTCAGCTTGGGCCTGGTTGTCTTGTTATGTTCTCGTTCGGCATGAACTGTTCAGGATTTCTTGTAAATAGTACCTGCTGCTACCAGGCTCAGAGATAATCAACAGTTGGAGTATAAACAAGGATTATTTTATCAAATAATTTACTCTGAATTCTTAATATATTGGCATAAACTGTTGTGCCTTTGTAATTCAGAAAGTCTCTTTACTTGCAGCAAGTGTGCTGCTGGGAGAGCACCACTGAAGGGCTTGTGCAGAAGTCTCCCTGCCACTCGAGTTTACTTCAAAGGAAGCACAGAGCAAGCCCTGAAGGATAACTCGCATCATGAGTTCTCCCAGGCTGTAGAGGAGAAGAGTGATCCCCAGCTGGTATACCAGGGAAGCAGGAGGTTAATTTTAATTTAAATTCCCTCAGCTAAGAATTTTATCTCAATAGATAGGTGAATGGAACCTCCAGAGCAGATGGCTTGGTGCTCTAAATCCCATGACACAAGGCTTATAATATTTTTCAAACAACAGAGATAAAACAACAGCTCCTTCCTCTGTTTTTGAGTAACTTTTTGCTTCAGTAGGGTGTAATGCAATGCTTTGGAAGGTGCTTACAGACCTTTGGAACCTTGGGTATTACAATTCACGGGCATCTGCAATATTAAGAATAAAAGATGAATTTAGGACAGACCTTTGAACTTAGCTTTTCATCTGTGTCCCAGAAGAAACGCAGTACAGACCAGCAGAGCACAGACATGCAAAAGCACAGATGTGTCTCCTGAATTCCTAACCTAAGCAGATCAATAACAAAAGGATTTAGCCTCTTAGCCTCTGGATATGGATGATCAGTATACTTTTCCACTTTTTTTTTCCCCTTGAGATCATATCTTCTTTAAAAAAATAAATATTCTGCCTTTTGACAAGGTGTTCTGCATTCTTCCTGATAACAGCTCCAGGCAAATGTATCTGTAACACAGAATGAAAGGTATTTTGGGGCGGGGGGGTTGTCTTACCTGAAATATAGTGCCAAGGCAGTGGGAAAGTGTCAAGTCCTCTGATACTCATTCTATAAAAATCTCTTAGTTTGGAACAGGTGTCTTGAGTTTCAGCAGATTAATCAAGTGAGAAATGGGTAGGTTGGCCAGGCTTTACTGTTGTGGGAATTTTATTGCTCAAGCAAGTAATTAAATTGTCCAACACAAACCACCTCACAATAAAAATACATTTCTGACCAGAAGGTCTTGTTCATCTTGACGAACCAGACCCCCAACTCTTTTGCAGATTATGTGCACATACAGGTTTAGTGTGAGTAATCATATTGTTTCAAAATTATACTATTATTGTATCTGTGTGTGCAAGAATTATACTATAACACAGAAAAATACATTATGTCCAATATTTATATTACAGAGCAGTGAGGAGTGTGAGTTTGTAGCTGCTTCTGGGAGGAGCCAACGTACTTTCAAAAAAGGTGCAGGGGTTTTAGGGATTCAGGGGTTCAGAAAAGTGGAGATTTAGGTAACAGTGGTTACAACTAAATTGTATATTTTAACAATAACAGTGGGATTCAAAGCTGTGGTTTTTAAACTACTAATATTTGTGCATTTTGACAAAAAAAAATGTATCCTCACATGGTTACTTGTATGTTTAGCTCTTTGTGAAAGCACAATTTGACAGGATCTCAAAATTAAAATGGCATTCCCTTTAGGTATTTCCAGTCACACCCATCTCTTAAAATTACATTTTCCTCTGTGATAAAGATTCAAGCATGACACCCACCACCACCACACCACCACCACCACCCCCAATTCTGGAATTTCAGCTATCTTCAATTAACAAAAGTCAAAAACTTTCCAGAGTAGTTGTCTTGATCATTGAGTCATCCTAGCTCTGCACTCTGATAAAAATCTCAGGCTATTGTTTCATTTACTTGTGTCTCCATTTATCTGCCTGCCTCTGTAGATACAAACAACAGAAGTGAAAAAAACCAAAAATTGCATAATGCTGAAAGTTTCTTTGGAGGGACAAGTCACCTCTGGGCAAAGTGTAGCTATGGAAAATTCCAAATAGCACAGGATGTTTTCCTTTGGAAAATACCAGTGTTTTAAAAGGAGTGTGATAAAGGATATGCAGAATCAAGCCACAGCAGGCAGTTATGGCAAGCTTCGTTTTGGACACTCGTGGAATGCAGCTGCTGCAGCGGCAGGCACCTGAACTGGACTGACCTGTGCCAGTGCTCAAGAGAGCAAAACCAGCACCCTTAATTTAACATGGTGATACTTGAGGGTTGGAGAGTTTCGTCCAGTCTTGGGCCGGAGCTGGGGAAGGATTCCCCTTGGGCTTTCCCGGGGGCCCAGGCTGGCTGGCAGGCATGCAGTAAGATGGGGGTCCCCATTGCTCAGCCTCCTGCCATGGCTCCAGACCATGACCCAGCGACTCTCCTGGGTGTGGGCCGCTGTTGGGCTGGGCCAAGCAAGTCCAGACCGGGCTTGGGTTCCCGGTCTGTCTCCACAAGCAAGGTGTAAGTGGGGAGCATGCCATGAAAGTTATTTTCTCCTCCTTCCAGTCTTTTCCAGGCACCTCTTGCCTTGGAGGAACGTGGGGAATCAGGATACCCTCAGCTTTCATTTAACAGCTTGATTAAATGCTGGCGGAATACTTTAGTTCCTGAAGCATACATTTCCTGTCTGCAGAAATATAGCAGACACCATCTTCCTGTCCATTTAGCTTGTGTGGCCTCAAAGTTTTACTCTGTGCCAGGAGCGAATGACGTGCCCCTGTTGAAATCCCCCCTTCTCCCTTCCAGGGACAGAGCTGGGGAGCAGCCCTCCGCCCCGGGGCAGCGGGCAGGAGGAGGTCCAGCTGGGCGAGCTCTCACTGCGTGGAAAGGGAGAAGGGGCGAGGTGCCCCACGCTCCTGGTCCGGCCTGGCCAGCACTGCCATTGCATTCTCACCCGGTAATGAAAGAGCAGTATATCCTGGCTTCCTCTGCACCCCGGTCTTTATTCACGGGTTACTCATGGCCCTTAAGAAATATCATCCTCATCTTTGCTTTCGGAGCAGAGGTGGCAACAGGCGCTGGGTCTCAGGTTGTTTCCAGTGGTGCTGGGGTGGTGCAGATTTTTCAAAAGAGCCCAGCTTTATCTTCAGGCTTGTAAATACAGGGGCAGTTTTCTTTATTTTTCCTGGGAGCTCAGCACATTCAATGTTTTGTGTGCCAAGGTTTAGACTGGATGCTAAACACCTCTGGTTATTTTACTGACATGCCAAAAAGGGACTTGATTGTCAGAAGAGTGTAAAAAGGCAGGGTGGTGGTGAAGGGTGGGGAGAAAGGAAAATGTAGTGAATCGGTAGCATATTGTACATCGAGTGTTGAATTTTGCCTGCTGAATTCATCTGGGGCACTGTGTTACCAAAGAGAGGAACAAATTGGAGTGAGTTCAGTAGGAAGCAGCAAATATTGGGAGTAGAAGGAAAGAACTCAGCCAAAATATTGGAGTGATTTAATAATCCAATGTGTCACTAGGTAATGACTAAAGAGAAAGGATGTTATAGCAGGCTATAAATGTTTGAAGTGTGCAAACATCCAGGAATGAAAGAAATGTAGTTTAATGCACCCAAGCATGATCGAGCGGCGTGGGGATATAAAACTGAGGTGGAGATACACGTAAGCCAAAAATCAGGTTAGAGTTGTCCAGTGGCAAGACACCTGAAGTACCTTGCAAAGGAACTACTAAAAATCCCCTGTTGCTTGTGACTTTTGAAAGTAGTTTGCACAAAATACTGGCAAATGTCCTGTAGAAACCAATCCTGCTCCTCCAGAGAGTGAATGACTTAACAAATCTTCCTACATAGAGTGTGGTATGCTTGACCTTAATTAGCTTTTAACATAAGAGAATTTTCTACAGATGAGCTCTTGAAGTGAAAGGTTGCCACACGTGTTAATTCTTTGACTTTCTGGGTTGGGCTGGACTCTGAAAGAAGGGTCTTTTGGGTAGAAAATTATTCCACTCTTATGCTTGCTACTGACTTGCTCTGTGACTGTAGGCATGTAGCCTTTACCTTTCTGTCATGCTTCTCTCCAGAAACCTAGCTACAGTTAGGGAAGGAGCCCTGGTGAGCTCAGGTTTGGCCAGTGAGGGAACCAGAGTCACGTGGCGTGCATGTGAGCTGTGGGGCGGTCAAGCACTAAGGCAGAGGGTTTATTTTGCAGGCTGCACATAGACAGTGTAACTTCTCCGCCTTGGCTAAAATAGCCACTGTGAGGAGTCGTAGCTATGCTTATGCTGAGTGAGGGACAGGACAAACTACTAGAAACTGAGGAGGCCCCCAGGCTCCTCTGTAATTGAGAGAGTCATGAGTTGTCTCAGAAGATTTCTGGGGGTGGTGAAGATTATTGCTATTTGCTGCTCTCTGCAAGAGACAGGTTAAAGACTGTTTTTGTTTGTCTCTTTCCTTATATTTTCTCTTTTAACCTTAAGTTGAAAGCGGTAGAAATTGAACAGTGAAGAGATGTTGTGGGTGGGAGGGATTGCAACTCTTGTTCTGACAGTGGAGCTGGTACATTAACTCTCAATATTTTCATGAATTGAAGAACCCAGTGGTATCACTGAGTAGTCTTATCGATAAGCCAGGGTTTATTCTACACTATTATCCTCAAGAGCATCAGTGCTCACGAAGTAAGGTGTTGGAAATCTGCCAGAGCTTTATTAAATACCATGTTTGGTCTAACCTCTCAAATTATTGTCTAGTCTCAAATTTTCCATGCTTTGGGACATCAGAGAAGACAGAATACACCAAAGATCAGTAGATCTTTCCTGCTGCTTCTGATTCTAAGTTCTGCAAGAGTTTGTTCTGCAAGCCACGGGCTTTCGAACAGCAGAAATAATGAAATCTCAACTCCGCTGCCTAAAATTTAGTGTTGGTATACGGGGTTTTGCCTCCTCCTGATGTGTATTGTGTGCTCTAGAGACAAGCAGCAGTCAAATGCTCTTTCTGTTAAATTCATAGTTTTTGAACTGAACACACAATTGTCTCGACTAATTGGCAGCATCTACAAACCCTATAGATTATGGCAGTGATTTAAGAGCATGCCACAAAACTTCAGAGAAAAAAAGATCAACATGCCTTCAAGTGGCTTTATTGATTCCTTCTCCTTTTCTCTTTCTCTCCTCATAAACTTTTACTATATATTAGGTGTTATGAAATAAATTCTTTGTATTCCTTGTAACCCAATAGTAGGGGAAATTATCTTTGTCCTTTTTCTAAAAGGTCTTGTTAAAGGATTCACGACTCCTTTGATTAAATTAAACAGCAGGGTAACTTGAGTCACTCAGCTGTTACTTCACCTGTAGGCATAATTACCATTAGTAATAAAAAAAAAAGTACTCTGGAAAGTTCCTACTGCCTGGATTGTTCTTCTGCGAACCATATGTGTTTATTAATTTCCTAATAAGAATTCAAGAAAGCAGGGAATGATAAAAGAAAATAACTGTTAATGCCCTTTGTCCATGCTATGTTTCTTTTTTTATTACAGCTCTGTCAAGAGCTCAGCTGCAGTCCAGTTTCTTACGGTTAAGTAATGCACACTTAGGTTTGAGGACGGCTCACAAAATTTAGAAGCTCACTGGAAATTTCAGGGCCCTTTTGTCATCTTGCTTTTACTTACGCCCCTCTTTCACTCTCCATTTCTGCAGTCAAATTTCCCTTTCCTTGGGATACTCTGAGTAGTAACTCAGTTAATTTAGATTTTCCAGATCAGTCTATTGCTCAAATGTGAATTTACAAAGCTGACTTCAATTTGAAGCAAGTTGTACACTGATTCCCTTTGCAACGGAAAAAGTAGGGGAGCAAAGAAATGTCTCAAATTCTCTCTTCATTACCTTTGGAGAGTTTGCTCTGTGTTTTTTCTCCTCAATGTTTTCACTGAGATATCACTATAGGGATACATAATTCTTCAGGACAAAGTACAGTGTAAAGCAAATCACAGAATCACAGACTGGTAGGGGTTGGAAAGGGCCTCTGGAGATCACCTTATGCAACCCCCCTACTTGAGCAGGCACACCTAGAGCAGGGGGCACAGGAACACATCCAGGTGGGTTTTGAACATCTCCAGGGAAGGAGACTCCACAGCCTCCCTGGGCACCCTGTGCCACTGCTCTGGCACCCTCACAGGAAATAAATGTTTTCTCATATTGAGGTGGAAATTTCTGTCTTCCAGCTTGTGCCCATTGCCCCTTGTCCTGTCATTGGGCACTAATGAAAAGAGCCAAGTCCCATCCTCCTGACACCCACCCTTTAGGTATTTATAGGTATTGATGAAATCCCGCCTCAGTCTTCTCTTCTCCAGGCTGAACAAACCCAATTCTCCCAGCCTTTCCTCATAAGGGAGATGCTCCAGTCCCCTGGTCATCTTGGTAGCTCTCTGCTGGACTTGCTCAAGCAGTTCCATATCCTTCTGAAAGTGGGGGGCCCAAAACTTGACACAGTACTCCAAGTGTGGCCTCAATAGGGCAGAGTAGAGGGGGACAATAACCTCTCTCGACCTGCTGGCCACCCTCCTTTTAATGCAGCCCAGGACACCATTGGCCTTCTTGGCCACAAGGGCACATTGTTGGCTCAGGGTCAGCTTATTGTCCACCAGCACTCTCAGGTCCTTCCCAACAGAGCCGCTTCCCAGTAGCTCAGCCCCCAGCCTGTCCTGGTTCATGGGGTTGTTCCTCCCCAGGTGCAGGACCTTGCACTTGCTCTTGTTGAATTTCATCAGGTTTCCCTTGGCCCAGCTCTCCAGCCTGTCCGGGTCTTGCTGGATGGCAGCACAGCCTTCTGGTGTATCAGCCACTCCTCCCAGCTTGGTATCATCAGCAAACTTGCTGAGGTTACACTCTATCCCATCATCCAGGTCATTGATGAATATGTTGAACAGGACTGGACCCAGCACTGTAAAGATGTGCAGCATGAAAATTTTGTAAGATGCTTTAAAAATGACCAGTTCTTTACTCAGCATGAACACACCAAATACATGAAGCATGTCCCAGGTATTTTCATACCTTCTTCATTGCAAAGAGATATCTCATTAGATGACTTAGCTCTCTCCTTGGAGAATAAGCAGCAAGTCACTCTCCTGTCCTGCTCTTAGCAATAAGCCCCCAAGCCTTGTTTAAGGCACAGTACAGCATTATAAAAAAAGGACCCAGCCTGTGCCCAGTTCTGAAGATATTTCAGGGCTATCAGTCTTAAGTTACACAAGCACTAAACAAACACCCACTCACCTTAGAAAGTCTTCTTTCAATAGACGCAGAAATAGGCTGCCATATCAGATCATATATCTTCAGCCTGCCAAGGGTCCTGGCTAATCATTCCTTGAGTCACAGTATGATATTGGGTGCTAATAAATCTGCCAACTCAGATTTATCTGGGTTTGCATTAGTCAAGTGTTTTAAATAGCGTGTTTCTATTTATTGCCTATTAATAACCTCACCAGCTCAGATGGAGTGCTGCTCTAACATGGCCACTTGAACAAATCAGATGGACTGCATGACAGACACAGCTTGTAAGCATCAAGGTTTATTCACATGCAGTATACCAGTATGAATTACAGTTCCTTGAGAACACCTGTAAACATCAGTATATTTTCTGGTTTTTGAAAGTGAGGAAAGATTTGCAGAGGTTTTATTTGTTACGGTAATTTCAGTATAATTGCAGCAATGCTGTCAAAGATAAGTTATTTCCATTGTAGAACCTTCTTTATTCACCAACACAGAAAAAAGTGAAAATATGAGATTTTCAGTAGCAGCACAAAAAAATTTTCCGAAACATATACAACCACCACCTGTCAAGTTGTACAGCACATGTGAATGATCTGTGTGGCCAGGAACAGCATCCGAACCCTTTTGATAATCACTTTTGTGCTTTAACCAGCAGGTTACACTCACTACTGTGACACGTACAGCCCGCCCAGGAGTGCAAAGTGCGCCTGTTTATCAGAGGCTGCTTCTCGCAGATACTTGCAAACCATAGTGAATTGGCCAAGTATGGGGGAAGGGGGCAGGTACAGACGTCACCAGCCATCTGTCAGAGCCTTTTTCAAGCTATCTGATTATGGACAGGTTTGTCTGCAATTTTGAGTAGGAGTAAGCAGTATTAAATAGATGTCTGGCTTAAAAGAATGTTTTGCTATTGCAAATTTAACACTTGATTGACATCCCTGGCGACTGGAGTCTTCTTCCTCCCCGTGGGAGAAGGGAACTGCAGGCAGTGGCAGGCAGCACATGCATCTTCTCATGCCTCGCCTTGGGTGTCTCAGCCTAGGAAACCATGCTGGGAGCGAAAAACGAGTTTAGTCTTTGGGCCCACTAAGGAGTTCCAGTAACAGCTGACAGTTAAGTAGTATATGGTCAAATATTCCCCAGTGAAAACCCTTTTTTTTTTTTTCATTTCCTGGCAAGCAGAAAGGATCAGAATAGTCTGTAGAGGATGAAACGCATCCAGCACTGCTCTCTAACTTCACATTATGAAGAGAGGGGGTTTTTTGGAAGGAAACTTGAGAGACACTCACAGAGGTCTAGAGCTGGGTGTAGGAAAGCCTGCTTCTGTAACGCCACAGGAAGAAAAGCACTGATGTTCAATAGAGAGGAACTAGCCAGCAAAGGAGTGGAAGTGGGGATTTGTGAGTGACTACGCAAAATGTAGAATATGGGGGAAATGGCTGCTTTAAGTCTTTCCATTTAGTGGGGGGCCTACTCATAAACTTCTTTTCCTGGTCAGCCTATATTCCTTTAATCTTGATTACTGATTAGTTACTTAAAATCTTATGCGGGGACACCATGCATTGTGACATCATTGCAATTTTCTCTGTGGAAAAAAAGAGCATTAGCGTAACCCTGGATGTGGCTGAAGAGAGCAGTTGCTGAGGAGTTATATTTTCTATTCCAGGGATCCAGAAAGAAGCCATGCTTTTTTTTTTTTGGCGGGGGGATTACTGGGAAATGAAGCCAATATATTTTTCTGGACAAGAAATAACAGTTCAGGTTTGCCTAGTCAAAATCTGCTGAGCAGAAAGCAGGAGTTCGCATCAAAGCAGTTTCACCTTTGCCTGCCCCTTAATCCTGAGCTGCCATATTTTCCATTAAACTTTCTTCACTCTGCTAATGACATTTCTGCAGTGCCACTTCCAGTTCATGAAACCCTCCTGTTTGTCTGGAAGTCCATTCTGTTACATGAAGTAGCCCCAGTGCTTAAAGATCGTGATTTGTTTGTTTCTGTAGTGGTAAATGTTGCATTGTACTTACAATGAAATTTCTGTCCAAGACAATGTAAAGAGCTCACTCACACCAAACAAACTGCATTTGAACTAATGCTATCGCAGTGGGTCAGTCTGAATTAAAAGTGACAGGATACATAGTGTTACAGAAAAAAGAATACATCTGAGTGTCCTGTTAATCCAGCAGCTGGGGAAGGCTTAGTGAAAATCCTCCAAAAGGCCTTCATCATTTACTTCTTAAGACAGAAGTTGGTTACATAGTCTGGGTGAAATGGATGGAATAACAAGAAATAGGCAATAGAAACTTAGAATATCTGTCCCTCTTAGGCTGAGATTTCACTATGCTGGTTTTTACTTTCTATTAAAGTATCATCTACCTGATGCCAAGACTTCATCAAGCTAGAGGCTGTCTCAGTATATGGTCGCTGAGCTGAAGAAACGTTTGCAGTTCTTTATCAAACAGATTCTCTGAACAGAACCAGATTCTCTGTAAAAAAAACCCCACCCATTCCAAGCTCAAAAACCCCTTGCCTTTTTCTTAAAACAAGCAAGGAAAAACTGGAAAAAGTTTGACCAACTCCCAGTGTAGCAGCATATTTGCTGCTTAAAAATATTGTCTGGGACTGATTCTTGCTCACCTGCAGTATGAAATATATAAAATGGACTAACTTCCTTTACATGACAAATGTAAACATGAAATCAGTTTTAAACACTGAGCTTCTTGTGGCTTCAGTATGATAAAAGAGCAAAACTTACAAGGCTTCTTTCTCTCTAGGTATTCC
This sequence comes from Phalacrocorax aristotelis, assembly GCF_949628215.1. NCBI lineage: Eukaryota > Metazoa > Chordata > Aves > Suliformes > Phalacrocoracidae > Phalacrocorax > Phalacrocorax aristotelis. Next base: position 123,395,889 of record NC_134276.1, on the reverse strand, counting down.
CTAAGCAGAAAAAATACTCAACAGATAATTCCCCTGAAGCTATACTGTTTAATTTTAGCAAAATATTTTATGATCACAGTTCTGTGGGTCTGGGACAACACATCTGTACTTAACAGCCACTTTTTACAGCTGTGCATCATTTCAGAAAAGCACATTTTGCTGTTGTACATGTAGCATTGAGGTGTAAACCTGAACTCAAAGACCTATGTCCTGTTCTCTGCTTTGGCTTTATTTACTTGTCTATAAAATGGGCCAGAAGCCATTGTTTGTCATGATCATGCTGTGTTAGCTCACTAATGAAACATTTGAAACAGGTTAGTCAGAGTATTGCATGAATGTCCTTAGAATCGCTGGGCACTCCTGTAATAATATTGAAGTACTATGCTTGAAATGCTTATTCCCTAAAAACCCTTTTTCTTGTTGTGTTCAGATGGGAGTATTGTATTCTCCCTAAAGAAATGGATGTAAACAGAGAAACATATAGAGCTGAGATTATTCTCCTCTTCCCTGCTGATACATTAATTCCTGACAGTAAAAGCCTGTATTACATGATTGCTAAGAAAGAAGGTACTGTATGAAAGCCTATAATAGATTCAACTTTAAGGAGAAAAAGAAATACGCATGGTAAGATTTATTCTTGGGCTACGGATGTTGCCTCAGTGGCATCATTCCAGGGACAGCCCTTGAAGGCATTCATGCTTCAGAAAGTTGCAGGGACAAAGGGATAAATGAACCTTTGCCATGGGCTGTGGCTGCGTAGAAGATGCATCAAGGGAGATCATGCAGAGTTGCTGACACGCTGTGTGTGGCTTACCTGGAGTAATTTATGCCTCTGTCCTCAAGGGTGAATTGCTTTCCAGTTCTCCTTTTCTCCCAGGTTGGCAGTCATTAGTTGCTGACTTAATTCTTCTGCTTATTTAGCTACAGAGTACAGCCTACAGAGGAAATGGGAGAATCTGTACTGAACACATGAGCCACCCTTTCTACCTCACAAACTCTACACAGATTAAAAAGGGTGAATGCATCTGGGCAGGATAACCAGGCAAGTCAGAGGTGTGTGGTTATTACCGTTCCTCTGTGGCAATGTGGTCCAGCGGCATTCCTGTGGAGCGGTGGGGTAGGTACATTAGACTGTATTCAAACAAAGCCTGGTCTTGTATTTCAAAAGCACATTTAAAAAAGTCAATCCACGTTCTACTGCCATTTATACCTCATGCCGAGACTGTTGTTTCAAAATCCACTACAGTGCTGGACCAAACTCTTCCTATGTTAGTAACAGGCAGACTGACCGTTTTTAGCCAGCTGTTGAACAGGTAGCACATTAATGTAAACTGTTCAGCCCACTAACCTGGAGCCTATGTCATGCGAGTCACAGTGCTCAGGTACTTGGTGTTACTGAGGTCAACTTATACATTAGTGGGTGCACGTTCACCAAAATTAAAGGCAGGCCACCTATCAGGAGTGCAAACGGTTAGAGAAAAAAGCAGCTGCATGAACAGTGGGGGCTTGTTTTTCTTCAAATTTGGCCCTCAAGAATGATGTCCTGTGTAGACTACTTATTTAGTCCTTGCTGAGCTCACACTACCACCTTTCCCTCAGCAGAGACTCTAGTAAGACCTTTCTTCATTACCCTCCTCCTTTTTTCACTATGTTGTAAGGGATGAGTATCTCCAAGAGATTTATTCCTCTGTGAAACGTGTTAGAAATCATCTCAAAGATTAGGGGGAGGATGGAGAGGGAAGGAGGAAAAGGGATAAATGCACATAGACATATGAACGCACAGGCATGCATATACACACATACACACGCCTTCTTGTAATCACATGGGTCTGGCTTCCCTCGGTACCTGGCTAAAATAGCTAGAACTAGCCACAAACTCTTTTTCCTTTGTTCTCTAATAGTTTCTGTTAGGAAAGGTCAGGAACATTTGCAGGATTCTGTACCGACTCAGATTTTAATTTTCCAAATCAGAAATAAGGCACATCAGCAGATCATCAGAAGGTTCCTGGATATGTTTTGTCAGAGAGGAAGAGGTCTCCAAGAACTTGGTCTGTAGTGTCTCAGTTATGGGTATTGGGAAATGCCCCTAATTGCTTACTACATAACCTAGTGTAAGCGAAGAACCGGTAAGCACCGCCTCTGCCAGGTGCCTCTCTAAAGATGCCTTGGTTCCCTGACCTTGGCTGGTCCCACGTGCACCATTCAACGTCAGCCCCTTCTAATCATTAGATTAGATTAAAGAAAAATTTTGTTTCCTTTCTGCAGCACCAGAGCTTCTGATATACAGCTATACAGCAGAGGTAGTAACTAAACAATTTCAGTGTACAATGCAATGAAAAACACTAATATTTTTGTTATTGTTTTATTTAATTTCAATCACATTAAAATGCCCACGACAAAGAAACCTCTGACAATTAATTGTACAAGATCTTGTCAATAGTAAACCTAACTAGAGGGGGAAAAAATCCCACAAATATGACTTTTTCGATTCCCTACTTTCCAGTTAGAGTTACCTTAAGTATTACTTATAGTAGCAGTATCAGAGAGGAGAGAGGAGAAATGAGAAAGGAAAGGAAAAAAGAATAAGAACAAATAAAAATAACCCTTTTTCTTTTATTTTAAGTGGGCATGTCCTCTTAAGTAATTTTTTAAAAAAATCGGGGACTTGGTGGTTGGTGGGGGGTAGCAGGAGGAAATGAGTTGTCTTAAAAGACATTAAAAATTGCAGAATCAAATTACAGCTTGGCAAGATTTTTACCTTTGTGGAAAAGACTTAAGGATCAAAGCAATTATCTTCACTATTCCATTTTAGTTCAGTGTGGAAAGCTTTCATGTTAGATACATCCATTTTCTTTGTATGTAATTATGGTCCACAATAGCTCTATCTCCAACCACACTACATTTTGTTTTGGCTGATTTCAGTGTGTACGGAAAAGGAATAAGTTGTCTTTCTGTGCTTTTATTGAGACTATAGAGATAAGATGCGCCTTGTTAGTAGGTTCTTCTGGGCTGAACTGAGTTTATTCCTCTATGTTTTTATTTGTTTGTTTATTTGCTGAATTCCATTTTTATGCTTTATCTCTCCTCCTTAACTCTGATAGTCCTGTCTCACTGAGATTTTGCAAAGGAGACCTGCACTCTGAGCTGCTGAGCTGGCTGCTGCAGGAACAGCCAATGCTTCTAATTCGGAAAAGAATGCGAAGCATGTCCAGGCTTTATTGTTCTTTTTTGCTGGTGCTTGATTTCTCTTATTTCTTTATTTTTTGTTCCCCATTGCATTACTGTAATATCGATACCCTTACCTAAGCATTTGTAACTAGGATTTGATGAGAAGTCAGTTATATGAAGAGATGATTTGTGCTGAGCTGGAACAGTCTCTTATTTGAGGCTCTCTACTGCTAGAAAATCCTGAGTACACTTTTCCAGGGACGTGCCACATTATTTCATACAGCTGCAGAAGTATCAGCATTAGCACCCTGCATTTAGTAAATAAAAGTTCGTGGGTGGGATTTTGGCGTAGCTTTGCTGCCATCAGAATTAAACTCGAGTGCTAGTGATTTTGATGGAAGCAGAGCTTAGCCCAGCAGAAAATGCTTTTGAAAATCTCTGTTTAGTAAAAAGTTGTCTGGGAGGGAAATTCTTGATATGAGTTGTTTACATTTTTTGTGAGATATAATGCTAAACATTAGCAAGGTTTGAGCCATATGGAGTAAATTGGTTACCATGCTTATGAGTTACCTTATTCCTCTGTCATTTTATTAGTAAATCAATGTGCATTTTGTCTGATGCTTGTCATGTTTTCCCACTGCTCAGTGATGGTTTTACCCCACAGCAGAGGAGGGCTGTAGGACCGGTCACTTCAGTGTGAGTGAAGCTATGTTTACACTAGAAAGCTCGCCACTACAAGTTTTTTCAGGATGCAACAGCTGACTTTGACATGTGCTCAGAAAAAACAAATTCTACTGCTTGAGCTTATACTTTGTGCAGTCTCCTGGCTGGTTGGTACACCATGATCTTGCAGCACAAACATTCCCCGAACTGCCGTCTGGCATTGTGTCCTGGAGGATGTGCCTTTTTACGGTTTACAAAAAAGCACAGAGGAGAGCTTAGGAAACCATGGGTGGGTGGGGATGGCTTTCCACAGTCTCTTTTCTTCACTACTTAAAATCCCCAGCACCCAGCACCTACCTCTGCTGTGTGTGATCAGGGTTCCTGCTCATATCTAATGTCTGCTTATAGCTAAGCTACACAATTCACCTGGGTCTGGTGTAATTTAAATGACTGTTACTGCTGCAACAGAACTGATGGGATTTTTCAAGAAGAAAAAACAGATGGTGCATGTGGGCACCTTGCAGGCCATAGGGGTGATGGAGCCCGGGAGACCTAGCAGCACCCAGGAGGGTGGGAGGTGGGAAGAGTCTTCCCTAGGCCTCCAGTGCAGGCCACTAACCTGTGATACTTCTGCAGTCTTGAGGTGTAATTTATTTCTGCTCTTTCTTTCCGTTTTCTGCTGTGAAGTGCCTGCTGTATTGAGAGGACCGGTGGTTGTTTCAGAGTAATGCCAGTAGTGACTGCTATGTGATTGCAGGGTGATGTGAGAGGGCTCGGGGCCTGCTGCGGCCAGTCCCAGGCGCGGAATGCCAGGCTTGGTGTGGTCCATGTCTCTGCTCGCCATCCAAAGCAGATGCTGGAGTCAGCTACCCTGTTGTGAGCCTAAGGCTCCTCTTAGAGGGACCGGGTTGTCTTGCTCCACCCTGAAGCCAGGGAACATTTTGGTATGCTGTTAGTAGACTGACTTGCTTGTATCTCTCCGAGGCAAACAGTTTCATGCTATTGCTTCTTCCTATGTATCACGGAGTATTTGGCATAACAAAGATGATGTGGTGACTGGGAGAAGGAAACAAAGAGACATCTATTGGTTTTCAACAGCAAAGCAGCAAGCAGACTTACTGAGGAGTGCTGAAGCTGAGAAAAATATCACTTTACCACTGTGTCTTAACGTGTATATTGTTGCTTATTTTTGGTACTTTTCTTGTGTAAATAGCTCAAATATTTACAATATTGTTGATCATGTCAAAAGGAAGGAAAAAGGTGATACAAAACATCTACTGGTTCTCATGTGTTTATGCTGAACTTTATCACACATTTTTAGTGTGTGCAAAAAATATAAAAAATAAATAAACTTAGCTCATGCAGAGCAAAGAAGAGAATCTGTGGATGCGAGAGTTGCCTGTTACCTGTTCTTGCACCACTAAAGAAGTACAAGCTGCCGGTGGAGCCGGTTTGTTTATGTGTAGTTGGGGTTATGCTTTCTACCAGCATGCAATGGAGCAGCTAAGGACTGAGGAGTATCTCCTGACAAAAGATGTTCAGACCAGCTTAAAAAAGCAATGATGTTAGAATGGTCAAGAAATGCTGTGCAAGGAGAGAGGACTCTGGTTGCTTCCTAGCAATGCATAACAGACAAAAGCCATTCTTCCTGAAAGAAGTTTAGCTAGTATTCCTTTTGCCATCTTTCTGCATCAGCTTGGTCTGTTTGGAGTCGGGAATTTGGTCTTGAACTTAGTTCTGTTTTTTCAGTGCATGAGTACTGGAGACTTTAAAAAAAAGAAAAAGCCAAAACAAAGCCAAAACGAAAAATCAAGAGCTCAGCCTAAAGTCACTAGCGAGCTTTTAAGGGAGCACACTTTTATGTCCTTATGTCACTTTTGTTATGCTCAGGGACCTGGATCACTATTTTACTAATTTATGAAACATATCCCTGGAGTATTTCTGTTTTGCAACAGTTGAAACCCTACCAGATGGCTCACTCAGTTTCCTACTGCATACCTAGCACAGTATTTTTTTAAATAAACTAGCTACTCTCCATATTCTTTCCTTTATTTTTCAACTCCACAAAAGGCTGCCATTTTTAAAGAGGATGTGAGAGAGGATAGGTTTATGTGCTGTGTATGGGGACAAGATGTTCAAAGTGTAGAATTTTACCTAATCATCATCCCTTGTCCTCATTTGTGGCAGGTTTTAGCCTAGTGCTTTTCACAGAGACCTGCGGCAGTGTCACATCTCCCCCTGACCCCTTCCTATTCCTCACAAACTCTTCCATCCCATTCACACATCCATAATGCTACTGAGCATGAAGGGGGGCATGCAACCAAAGAGGAGGGATTGCTCCCAAATCAGGGCAGTTTTGGGTGATCTCCAGAGGCTGTGTGGATTGTGGTTCTGCTTCACCAAGGCAGGCTCCCCTGGCCGTGTACTGGCTGCCTTTCTTTCTTAGCTGCTGGTGTCCATCCTCCTTGCAACATCAGAACTGCTGTCCTTGCTCCTCTGGTTGACCAGGGAGGGGAGCTGAAACAGTCTCCTGTCCCCACAGGCTGAGATGATCTTGCATTTATCCAACAACATAGAGCTGAAGTGGTGCTTTTGTCTTCTGCAGACCATTGTCTGTCAGGTCATAGGAATGGATCACTGGAGAAGAGGCATTTCCAAAAGACTGGGAAAATATGTGTAGGTGTCTGCAGTCAGAGCCACTGGACTTGTGGAGCTAAAAATCCTGATTGGCTTTGTCACCATCATGGATGCAAATGCTGTGTATGACTGTTTCTTGAGGCCTCCCGGGACAGAGTACAGCATCTACACAGGTTTTGTCAATGACCATGTGTTTTCTGAGACCTTGTGCTAATTCAAGGAAGGAGATATAATCAGGATCAAAAGAGAAACAGATTTGCCAGGTTCCTGAAATTTGTCTGTTGGGACCTGTATGCCAGTTGTTAAAACTTTGCAGTATGAACCTGGGCTATGAAAGCAGTTGTGACTATGCTAAATGCATCCAAGAAGGTGGCACACCTGCAAGAGCAGCATAATAGTACATTCTGAAAAAATGCAAGACACATTCAGCATAGCTGGGGTATTTTTTATTTTATAACAAGGAGACACCATGGGTTACAGTACTATACACTTATTATTTTGAAAATATAATTAAGTATGGTTGTTTTATCAAGATTCCTTCATACTTCTAGGGATGCCTGATGTGTCTATGTGCAAAGAAGATAAAAATCTGGTTTTACCTGCTCCCACAGAGCTAGTTGCAGGTATGTGAAATAGGTGGTCTTTGCAATGTGATGGCTGATATTATTTTTTTTTTTGCCTTTTATAAACACTAAAACCAAGGCTCCACTTGTTTATCAGTGCTAAATATCTTGATTTTGATATATCTTGAAATCTTTCTTGTGTCAGCTATTTTTCATGAGAAAAACAAATGTGCAATCCAGGTGTAGTTCACAAAAAATCAGAATGTATAGCCTGATATATCTACTGTTACCTTGTGCAGGTGGATACTTCCAGCTGCAGTAAAAATCTCCGATAACACTCTAGCCAGTACTCATCCTGAGTCTCTGAAGTGAAAATCAGAATGTAACCTAAAATGATGCAAAAATTAACTTTTCAACATGTCTAATTTAGGATTTGCATTAAGTCCCTGAAGAAAAGGACTCCTCCCATTTACTTCAGCAGTGTCTGGATAAGGACCATGTAATATATGGCACTTCGGGTACCTTTTCCTGTATTGAAAGAATAGTAACAATAAGTTCAGCTTCAATATGTATTCAGGTGTTAGAGGAGGTCACCATAAAAGTGTCTATTGTTTTTAAAAAGGTTTAGACTTGGATGCATGCTGTGGACTTCAGTTCCAACAACAGGCATGCAGCAACCTTCTACTTGAGGATCCTATTTAGTAAATGAATGGTAATAACAGATTTTTATATTTAGAAAACACTGTGTACTTTACAAGTGTGAATGTTCCAACTTGGGCTAAGTTTATAAGTCGCTAACTTATAAAATGTCATGTTAAACAGTGAAATACCACCTTAATAACAGTGTAATTGTATAGCCAATCACAATCAAGGTACTAATCGCTATTAGAAAATCTAACACTTCCTCTTCAAAATGTTATCCTGATTATTAACATAATCGATATCGCATGTAGCTGTAAAAACTGATAATAATGGAAGGACATTTAACACTTGTGAAGCACTGTTTGACTTCAGATCCAGTACAAACATTTTCCTCTTGAACCGAAATACTAATTCTCTCAAATTTTGTTTTGTTTTCTTTTTTTTCAATTAGCTTATTTTCTGAAGGCTTAGCTACCCCCCTTTTCTGCCTCCTCTCCCCTTGAAAGTGAGGAGTACAGAGGAAAATTAAAGCTGGTATGTTTTTTTACCTAGTCTCGTTCTCCAGCGCAGCTTCTGACCAATTCATTATTCATGCTTCTCTGGATTGAAATATCTGAATTTTGGGGGGAATTTTTCAACCCTTGGACTTGTCCACAGCAGCAGAATAAGTGTGGCAAATGTGTTTTAACTGAATTCATGAAGAGAGAACCTTACTTTCTGTATGGCAGTAGCTGGTAACACCCCATTCCAGCTCTAGTCCCAGATGGGGAAGGTCTATACAAATAGAAGATGTGTCCGGTCCTAGAGAAGCTCACACACTTGTCTAGAACGCTCAGACTGGAGTCAATGGCAGCAATTTCTGCTTGGATCTAGCCCAAAATGTGTTAATGCCTGAGTATTATTTTTCCCCACATTTAAGAATTACCAAGACAGAAAACATTTTGTTTGCACGCAGATATTAAAATAAAAACCTTATTTTCCTGATGTTGGACTTGCACATTGGAGTCACTGTTTCCTTCAGTGAGATGATATCTGATATTGCCATGTGAACAGAAGCATAAAATCCTTTCATGGGCTTAAGTGGCACATATCTGTAGGTAGCATTATGTTTATTAGATTTTGCTCAGTTAATACATTTTCCTCTCTCTTTCCTGTTGCTTACTGTGGAGTGGAAAATGTGCTGATTCAACACCCATTCACGTAATGGTTGTTATATTCCCTGATATTATAATTGGCCAAATAATTAAGTTATGCTTGCTACAGAATTACAACAGGGCAAAAATCGCCTTAAAATTTAGCATTAAAGATGCAGGAAAATTACTGTGAAATGAAGTTCCTTTTTCAGAGATACATAGCTACCTTCTGCAACACCAAGTCCTCCAAAAACGTACATTACTTTGGAGACTGCCAGGCAAACTAGAGACTGCAGCATATATTTGCTTCAGGACTGCTGAAAGCCAAGGGGAGGTGACAGCCTCAGGGTGCCAGGGAAGAGAGGTAGCACAGCGTCTGCCCACAGTAACAGCTTTGGGCAGGGAACTTAAAGCCAGTGAGACAGAAACTTTGGAGACAACTTGCTCAATAATAGATTCAATACCTGGGCAAAGGCTGGTGGAGTACCAGCAGAAGAGAGGGGCTCTCTGACCTCCTCCAGCCCATGATTTTCCAACAGCTCTCATCTCCTGCCTGTTACTCAAAAAGACTCCTCTAAGCAGGCGGTCTTCATGAATTGCTAAGTGTCAAGGACATGGTTAGAGCTCAGTAAATAATAAATGGTCCTTTCAATATTGAGATCATTTGGGAGAGTCTGGGCACCTGAACTTTTTGCTACACCAGGGATGGAAATGGATTAGGGTGAGGATTTAGAGGACCTGGAATATTTTCTTTTTCTGCAGCCCATGTGAAATAAACGCAGTAATCCCAAGAAATGTGTGAATGCCTGAAGTTTGATTTCAGTTTCACATCTTAGGATGCTACTATGCAATGTGTCCCTAAACTTGATCTGTAAACGGAGAGCTAGAAAACCATCTGATGCCTTTGATACAGGCATTCTTGCAAGATGTCCTGTAGTTCTTTTTAGGACTTTTAGCGCTAACAGCTAAAGGACATAAAACATCTATTTACCCATGTCATGCTTTTAATAGAGTTCTGGTTAAAGTTTGATTCTGCATGAAAGGAATTGCCTTGGAGGCGTCTCATATTTCCTGAATTAGTTTCTTTGTCCTCATTAAATCAGCATCCTGATTTTTCTCAGGATTACCAGAGGTAAAACTGGATACTCTTTGGAGGTATCAAGAAGGAAAAGGATGGTCTAGGGTATTTACCTTGTGTACATTTGTGTGATTAACAGGATTTGTGGCTTCCTCTATGTCAGCTTTGCTACCTGTTTTGCAAGAGTTTCAACAGGGGAGTGTGAGTTAGGAGAACTAGGAGAATGCTTTAGTACTTGGAAAGTGAACGAAGAGAAGGAAAAGCCCCCAGTCAGCAGCACCAGATGTTGGATCAAGCCCATGAAAAAAAATGATAATGATCAAAGAAGGGACAAAATGAATCACTTATTCCCCTCCGTTTCTGCAGCACAGTGGGTGAGGTACATGTTTTTTCAGTATAGGCAGCAAATGTTTTGCTTATCTACACTGCTGACTGGGTGGAAAAAAGACCTGGATGGTGTGACATTCAACTCTATGACTGTATCTGCCAAATACATTAGTTTAGACGTGCTACCTAATAATTCAGTCTTGTATTGCTGTGTTCCCTGAAAATAATTCAAGCCTTGTTGTATTGGGTGTAACAGCTGTAATAACAGAGTCTCTTCAAACAGCTCAATTGAAGATGATGACCGTGATTAAGTGAATGCAATAGAAGAGATGAAGCAACTTACCAAAGATAGTAACATCAGCTATAGACACCAGGCCTCCTGGCTCCCAGCCGCCAGTGCTACTTACCAGACATTGTGCAGTAAATGTCAGTCACGCAAGCAGGGGTAATGGATGGTATAAATTAAATGGCTGTAAGAAAGAAATTTTCATGCTGAATTTGCATAGTGTTGAGGACAAACAATTAACAACAAAAATGGGCCATCACAACCCCAGTCTCAGAGACTTTAAAGTTAGAAGCATTAGTTAGATCACTGAGCCTGGCTTGCTGAACACAGACTTTCACCTTTTCACACAATACCAAGTTTTAAGTTAGTTTTAACTCATGTTCAGTTTATAACTTTCACCCAGTGGCTCCAATGTTGAGTATTCCATTTTGGATCAAAGCAGAATCTTTGTGATTTCCTAGAAAGACATCCAGATTTCACCATCTCCCTTGTGATATGGGCTTTTCTTTTAAGGAACATGATTTTTCTGCAAGCGGAGAGCTTCCACTGCAATGGTGAAAGGCCAGCTAACTTTGCAGGCACTGGCTAAGTTGCAAGTTAATACGTTGTTCTCTCTGTGCCTTGGAGCAAAATCCTGAGTGTACCATTACCAGTGTCCTTCTGCTCAAAGGCAACAGATAAGGCTTGACTATTTTCTGCGATTGCTCACTGTCTGAACAGCAGATGTATTAGGAGCATTTTGCCTTTGCTGCCATCAGTTTGCCTGAGTTGCAGGAACCCAGTAAGGAAACAGAAGTCAGATTTGGAGGGAGATACCTCCATAACGTTAAACCCTCAGGTAGCTTGATGAAATAGTTAAACAATCTTGCATCAACAGCAGTGTTTGATGACTGGGGAGGCAGCCATACTAGGTCTCATTAACTCCTGTATCTGGCTTGTATTGAATCTTCAGGCTCTGTGGATGAAATCCTGACCTCATAAAGATGGAGATATTTTTGCCTGTGAAAAATGCCCAGCCCTGCATGCTAATCAGTACAGCAATCAGTCCCAAATGTCTACAGCCTCCTACAAGACCCATAGCTGAAAAATTTTAAAGTTATGCTAATGCCATCATTAAGTGCATGGAGCACAGAGCCTCAGTGGCCAGCTTACACTTAGAAGTGGTCCAGGTAGTCCCAGGTTGAAAGGAACAGGCAGAGGGCTGTGAAAAATGCTCCCAGATCACCTGCCTCAGCTCTCCCTGCTCCTCTGCTCAGTGGAGACTCTCAGGCTCCAAAGCAGTGTGCCTACCATGTCTGGCAGAATCCCTCTTGCTTTCACCCTTTGCATGAAAAACCCTGAAAAGTTTCTCTTAGGAACTCAACTCATTTATTACCTTTCAAGGTGGTTTTTTATTCAGGTAAATACAAGTAATAAGTAATCTCTCTACAGCAAGGGGGAAAAAAAGCGCTCCAGCTGCCTGAAAATACTGAGAAAGGAGTGAAAAGGGCTGAAAGTGTTTTCCTAAATTGCATTTGTGGCAATGGATCCTTGTGCATACTATCATGGGTAACATAATGCAAATTGCCAAGGCTGACAAAGCTGCTGTAGAGCTAGAAGCTTTTTGCTTTCAATCCTCAAGTGAAATGGAGATTGATCACAGCTCCCAGCTTAGTAGTTAAGCAGATTTTGCCAATCTTTGTTTCTTATCAAATCAAAATTAAAATGGCACATTCCTTTAAAATAGCATAGAATTTTAAATATATATCAGTTTGAAATATAACCAAACTAATTGCTCTAAATGGATACATAATACCAAGTAAATACATAAGGAAACAAAATTGTTAATTGATTGGGGTTCTTTTATAATGAAACTGTTTGCAAGTATTAACAGCTCGTCTCTGAAACACTGAACTCCGACACAATGTTTACATTTTCATATATTTTTAATGATCACACAGTTTACCATTTGAATAAAACAGCACCATATGCTTTAGCTGTATTAAATACTACAAACATTGAACACTAACTATGGAATAAAGTATCATATAAAGATAGTTAATACTGGCAAGTCCCCCTAATATGCCACATCGCTTCAGTTTTAATATGCCAGGACTTTGCTAAAATGAAATGCCTCTTTTTATTAACTATAAAGTAAAAATGTTTAACAGAAACTCTGGAAAAAAAAAATAGGCTGGACACAAATGTCTTCATCTTGTTTAAAAAAGAGGAAGAACATTTATACTTCCTAATACAAATAGAAGCCTTTGCATGGCTTGGTTTTGTTGCAGGATTTTTTTCAAGTGCAAGTGGAAAATTATTTTATTTAGATCTGCTTTCAGAGCAAGGAGGGAAACTATGCAATAATAAATGCGGCATAGACTGGCTGTACTTTGACAGCTGGGACGGGTTCTGTAGTTTCACTGAAGTGTCAGGAGAAAACCACTGGAAAGGTACTGAAAAGCCAGTTTCTTTAACAGCAGCCTATATATGGATTTATTTTTCTAGCATAATAGTGTAATGGTAGATAGTCTCTTTAATTTTAGAATTGCCCAAATGCAGCCTAGAAACAATTTTCAGTACGTGACCAGGAGACTTGCATGTTTACAGTACTCCAGGGACAGACCTTAGTGAAATATTGTCTAGCTAGCACTCCTCTGTTCATGAAAGAAGTTCTCAACATGCCTCTTCTGGCTGCCATGGTTGATGGTCCACTCTTCAATGGCTAGTGAGAGGGAATGCTTCAAGGAGTAAATAAGGAAGTCTGGGACTCTGTTCAGTCTCCTCTGAAACTGCCAAGCAGACCTTGACATCAAATACGTCTTTCAAAGATACGACATTTAACCAAAAGCTTGATCTGTAATGGGATACTATCTAAATCCTATAATGGAAGTAATTTACCAGATTGTTTTGGAGGTGTATTAAGGCAATATAGGAGCCATAGTCTGCATGGCTGATAATGTTATCCATGCACTTGTTAGTCCATTAGCAGGGTGATTCATCTGAGAGCTGCGAAAGGGCCAGACCACTCTCCCAAACATACAAACATCTAGACAAAATAGATCACAGAAGGAACTAAGCAGCTGTTCCCTTTCCTGCCATACCTGCTGCTGGTGTATGATGGAGCAAATGGCCATTAGGGTTCCTGCTTTTAATAAGATTGTATGTGCCTCTTTGAAAAATGTCTTCTGAGATGGATGTGTTTTCCTAGCAGATATTACATGTAGCTGCAGTCCTCGAGCTTGCTGTTCAATTAAGGACAAACCTCAAACAAAATATGCAGCTGTGAACTACTGAACTTAACCTGGCATTAGCCTGCATTAGAAAGGCATGCTCTGATAACTTCAGCAGCAGAGGAGGTTATTTATGGGAATGTATTCTCCGTCTCACATAATCACTGAGATTATTTCTCGCTATCTCTTCCTTGTCCTCCCCACCCAGAACTAGACTGCAGCTGCAGAAACGCCAGCTGCCTTGGCAGAAGCAGGCACCGCTTCAGGCTCGGGACTGCTGCAAGTAGAGGGGTGCAATGGGCCCCCCTGCAGCTTAGAAGGAATAGGCCAAGATGAGGAGCAGGGCCAAGGGCTGCATCACCGCTTTCCCTGCCAGACTAGTGTGCAGGTTATAAGGTCGGTGTGCAGTTCAGCAGTGGTTCAGCGGTAAGGAGCCCGACAGAGACTGGTTTCTTTCAGCGCCTGGATTACAACCAGTTGTGTCGGTGCAATACGAATTGGTGTATAATACAAAAAAACAGGTTCAGTTTGTTCAAAGTAAAGGCTTTTTAAAGGTTCAGTCCGAAATAAGAACAGTTCATCAGTCTGAGTATATCATAAACCTCAACTTCAAATACGTATAAATAGCAATACTCAAATAATCCCTGAAGGGCCTGTAATTTATTGAGTCCTCCTGAGTATCGCCATCCCTATGGTCAGGTAGAGATAAGTGGATTAGTTCTGGATATGAGCATCTGAACTTATACTTCACTGCTCAAATTCATACCTACTGAATTTGAGCCTATCACCATGTGGTAGCACTCAACTATCTATATTTTCTACGGTTTAACCTGTCCATGATTTTTCAGTAAAAAAAACAACTTGGGGGGGATACAGATGTTCTTTATGTCTGATAGAGAGGGGAAACTTCCTCTAATCTCCTGGTAACATTATTGCTGTTCATATCTATTTGTTTCCAACTACCAAGAAACACTGCCTCATCTGGCACGGCCAGAGTGCTGACTCTCACATTAATTGGTTTTGTTCTGCCTGTCTCTATGTATCTGCATGCCCCCAGTATCTCTGACATCAGTTCCAGCAGTGTAGGCAGTTTTACTTTCTGCTTTTCACTGAACAAAACAGGTGACAAGCCGCCTTTATCAGCATTGTTTCACAGCAGTATTAAATGCAGATGTGAGTCCGAATCGGTATTCTTCATTGCTTGACATTTGTTTTCTACCAACCACTTCAACGGCTGATAATGAGTTTTCTTGTTCAATCTTTCTTTTTACTGCTAAATATTCCTATCTACTAAATATAGGCCTATTGTCAGCTATTACTACATCGGGAACACCATATCTAGAGAAAAGAGATATGCTCAGTCTCCATTTTTGTGTCAGCATCTTCTTCTAATGCTTTCTCTTAACAGCGAGATGTAAGTGCCTCCACCAAAACAAGTAGATCTCTGCCTAGTTTGATCCAGGTGACTTTTGCTTTGCCACCAGACAGACCCTTTTCACTTGGTTTGGTTTATATCTTTATAATATTTCTTCTCTTTCTGATTATTGGGCACAGATTTGGCTGCTCCTCTTCACTATAGTCCCTGTAAATTCACATTCTGCTTATTGTAGAGTCTGCCTTTGATTTTGCATATTTTTCCCTCCCTGCTCCTCGCCTGTAGTATGGGATCCTCTGTAATGTCATGGTATCATTCACTGGCCTCAGGCTGGATTAGATTGCCTTTCTGAACAGGAAAATGCTGAAAGCTGGTTCCAGATTCTAAAACAAGGCTTTACATATTTCAAGTCATCTGGTCATTAAGGCCACAACAGCTACAAAGATAGCCAGTGTCCCAATCTGAGGGGAATGAAATCTGTTGGGTCCCCGACCCAGCCCTTTTTGTGGAGGTATAAGGTCTGCAGCATGGTGTGGAGCAGTCCTGGGAGAGCAGCCCATGGCGGTGCTCAAAGCAGGTGCCATCAAGGCTGAGATGTCCCCTTGACGTGAGCTTTCCAGAGAGACAGGTGCCCACTGGCCACCAAGCCAGTGTCAGTGCCTGCCGTGTGCGTGCAGGAGTCCTTCCCAAGCCATCCCTCCTCCACCAAAACCTCTGCCTGCTCAAAGTCCCGTGCTGTGACGCAGCAGGGTGGTTTGGGGTACATGGGCCCAACACACAATGAGCAGTGTCCAGCAAGGTTGCTAGTCATGCTAGCAACCGTGAGCTCAACCTAAGGACAGCTTTGAGCTCTTTGGTGTCCACTTTCTCCTACCACCTGCTTGTTTTCGGCCATACTGTGTTCACGTTCATGCAACATGCTTCAAATTCCTGCATTATGGTTTCACTGTCAGCCACTTCTGAGTTAACTGGAAGCTGTTAAAAACACTAAGTGCTTCAAAACCTGCTGTTGTCAGAAATTAAGGTACTTCCTGGCAATCTTCCTTTAGGCTGGTCTCCTAAGTCAGCATGTACCCTCCGCTTGCAGATTTCTATGCTGTTTCAGCTCTGGGTGGGCTTTTAAAGGCTGTGTACTGTTTGAAAATGCTTAGAGTAGTAGCTACAGATTATTGAATACATACGTAAGGAGTCTGTAGTTTAGGCAGTTCAGACGGCCAGTTAGCTGAGACACTACCTCAGGGTAAGCTAGCCCCCACAAGGAGGAGGTTTCTTGAACCTGCAAGGTTATTGCCGGTTACTGTCTGAGAACAGGCTGAATGCTTTATATCTCCCTGTAGCTTCCGCCCTGAAAACCCAAATTTGGTGTCAGGTACACGTTATTGAGAGCATCCCACATGGTGGCAGCCCTTAAGTGAAGCTCAAGCTGGTTCCCTGGGCTTCAGTGGGGTTTCCCCAAAAATAAAGCTTCTCATTGAGAGATATGCCCTCATGCAGGGGTTGAAAGTGGTTGTCCCTGAAGTCAGTGAAAGAGGTTTCTTTCCTGAAAAAATGCCTTTGGCTATAAGGTTTCCCAAAGAGATGGAAAGCAAATTTTCATTGCACATCTACAGAGGTTGAAAACAATGGGCATCACCATTATTCCAGTGTTCACTTGTGGAAAGAAAACAGAAATGTGCTCCACAGTCTTCTTTTCTTACCTGCAAAGACTCCCACCACCAGAGCTGCTGCTGGTGGCTGTATATGACCAGCTGGCCTAGTCCAAGGCTCCTTCTCATTAGCACCAGCAAAGCTGAATTAAGAGCCCAAGGAGGGACATGCCATGGGGAGCAGGGCAGCTGGGGAGAAGACAAGGGCTGATGGGGTAAGAGAATTAGCGCACAGTGAGCTGTGTTCATCTGGTGCTCTCTAGCAGTTTGCTTCCCCGGTGATGGCCAGGACCTCAGTTTTAGCTGAGGCATGCTCTGTGTGGGACCCAGGAAGGCTGAGAAAGAGAAAGGGGAAGTCTCTTAAAAGTACCTTATCTCTTCTGTAGTCAGGAAGACGGAAGGGTGTGGAAGGAGGATGGTTCATATGGCTATTCTAGGTTTTCCTAGCAGAGGTCATCTTGGAGAGGCAACCACACTGGAAGATGATTAGATGAGCAAAATGACTTTCAGACATCCTGAAGGACAGTGTGCCCTTCAACATGTTTCCACTGTGTCCCTGTGACATGGGCTTTGCACCTGCCAGAGATCTCATGTCTCTGAGTAAATGAGGTAAAAGTTTCTCAGTGCTGTCAGGCTATCCTGAGCACCCAGCTGGGCTGCACGGTTAAGAGCCACACATTCATTCACCTCTTTACAGATGGCCACTCTCTTTCAGCTTGTGTCAGCACCCACTTCTTTTCTCTTTGAAAGGCAATGACAATCTTGATATGTTCCCATTTCTGAGCCGTCTCCAATATCAGGTTTTCTACAGAGAAGGTCAAAAATATTAATAGAAAATAATTCTGTTGTGTGTATCTTGCCATTAAAACAAATAGAGTTACTTCAAATTTCTGGGAAATAGATATTCTGATTTATTTTAGCTGTCTGGGCAATGACTTACTGGCTGTTCACAAATGAATGATTCTGAGCTTGAGGTACTGGTAGGAATTTCTCATCACAGTCACAAGTCAGGAAGGGAATTTACATTCTTAAACATACTGATATTAACCAACCCCAAACCCTGCCTCTATCGGTATTAGAGAAATACAGCTGGCAGCTGCCTGTAGAGATCATCCTTCACCCACAGCGTCCAGTGTTGTCTGGAGCACTGCAAGAGCAACCCTGCAACACTGTGCTGGGTAGCCATCTCTTGTAAAAGAGGGCTACCTGGGAAGAGCACAAGCAAACCAGCAGCCAATATGTGAGAACTTGTTAAACTTCTGCTGTGAGATTACTATTTTTTTTCCCTTTCCTTTTAAGAAAAACAGGTTTTACTTTTTTTTTCCATTCTGCCGGGTAGTAATGACAAGGTGTAATTTTTATTCAAATGAGAGTGACAAGTGTAATTGCAGCTGTGGACCATGATTTTCTGTTCAGCACTGGTTACTGTAAATAATGCAGCATCATATGTAAGTTTTATGTTTAGTTGCTGACACCTAGATCTGTGAGCTGTGAAGACTATGAATGTGGTGGCATTAGCACACTACAGAGTGTTGAGAGTACTGACATTTCTAAATGTTGCATGAATCCATTCTAATTTTTAGGTGCTGAAGTGCAAATATTTCTCTCCTGTAGATTTCAAGTAGTTTTCTACATGCATTGGCTTCTGGAGGCCAAAAAAATTTGTTCTTTTGATTAAATAGGAGGGCTTAGATAATCATGACCTTTCCAAGGCTGAGATTATTTGCATTTCCAAACTATATTTCAAGTACAATAACTGACCCATGCTAGTTTATTATTGTTGAGACAGCTAAAAGAATGGCCATCATGCTGATGGTCATTTACCACCCTGTGGACAGTCAGTACATGTATGTGCATTAGTACGTGTATTACATATAGGCCTCCCTTGTGAAGTTTGGTTACTGCACTGGTTTTGGCTGGGGTAAAGTTAACATTCTTCACAGCAGCTAGTATGGTGCTGTGTTCTGGATTTGTGCTTAAAACAGTGTTGATAACACACAGGGATGTTTCTGTTGCTGCTGAGCAGTGCTTACACAGAGTCAAGGCCTCTTCTGCCTCTCACCCCACCCCACCAGTGAGCAGGCTGGGGGTGCACCAGGAGTTGGGAGGGGGCACAGCCAGGACAGCTGACCCCAACTGAGCAAAGGGATATTCCATACCATACGATGCCATGCTCAGTATATAAAGCTGGGGGAAGAAGAAGAAGGGGGGGACATTTGGAGTGATGGCGTTTGTCTTCCCAAGTGACCATTACGAGTGATGGAGCCCTGCTTTCCTGGAGGTGGCTGAACACCTGCCTGCCCATGGGAAGCAGTGAGCGAATTCCTTGTTTTGCTTTGCTTGTGTGAGTGGCTTTTGCTTTCCCTATTAAACTGCCTTTACCTCAACCCACAAGTTTCCTCACTTTTACTCTTCTGATTTTCTCCCCCTCCCCACCGGTGGGGGAGCGAGCAAGTGGCTGCGTGGTGCTGAGTTGCTCGATGGGGTTAAACCACAGCAGTTACTTATTTGAACTTCAACATTGGTGAGTTTTTATATTGTTGTCAAATGGGTATTAGCACTGATTTGGTGAGTTCAGCCATATGCTCTGTCTGTAGCTCACTGCAGTTTACAGTACCTTTACTTATTTAAAGTAGAATAAAGAACTAACTTTAGTTAGTACCTAACTTTACTTAGAAAGTAAATTCAGTCATTTACTTTTTTGTGTCCTCTAACTTTTTGCATAACTTATTTTGGTAATGGGATTTTTTTTAATGTATGCTCTCAGTGGCAGGCAGTGTTTCCTCCCCTCTTTTGGAAAACTTCAGTACAATTGAGCAGTTGTTTTTTACCATTTGGCAGGAGAGCAAACAGCCCAGCCACCCTGCTTAGAAAGGGCTATAGTGAATCTTGTTGAAGGGTGAAGCTGAGGAAGATTCTGTATGGTCTAAGGCTATAAATCTCTGCTTATGTCAATACTAGGAACTGTTTCAGGATCAAGCTTCTGATATTACAGTCTTTTATTTAGCGACTAAGAAGCAGCTGTAAAGTATGGTTTGAGCTCTTCAGAAAGAAAGTTTTCCTCAAGATCATGAAGCTCCATGGGAGCTACACAGCAGTACCATGTCAAGATCCTATGCCTGAGCGCAGCACAGCTACAGCAGCACAGTGCTGGTCCCAAAATCACTGTATTTCTGAAAAAAGAGCACTTGTGCCTGGCAGCTGTGCACACGTGGTCCTTCCCCCAGCAGCCTGACCAGAAAGCATCAGCTGAATGGGAAGGTGGTCCTGCACTGATGCATCCCCCAACCTTACTCTTCTCAAACCTTTACTTTCTAAG
This sequence comes from Phalacrocorax aristotelis, assembly GCF_949628215.1. Lineage (NCBI taxonomy): Eukaryota > Metazoa > Chordata > Aves > Suliformes > Phalacrocoracidae > Phalacrocorax > Phalacrocorax aristotelis. The sequence goes on along the minus strand of NC_134276.1, from coordinate 123,375,840 downwards.
AAGCCTCCCCTGTGTGCCCTGCTTTCTTGGCAGATTTCCTCACCTATCTATGGCAGACCTCCCTCCCAAAGCCCATTCTCCACTGCCTGAGCCCTCCTCTCTGGCACTTCTTGCTCTCCTTGAAGCCCCGAGCTTGCAGCTCACGTGAAAAGCCCTCACTATTCCCGCTGAGGGGTGACTGGTGTCACCAGTGTCCCAGCCCCACTGTGCCCTCCTACTCATGCAGGGCTGGAAGTGCAGAGAAGGACAAGTGTCTGGAAGATGAAATCAAGGAACCATTGCTCTCTCCTTACTCTAACAAAAAGCTCCACCTCTAGGCATGGTTCAGTATCTGAGGTGTGACCTGGCAACGACTGATCCAGGTTAGGGGGTAGACTCTGCACATGGAAAGTCCATCTTGACTTAATGCTTTCCAGTACTGACCAGGTGTCATTCCCTTATGGCACAGAGGTACATGAAGTTCCTAACATGTATGAGATAGAAACCACCAAAATTATGAAGCAAGTCTATCATCCTCCTGAAACTGAAGACTTGTGAGAGGGATTGTTTTATTTTTTCTAACATATCCTCTTAAAAAAGCAAGCAAAATAATTCATAGTTCAATTCATAAAGCTTCTAATGTAACTCTAAGGCTCAAATTGTAATTTCTTTACACTGAAGAGCAACTATTCACTGCAGGCAGCAAGATGTAATGAAGCGTTGATGAAAATGGGCAAAGAGTTTGGAAACTGTCCCTCCCTTTGCACAATCAGGCACACCAGACTTGAGAAATGCAAAAGTTAAAACTAAATTCTTAACTTGTTGTTATTTTCAACAATTACAACTGTATTCAGAATAATCCCAAATGCCTTCAGAGGGTTGGTTCAGATAAGCAATGAAAAGTTAATTTGATATAATCCAAAAAGTTTATCTAAACTTCTTGTGTCTGCATAATTGAGTTTGAAATCTTGCAAGAACAAGCTTGTTCTTTGACTCCATATAACGTACACCATATCTTCTACATGCCTGCAGTTTCCAAAACGTTAATCCCAATGATTCAGAGTAAGTCAACAACATTTGCAGCCATACATAACACGTGCTCTGTTCAAATGTGGCATTCCTGCTATCTTTATAAATGGCATCACCAAAGCGTAAACATGGAATGAAGACCTGAGATGCAATAACCTTTTATGCTTCTTGGCTTGAACAGTATCTTGTGATGTCCTGCACAGCACATAATACTAGGTTTCAGGTGACTAGTTTTAATCAACTCATCGATGTGATAATCAAAGCTCTGGCTTCATTCAAATACCACAGCATCAAATGTTATATTCAGCTTCCAACTCCCAATTCATATTAACCTCGCTTGCTGTTTTGTAAAGTTTATTTTCCCAAGTTCCCTTTGGAAACTCATCAAAGTGTTTTGTTTCAAAGAACTTAGCACCAATTCATTTATTGTAACCCACACATCAATGAAATTAATCACACCCTATTCTTACATTGATAGGGCTCTTTTCATGCTAACAGGTCTCTATTGATGCAGAAGTGCTAAACTCTGAGAGGCTAAGCAGCCTTCATTCTCTGTGCCTCCCGTGTGCATTATCCTGAGTCTCCCAATACACTTTATCTGGGTAGTCAGGGACCGAGATATTTCTCCAATGGGCAGAGGAGCCTGCCGGTGCCCTGCTGCCTGGTCGAGGTTTCTACCCTCAGTTAGGTACCATCATTGCTTGTGCTTCCAAGAGAGCTTCTGGAGAGGGTTGTTTGCCTACTGAAGTGGTGCCTGGTGGAAAGGGATTTTCAGAGGCCAGCTGGCAGAGCAGGGGATCACTTATCTAAGGGGAGAAGAGGGGGAACCTGGGCTTCAGACTGCAAGGCTACTGCCTTGCCCGGCTTGGTCAGGCAAGCCTGGTAAATAGCCCATTTTGTAACACCCAAAACTGGCAGCTCTTCCAGTGTTTCTCTCACAGTTGTGCTTGGTGGCACTCACCTACCATCTCTTTTCATCACTGCGTCCCCAGCCTCCTTGTGTTGTCTGGCATTGATGGTCTGTCCCCCTTATCCATCTGCAAGGTGGGAAAGGCCTGACTGCAAGCTGTGTGTTTGACTCCTGTGAGACACTCTCGTTTTAAAATGCCTTTTGGAGCTTCAATGACAGCCTCCTGAATGGTTAGTTAGGTGCTGAGTGATGGTGGCGTCTGTGGAGCTGCTTTTAAAACGTTGACACACAGCAGCATAGGCACCTCTGCTTGTTATTGTCACCCAGCCCTCAACATGGAAAATGTGAGTAGCATCTGCTTGTTGTCTTATCTGCCTGTTTGTGTGCCTAAATTAACAAGCATCAGATTTTAATAGAATTTAAGTGGTGCATAAGTAAAACACAGCAAGACCACTAATATGTGCACATATTCTTTTTAGTCACCTAGGGAATTACAGCCCTTCTAAGATGCGGGCAAGAGCAATTTGCTGTGCACACCTCCACCCATGCCAAGCCTGTAGGACAGGAAGAGGAGTGTATGACTGTATATTCAGGCAACTTTTGGTAGGGATGATGTATTTACTCCGTGCCAGGGCGCCCTTTGGCAAACAGTCCTGAGGAAGGAATGCGTGGCTGAGCTGCGGCTTGGTGAGGCCCCTTTCTCTCTCGAGGTGTGATGGCCCACTGCCAGTAGATTACATCATCTTCCCCTTTTTCAAAGCAGACAGATCTGAAGGACTGGAAGTGGCTGCAGCCTGGCTCTGCCACCTTCTTTCCATCAGTTGCAGCCCAGGACTCCTGTCCTCCCACCCATTTTCTGTGGCTGGGTTCACACCCATTCTTCAGCTACCTATTCAACATTACTACCTTAGAAATTAGTGTGAGCAGAGGATTCTACAAATTTACACCCTCCTCCACTCCCTATAATAAAAGCTAGGAAGAGAAGAAAGACATAGGCAATCACTGAGCTCATTTCTACTGCTTAGTGCAGGATGTAAACTTAAACAGAAAGTACATCATCTGATACTGAAACAAAATGCACCTCCTGATACTGAATTTCTTCTTAAACGAAACTGAGAGGAACTGACAGCTATGCTAGAAGCACGAAATGATCTCAGAAATGTGTGGGGTAGCAAAAAGGTCCCAAAATTTATTACAGTGGTAAAAATCGCAGAAATTACTCCTTTCCCCCACCTCCCCGCTCTGGCCTTTACTCCCTGTCACTATCTCATTCAGCACAGAGGTCAGGAGCAGGGTACACCTGCAGTGAGGAAAGAGAGGGAGGGCATGATCCCTTTCATTTCTCTAAACATAAAGGCCAAATGCTGTTCCAGCTTCTGCATTTGCTGAAGCCAGGATGCTGGTGGCTTTATGTAGGTGGTGGGGCAGAGATGGAGCCTGTTTAAAATGGGTTACACAGAAAGTTTTATGCCCAGGATATGTTTACCACCCTGTTTTACACGAATTGTCCCTGCCAGCAGAGGCACGTACCTTGTGGTGTTCCCTTGTAACACCACTGATGGTGACTTTTGTTCTTGTTGATCTGTGAGTTTAGATTGCAGAGACCCTGGGGGAGGAGGCTGGTGTATCTGTGGAGAACTGGACAAAGTAGTCCTTGGGGAGGGGAAAAAATGAATAAGGAATCGGAAAAATTATATATCTTCAGCTCCCCCTTTAAATGTGAATTTTATTTGAATTGAGAAGATATTTGAGGCAAAGGGAGTTAGAAAAATAACATGAAAATAAAACTAAAATATTTTTGTTTGTTTCTGCTAAGCATAAGTGGCATTTTTTTCCTCTACTGGTTTGCTTTTTAATTCACTGAGAAAACTGAAGTTTTCAGTAACTTTTCAGTTTGCCCAGGGAACGAATAAGGAAGATATTCCCTACACTGGATCTACAAGAGCTACTGACGAGCTTGGAAGTTATTTTATTGCATAAGGGGGAGAATTCCTTCACAAAAGGCTGATTGTAAATCCCTTTGGTGTCCAGCTAAATTACTGTGGTTTGGCATGAAGGGTCAGATTGGGGTTTACCAGCTGAAGCAAGTTAGGAAAGCCTGCATATTTTTAAAGGAAGTGTAAAGGGAGTAGAAGATGACTCCATTGCTTAAAAGCTTCATTGATTTTGCAGGACTGAATACTTTTTTTCCTGTTTAAAGATAAGTGTAATGTGTGGAAAGTCACAAAGGAAATACAGTGATAAGAAGCCATTTTACAAGGTGGGCTCTTTTATTCCCTCTGCTGAAAAGAAAGATGAGCAATACTATTTACAATATTATAATGGGTATTCCTGTGTTATTTTAAAGAGCTTTAACGGATGAAAGCAGATCTGCTAGAGAAAGGTATTAAAATTGCCAAATAGGACACACATGCCTTGACTTTGCAGAGGAGCATTTGCCTTTCTGTTTTTGTTAAAGGCATTAAATATTCTACACGTATGCTGGCCATAGCGTTAGATTTAAGAGAGTAATTATCAGCTCTTGATCACGCCATCTAGTATATAGTTCCCAGTTCATGTAAAGCAAAGGTGAGGTTGTCAGAGAATTGGCACTAGTCCAAGGGCTTTAAAAGTTTTCCAGGGGGCTGCATCAGGGAGGGGTAAGAGAGGCATGTTTTATACAGCAGTTTTAAATCTGAAGTCATCTTGGTGGCAACAGCAATACACAAGAAAGTAAAGTCTCCAGCTAATTTTCCAAAAGGAGGAAGGGCTGCACCACGGCCCCATGTTTGCGATTTTCTGCACTAACTGAAAAGTGGCTGTGGAGGCATGAAGGGGACGAGGGACCCTTGTGAGAGCCCTTCACCCCTCCTGAAGCCATTCAATGCCCTGAGAAAGCAGCAGCAGGTGGGAGCTGCGCCTGGTGCAGAGGAAACCAGGGGATTCAGCGGCTGCCCAGGATGGTGGTGATGCTGAACATAGGGGCTGTCCTCAGCAGCAACGCTGCTTTTCAACCTGTCACCAGCCAAATGCCGTCTGTACAGTGCCACTGCAGAGTGGTTATTGCGCTTTTCCTGTATATGCTGAGGCATCTGAGAAAGCTGTTGCCTTCCTTGCAGGGCTCGCTGTGCTACTGAGCAGCTCTGGGTCAAGGGAGCCCCTGCTGCCAGAAGACTTCTGCACCCTGTGCTCTCTCACATGGAAATATGAATATTTATTTTTCCCAGGGTTGTTTTTTGTCATGCCCTATGCCGTCCATCCCCCCCCCCCCCGCCCCCAATCTTAAATGTAAGTTATTTACATACATTGCTCAGGCTCTGTCCCTTGATAGATGCAAAATTACAGTAAAGATGTAAAGAAAAGAAAGGGATTATAATAAAAGAGACAGAATGCTAGAAAAGATGACCTTAAAATGGCCTGGGAGGTCCTTTAGTTAACATGTTTGATGTTTTCTGTTACCTCATGGTTAAGAACTGGAAGTTTTGATGGAGTGCCTTATAAATTAGATAATAGGTTCATGTGTGACGAAGAGAAATTTAGATCTAAAAATAAGAGACTGAGTAGCTAGGAACTGTTGAGGTATGGGCTGAAAGGACCTCTGAAATGTAATACACAATTAAGTCTTCTTTCACCTACATGTTCCAGTCTTTTTCCCATAGACATTTGCATGTTTAAATGATAAATTGTAAATTATGCTTAATTCTGTATCTCAGCCTTATTTTTTTCTCATTCAACAGAAGCAGTAAAAACATTGATAAAAAATGCTGGTTAGCCTGCTGCTGTAAACAGGATTTGCAGGTTCCTTAATTTTGGGAAGGGGGCCACTTTCTGATTTATATTTGCAAACAAAATGAAAACTTTTTTGTGGTTTGAATTGTGGTTTTGAATGGTCTGCCATCATGTTTCCTTTTTCTTCTTTTGCCTTTAAGATCTGATCCCTTTACAAAATATCAAGTAAAAGGGTCTTGGTGTAGCTGCATTATATGGAGTACTCCCATCACCTTATGAAAAGGAATCAAACTACAACTGACTAAAGATGCTTTAACTTATAAATGAGAAATGTGTGGGGAGAAAATAAACATGGTACTTAGAGATTAAAAAAAAACCAACTTCCACCATTACTTCTTTCTGTACAGTATTCTAGCTGTTGTTTCATCCACTGATTACAGCAGTCAGAAATTTTAAAGTAAATACAGAAATTTTAAAGACGAACCTGTCAAGCTCAAACAGTTGGAGGTCTGGAACCTGGCTCCAAGAATACTGATATTTGCTTTAAAATCCAGCAATTTCTATCCAGGCTTTTTATACCAGCATCCCCACTGTGCCGTAAGAAAAAATCGTTAGTGGAGTAATATTTCCAGAAATTCAAAATGGCATACAAGGTCGGTGACATTTCAGATGGTAATTGCCCCTTCAGGTAAATTGGGTTGATCAAATCAGTGAGGTAACCACAAGTTTCTAAATATCATATTTTCATGAAGGTCCAGTTACAGCTCTGATTCGCTCTTGTTCCCAAGAAAAGTTTTTTTTAAGTCTGTTTTCGTCATCTGATGACAAACCAAAGTATACTACTGACATTTCCAGAACTTAAGGAAAGTGGAACAGACCAGTCCAGGGTACTGATGGAAGAGGTGGCTTAACAGAAATGGACACATCATCAGTAATGCAAAGATGCCTTACATTCCCAGGATATCGAAACATGCTTATCTCATGGCATTAGCATCCTGACCTGAAGAAAACCCCATCTTTCCCTGGGACTTAGGATTACATAAGTATGAAAATTATTAGCGACTTTGAGGGGCGTGCACTGGTGTAGGTAGGAATAACAGAAGTTCAATCTGTGGAGCTACCTGAACAGAAAATTGGTATGAGAACTGGGGTGTAGAATCCTAAGGGTATGCCTGTACTGCTAAATAAAAGTGCACAGGGAGTGAGAGCCTGGGCTCTCCTTGTCCCTGCTGCTTTGCGAGCCAGCTCAGCCCCTGGCTTCCCTTCAGACTAATTCAAATATTTGTTTCTAAGACAAACCTGCCACAGAACAGGAAACTCTGGCCCTTGGGCCCAAGATCGGTTCTTGGCCAGCTTTTATTTAGTCATATCAACATAACCTGATTGACCAGTGCACTCATTGTGTACTCTTATTTACCCCTGGACAAGGAAGCAGTTAAATTCCTACTTAGGCTTAGGCACAGGGTTCAGTTCTCCTGAAACATTTTGCATGAAAGGTAAAAATATGTTCAAGTAACCTGGAATCAACGTGCTAAACGTACATTTTAGGTACTACTGAAGTTGTAATTTTCTTTTAATGAAGGCTGAAGCCAGTGGTCTTCAGAACATTTAAGCAGATGTTATTTTACTAAATCAAGGTCATTGTTTACACTTTCCTCTGAGGTAATTAACATTAACTGGTATAAAAGAAAGATCTACAATATATGGATGTTGGGTTTGTTTTGGTGGAAAGTCCCTTGGCTGCTAAGGAAACTATCCTGCCGCCTTGCAGACTTAACGAGTGTAGTGTTTAATGAAAGTTCACCAGTGGGACAGTGGGACTGTGGGCTGCCTGAGCACAGAGGATAGTTGCTAGGGAATATGCCTTTCTAGCTTCAGTAGTGCCACACATGGCATTTCCTGAAGCTGGTTCCTTTTTGCCTTTCTGGAAACCTGGGAGTAAATCCTAATGAAGGCCACATATAAGACAGAGGATACTCGACGCTGGCGGCTCCTGTTATGTCAAGGAACAAGATGCTATGGAAAAGAAAGAAAACTCACAAATTCAGATAGAATATTCATGTTCAGCTCAGCTTGACTCTCTGAAATTGTGTATGGTCTGGTTTCCAGTTAAAGTTGGTTTTAGAACCACTTTGATGTATTTTTTTAGAAGCTTAAAAAAAGTTCTGTATGTATGCAGTTATTTACAATAGTCTATACATTTTTAAGTCATTAAAAGACTGCAAGCCTGCTATATGGTGATTGTACTTGAGACGTTAAAGACAATGTCCATTTTTCAAAAATCCTGAAAAATAGCAAAATTTGATCTGTGTATAAATCATAAGTAACATATTTTTGAGCAGTCAACTAATGTAACTGATGAAGGATCAGAATATTCTTGCTTTTCCTCTAACCAGGTTATTTTTATTTTTTGAAGGGTTGTGGTTCCCCACCCCCACCCCCAACCTCCAAAACTACTATCAACTGAAAAATAATTTGGTAATGTTACAATTTATTATTTTGCTACCCTTGCATTCACACATGTGAAATACTGAGATCCTGGGAGAAGACAGAAGACCTCCAAAATTTTGGGTGATAGATGTTTTCAAAAATGTATGTTGGTTTTTGCTTCAGGTATAACATTATTAAAAACCTACCCCTATCACAGAAGCAATAGTAAAAGTAGGAATATTTTGGATTCAAGGAAACTGTACTAAATTCATTGTTTGACCAACTGGATGGATCAAAGATAAAAGACTTGCAACAATGGCTGTCAGCGTAGCCGGGCTGTCATGCAGCAGCAGACATTAAGCATTAATGGACCTTATAAAATAAAAATTAGAGGTGCCAGGATGTTAAAAATATAAATTAAGATGTTATTTTAAGATACTTTCTGCATTCTGTTAATGTCCAAAATAATGAATTAGCAGCCTGTTTAATGACAAGGACATATAGTGCTTTGTAATAAAAACTCAGCTAGAACGTGCTCAGCTGGGCCACGGATATTTAATAAGCCTCCTGGTGCTCGGCTGTTATTGCACCAGTTCTGGAAAGTAGTGAGCTAAACATATTCAGGACAGAGCTGGCAGGGGCAGGGTCATTAGCACGCTTAAATCGATATTATTATTTTGGCTGCTACCTGAGTCCCTTGTGCGAAATGACTCTTTCCCTGAGGACAGTCAGGCTGATATAAGTTCCTTTCCATAGGAGCTTCATCCCTGGGTCAGCACGGGGGCCACCTAGAGCAGAAACCATGCCAGTGTCGTGAATCCCTTCTCTCGGGTGTCCCCAGACATCCGTTGTGGCAGCAAGAAGCAATCACAGTACCCGAGCTAAAGGGTTCCCGGCCAGCACACATCCCAGCTGCAGCACTGGGGTGGCAGCAGGGACTCCAGCAGCGGGAAACTGCCTGAATAATCACACGAGATCCCAGAGAGAGGTTGGCAGAGCCTCTCTTGACACTCCAGCCCCTGCTCCCAGGTACAACGCTAGCCACAAAGACCATACATGACTGCACTAGTAACAGCTCACAGTTAAATTGCCTTTCTCACTCCTACAGCAGCATCCTGGCAGGAACTACGTCCTAGGCTGTCGGTTTTGTTTGAGTTAGGGAAGATTGTGCTGATTTGATCTCCTTTAGTGAGTTTCACCCATGGCACAAGGATGCGTTACACAGGTGCTCCAGCAGGCAATCATACAAACAAACTCCTAACATGCGATTCTCCTCTCCTTTGCATAGGAGAGTATATCAGGAAATCCAGCAACATCTTTTCATTCCTTGAACATGGGACTTAGGGCTCTTCCCTCACGTGCAGTTAGACTGCTTTACTGTCACCAGCGAGATTACACCAGTGTAAACTACATGAAAGTAAGGCCTATATGAGTGTATGGTCATACCTAGGGCATATGGACAACGTGTTAGTATGCAAAGCCAGCCAAACGTCATCCTGATTCCAGTACAGCCTTGAAAAGGTGGGTGAAGACCAACCTTTCCATCCAATGTGTAAGTGTGGTGATGCATTGCACGTTATTTTACATTTCCCAGGTGGGGGGCATTTTGTCGCCGGTTCTGACCCCTGGCAGGAACCTGCTTCCCCCACCTGGATCCAGCCTTGCCACATCAGCTGGCATGGGGCGGGTGAGGTGCCCTGCCTGAGGGTGGGCAGCTGGGGCATTTGGGCAGGGATACCCTGGGCTTCCTTCAGTGAACTGCTCCGCTACTGCAACTGCAACACCGCTGATTGCACTGGGTATCTTGGCTGTTGTGAAGCTGGTGCAGCCAAGCAGAGAAGCCAGACTGCAGGTTTTAATTTCACTTCTGAGAGGCCTATGCAAGAATGAGCATGGAAATACCCACGCTAGTAAGCTCGCAATGAACCACTGGGCAGGAAGACTCCTCTGCCAAATTTTTAAGGTATCGTGGAGAAAAATGGTATTAAAAGACTAACGTGGCACTGTGTCCTGGCATATTCCATACTCCATGGATTTATATAATTCTGTAAAAAGAAAAAATTTAAATCAATCTGCCCAAAGGTTACCTGCTGAATTTCTCTTTTCAAAATATTTGAGGAACATTTTCGAGGCCTTGAGCCTCTCTTTAGCCAGCTAACAAAACAAAACATAAACTGAAAGATTTACCTTTCTATCAATAAAAAGAGATAATGAAAGGATTCAGTGAAACCTGAATTACCTTTGTACAGGTGTCCAACCGACAGTAACCTTTAAACTAAAATGCACAAAAAGAACTGTTTTCCATGAGGCACTCTGTAAAATGGGTGAAAAGGGGAGGACAGGGAAAACCCGAGGGCTGGGGTGGCTCTGCATGCATGCAGCTGAGGGTTGTAAAAACTTGTCAGGTGCCTCGACAGGCAAGCAGTTACAGTTTTATGACCTCAGTATTTGCAACATTTAAGGCATTTCCTGTCTTAAGTATTGGGAAGTACAAGTAAATATTGCCTGTTCTGAAGTTAACTGCTCTGCTTAGCTGAGGTAAAACCAGCAGGCTTTTCATGGTCAGAACCGATTTGCAGGCAAACCACAAAAATCCCAAAGCTGCTGTCACATTTTTACTTCATTAGGAGCAACTCATACCTATTCCCGTAGCTACTTTTAATAGTGGGCCTTTTCTGGACCACAGGGGGGTTGCTCAGGAGTAGAAAATCTGAGCCTGGTAAGGTAGTTCTGGCTAAATGCTGAAACGGTCAGAACAAAACTTCTTGAACTAAGTCTTCCCTTTAAGGAAGGGAAAAGTGGGGAGCTCATCTTTTTCTGTCCTTTTATTTTGTTGGGGTTTTTTTTTTTAGGTTTCAAAAACCACGCTGAATTTCCCCACCCTACTTCATGTGCAGATTTTGTAGATATCTGTGAATCTTTGCATTTTCCAGCTCCGGATGGCAGCCTAGACAGCCTGCTGGAAAGCAGAGATGGTGTGAAAATGGGTAGGCTTAGAGCAGCGGCTGGAGTGTATCTCTGCAATTGCTCCATTGAAGCCAGCAGAACTTTATCGATTTAAAGCTAGATTTGGCTCATGATTGAATTTTGTATGTCTTTAGAGCCAACACTGTGCATGGCATATGAAGCAAAACAAAGTACAGTTACTGCTTTTCCTCTCAATGTATTTCTTGTTCTTCCAGCATTAAGAGGTAATAAAAAGCATGTACATATGTGCCTGCACACACATACACGCTTGCACACACAAAGCCTTGTCTTACAAAATTTTCATTGCAATTTTGCAGACTCAGGAGGTCTGGATAGTTCAGATAAAGCTTCAGAGAAGTATCTTAAGGTTTAGATGCTTTGCTTAACCAGCCATGAACTCAGATTTCCCCCATGGCTCAGGGAAACCTCTCCCCCCAGGAAGCCTGTTTAGGGGGTAACATCCATGCTGGGAGATAACTCCCAGTTCAGAGCTGTGGCTGTGCAGCATCCTTTACTTCGGGGTAGAACGCTTGCCATATGGCTGCTCTGTTTCCAGTAGCCATAATGTAATTGAATCAATTGCCCTCACATGATATGGGTGTACTAAATGAACATACATCATTTATTTCTGGGTTTTGAGGCTTGTAAGGAGTGGAGGGCAAGGCCCCTGAGGATAAATCAGTCTAGTTTGTCTTCAAGAAAAATGGGTTGAAATCTGACCTGTGGTGCAGGCACAAATCAATTCAGGGGTTCTGACAGTCCCACGTGGATACTTTCCTCATTTGGAAATTATCCTTTGATGAAGGTTGCTGTCAGTCTTTACATGGCTAGGCTACAAAAAGCAGGTATCTTCTGAAGTGAAGGTCATCGGTAAATAACATGTGAAATTTAAATACAGCTAACCTGAGCTGGGAAAAGGGATAGCAGTATTTCTCATGATACTATCAGACAGTAAATCATGAGGTGGGAGAAGGGGGAAGAGGAGGGGGAGTTGGCAAAGGCTGGCTATGCAAGGTGCTGAGGCCTCCAGCAACTGAGAATTGCCACTGGGCAGTGGGATTTGCCTGTCTTCCACCTACCCCTTGCAGCAGGAGCTGGGTAAGGTCAGTGCCTAAACTTACTGTGCTCTAGTTTTGCCAGTCCTCTGCTGCTTCATCTCAGCACCTCTTAGTTAGATAACCAGTTTTAGGGTTTTTTTCTCTTCTCTGCACTAGCTCTATACCAAGAGCTGGGACTAAAAACATTGCTCCTGATCTACCTGGCCAGGCATCGATACTGCTGGCTGCTTTGTGTCTGATTCAAGCTACGCAAATCTTTCCCAGCAAAACCACAGTGGGCTTAGCTTCGCTGCTTTTTCTTTCATTATAAAGCCAAAATTGAGACCTACAGAAAAACAAGGTCAAATCCCAAGGAAAGACAGGCCAGCTGTTGGAGGGTGAAGAAATGAGCTGTCTAAAAGTGTCTTATCTAAGCTACCCACCTGGGCCTCCGGTGTTAGGCAGCTCAGGACGAGTTCCTTCCTGCAGGTGCGTTTTTATTGGAGTGGGACAATGTGTCTTCTGGTGGTGCCCATTTCTTTCTATTTACAATCGATCCTGGATAACTGGCTTCACAGAGTGCAAACTAACCAGTTGGGTTAGTTGCATATATCTTGTGGTTGCTGATAAAGGAGTTATTCTTTGAAGACAAAGCATGGCTTCATGGGACTTTAGTTCTAAAGTTGAAAGAAATCTGGACTTAGACTTTGAAGTCCCCCTTCCCCTTATTAGCGTTTTGGGGACTCCAAATTTGGAGTGCACCGTTTTAGAGCCGGAGACCATTTATCAGCAATTTGTCACCTTGTCAGAGAGTTGGAAAGTATTTTTCAGACCTTTCAGCTATTTTTGTGTCTGTGCAAGATTGTTTCCTGCAGTCCGTCTCCCAAAGCATAAACTGGAAGTCTGGTCTTTCAGAGCTATTACTGAGTCCATCCTTCCTTTTAATTTATTGACATACTTGCTTTCCCATATCATATCTTGAAAAAAAAATCTTATTTTTCTCAACTCTTCTGTGTCTAAATATTCTGCTTTCATTTCTTGCTTCCTTCCTGCACCAGTTAATTCCTTTCAGACCTTTGGATTTTGTAGCCCCACAGCAGCATGGGCAAATATCAGAATGGCACAGAAGCCCTTACAGGGAGAAAGTTGAAGGTCATTGCAGAGAGGACAGCATTTCTGGAGAGATGGGATTGAAATACAAGCATGTGTACATCCTCTGGCTTTGAACATAGACAATACTATAAAGCTACAGAGCAGAAGAAGAAAGAAGTGGGGAAAGGCAGAGCCAGCCCCTCTGAGAATTGGTGGGAGGCTGAACCTCGAGGTAGTTCAGTACCCCAGGCTGAGCTGATATTGGTAGCACAGGCCCTTCATTGCACCTTCTTGGTACATCTATGCCTTCATACCATTCCTTACTTTTCTATTTCAGTTTCCACTAAATTGATTTTTTTCTATTTCTGCTCCTTGGAAACTTAATTCTCTGCCACCTAATAACCTCTTAGTGCAATCCCTGTACAGACACATTAGGTCAGAGTGGAATTATACAGATGCAAGGCATAAAACCTGTATCGAAAATTTTCCATTCTAACTAGTTTTGGAATGAAAATGTGGATTTAAGGAAATATAAAAGAAGCCTAGTGCCAACCCATGGCAGTAAATGGTGCATTATGACTAAAAATTGCACCTCACAAAATTTTCTGAGTTGGTACAAAGAGATGTTGTCTTTTTTTTTTTTTTAACAAAAGGCAGCATTTTCCTTTGAAACACCCTCCCTTTCCTTCATCTCTGCTGTCCTGTTTTTTGACCAGAGTAGTTCAGGCTGTATCTCCTGTAATAGACAGCAAACCCATCCCCATTCTTGCTTCAAGTATCATTGTTCACAGTCACTTATTTGAAGCTGCACTCTAATTCATCTGCTCTCATTTGTTCCCTACCTAGTGGTAAGGAGTAGAACAAGGGATGGCTGCTTTCCCATGAAAAGGCAAATAATATTTCTCTAAACCCAGGATTACATATCTTCAAAAGCCTTTTCTGGTCCAGGATCCACGATGTGTAACGGGGGTTGGCTGCAAACTCACAGTGTAGAGTTTGCTCAGAGGGGTAAAATAAAAAGATGGATTAGTTGCTTGTTTGGGGGGATCTGAGTGTTAATTTGCTCCCTAATAAAATCATCTAGTTAAACGCTCTGCTCGGTGGTATAGCACTGCAGTGAAGGAATTTTTGAAGGCACCCTGCTAAGTTGATCGTGCTTCTAGATAATTAATTGAAATGAGGAAAATAACATACCAAAAAAAAAAAAAAGGAAATCGCAGATTTTCAGCTGTTCTTCACCATGTAAAGTTGCAAAGATTAACTGACCTGATAGGAAAGTATCCTACTGAACAAAATGTTTCGTTGTCTCAAGCAACAGGTGTGGCAAAGGCTTCCTTTGGGTAATGCCGTCTTTCTAAAGATGCAAGGAGGAATTTTAAAAACATTGAAATATTTTTAATAAATATGTGATGGTTTTATGGACATTCCAGTGGTTTTATACACATTTAATATGGTTTTATAGACATTCTAAAATTTTGGGGGTGGTAGTTTTAGAACAAAACAAAAATGGTTCCCATTTTGTTCTGTTCATTTCTTGTTGCTCGTGTTTGACTTTTGCCTTCCTGTACAGCACTCCTTTTGAGATATATCATCCCAGGATGATTTAGCTCTCTGTGTAATTGTTTTCTAAGTGTTTGTGTTTATCCTGTTGGTAATCCTGCGCTGGAAACTCTTGCCCATACTTGGTTATATTCTAATATTGATTTTGTTTTCTTTTCTTCTGCTCTTAGTTACAAATTACACCTTTCTTTTTGCTTGGAATGTTTTAGGGTGATTGATTACTGAATGAATCAGGTGCACCCACAAGCTAAGGCTTGATTTAATCCCCTTAGTGCCAAAGATTTCAGAGCACGCAAACTGAAGTTACAGCACCCTCTGGAAATAACCCTTATGGATGTTTTTCCTGGATGTTGGAGAGCTGTGCCTCTGGGTACACCACTTGGGCTCAAGTACCTGTTCTTGCTGAGGCGCAGAGTTAAACCCCAGTTTCTGTCATGGCAATTGTCAGTGGATTTCTGTGGCTGTCAGTGGAGAGCAAGCTGGCGGTCTGCAACCCTTTGGAGACAGGAGATCTATAAATTGCAGGCTCTTCAGGGAGCGTGACTCTGTATGTGTGCGGGGCTTTGTTTTCTTTCTAATAAGAGAGGAGGGAGGAAGTTTTGGTGAGGCACCCACGTGTATATAAGACAGTGACTTGGGATCAGTAGGAAAAATGTGGATCCTGTTATAGGTGAATTATCCTCTGAAGTCGCTTCCCCTGAAGATAACTAAGCTTGCCTTTATGCAAATGAACTCGCTGTGAGCTTGACATTGCAAACAGTGCGCTTGAAACTATTTTGTCTGCTTCCAGCCTTTGCTATGAGGTGGGTAACAAACAGATTAAGTGTGTGCTGCATTGGACTTGTTCAGATATGTGGCGATATGTAAATGTCCCTGAACCTGACCTTACAGTTAAGCTCAGCTGCAATGGCAGGAATTATCTGGGGCATCCATTACCATGGCTTCTGCACTGTCAGGCGTGGTGTGGAAAATAGAAGACCACAAACAGCACATTTTGCGGGGCCTTGTTGCTGATACCTCTTTCATTCCTGAGGTTTGACAAACTTAAAAACCTCATGTCATGTGCATCCCTCTTCTCAGCTTTTTGGTTGTTGTAACCACACAGTACTGAACCTTCAGTTATGAGTGCCATAATTACCTCCATCTCCTCCTGCTGCTGCAAATGAGCAGAGGGGAAAAGTTCATTAATCAATTATCTGAATTTTGGAGAGAACCAGAGCAATAATAGTCTCCTGTTTCCTGGAGATTTGAAATATGCCTCCTTCCTTCGGAAGCGGATACAGCCCCAGCCTAATCGGGGAGCAGGTACTAAAAGGAGGGGGAGAGCGGAGGGGGTGCACACTTGACCTGGCAGCTTGCAAAATGCTGGCACAGAGAAGGGCCTGAAACTACCCCTATATGAAAATACCTTTGTCTCACAAAAGATCTGGTGTGCGCATGAATGGATGAGAGAGAAAGACCTTAGGAAATGAAACATCTCTGAAGAGCTTTCTTCTCGTTACACATGATGACCTGCCTTCAGGACTGGTTTTAAGCATTTTACCTGTCAAACCCTTTTGAGCTTTGTGGCTTGGGAAGTTAAGGTTGTATTACTGGTTCTGTGAGTACTTTATGCAGCTGTATCCCAGACTGCTGCCCTCCTCCCAGCTACTCTCTCCACCAACTGGCTTCAATGTCATGTTCCCACCTTTCCTTTGGCGGCCACTGTTGTACTCCAGCCTCGTGAGCAGAATAACTGCCTTCTTGTAAAGTCCTGGCCTGCTCTTGGGAGCCCCACAGTGTCCCAAGGATGCATTTGCTGTGGAGGCTTGTAGGGAAAAGGTGTGGGAAGAAGTTGGCAAAACTGCAGCTAAAAATGCAAACGAGCAATGGTGTTGAAGAAGCTAGAAAGAGCGAGGATATTTATTTAGCTCCATTTAAGAAGCACATGCTAATGCATTTCAGTGGGCTTTCTTCTTGTTGAGTAATTTAAGGCCACAGTGCCACACACACTGTTACTAGAGGCAGTGACAAGTGCATTTATCAGTAGTAGTAGCAACAAACCAAATTAAAACACAGTCATTACTACTTAGTCCAGGTTTTAATGCAGCAAAACATTAAGCACGTGCTTAAACCCCATAGGGCTTCGGCCAGTGCTAAGAATAGGCATGTTTAAGTGATTACCTGAAATGATGGGTATAACAGGTACCTGATGGCTCTGCAGATACCAGGCTCTGGTATTTTGTCTCTCACTACTTTTTTGTACAGTCCAAAACCCTTTTATATTGTGTACAAAAAAGGTGATTAGGCAACACAGAAAGTTAGAAAGAAGCTGTAAGAATTTTTTTTTTTCATAAAATCACTTTTTGTTGTTATTGAAAGAGGAGCAAATACAGTGCACTATAATCTGACAAAACATTGTATGCCTTACCTTGTTGTTTCGACTAGGGTACAAACTTCAACTCTAAGTCTTGTTTCCATATTTTTTAATCTCTCTTCTTTCATAAGTGTCTCTCATATTCATAGAACAATATGAGAGAATGAAAGTAACTAATTTAAATGTTATAAATATGCACAGCCATTAACTAGAAGACTTTGTAGCAACGGGGATAAAATATCAGCCTTAAATTTCAAAGAGCACAGTAGTCAGTTCAATAGGGTTTGGGTTATATATTTTATTTAAAATTCTTCAAATCTTTTATTCTCTCTGTATCAAATAGATCACTACATCTTCAATACTTAATTATCCGCACTATAAAAAGAAATCCCCTTTAACAGTTAAGAAAATATTTTAACAGATTTTTTTTAAAGAATTGAAACGTGATGTGCAATGTATAAGATAATCTTCTACTGATGTATACATGGAGGTCCAAATAAGAATAAGAGAAATGTGATTTCTCTGATCTTGGCAACTTTTGCATTCAGTTTTTAGGCCATCATTTTATGGGTAGTTTGGGAATCCAGACAGATTTAGCTACATGAATTTATTTGCAGAGTCACGGCCTTACCAAGTGGTAGCTGCATTTCTTTACTTTTACAGAAAAATGTAGGTTTGTTAGACCTAAACATGAAGATCAGCTTCTCATGCTGGAAGTTGTAAGCAGAAGCTTTTGAAGTTGTCAAGGGTGGGATCCTTACCCAAAGTCTGCGGTGAGACAAGAGAGTTCTTTGAGTTCAGATATTTCCAAAGGAAGAGGAGATATTTGCCTCCCCTAGGAAGCAGAGGAGTCTGAACTGAACTCAACATGAGTGGGACAGAAAAGTGGATCTTAATTTTTGCCTTGTGAAATCTATTGTCAGTAATGTCTTGCCTTAGGGAGAACGTGGTAAAAATGTATTTCTGGAGGTGGCTTGGCCCTAGTTTTTAACGTATTTAAGATCTTCAAGTTAGGCTTGCTAAAGTTCTGGGATGAATGAAACATGGGACTTCTGGGAAGTTTCCCAAGATATACTCTGACTGTTCAGTCAGATTTACTGACTCCTTCAGGAATGAGTGACCTCACCATGGTGTGTGTAACCTCATCAGCAGGGAAGTATTTTCCTGTTTTACCTGCTGTGTAACCATTTCTATGTTACCTGACATCCCCTCCCCTTGGCACAAATATTACCTTTTCTACATGAAATGACATAGCACAGGCATGGGTCAGAGGGGACTGCACACAGTAACTGTTGTCTCTTTCCAGATTTAAAGTACATTGATTTGATTGAGGATCCTGCATCGACTTGGAGTGGCCATGATCAGATATTTAAAAGAAGTGCTTGCTGTGCAAGTCACAGGACCTCAGCAAGACAGGTTTACAGGGAAAAATGAGTTTGGAAAGAAGTTGAAACTTTGTGAAATTTGACCTGGAAAGGTGGACAGAGACAGTGGAGGTTTTGACATAAACTAGACTTTTCTAAAGAACCAGGAGTATCCTCTGAGTAAAATCCTTGTGCTTTTGCATTTTGATTTCTGTGCTTTCATAGTTTGGCATAAATCAGGTGTAACTTTACCTAGGGGAGAGAATAAAGGAAAGTGGTAGAAAAGGGTGAATTGTGAGAGCTTCGGGCACCTTATTTGCCCACTGTCTCTTGCAACAGCACTCGTGCATGTATGGCGAGAGGCTTCTCAGTACTGCTTGATCCCAGGTGTGGGCAGCCAGAGGCAGGCTATGCAGCTGCACAGCCCTGCATCCCACTCCATGCTCTGTGGCATGATCCAGCAGAGCGGGGGCTGGTGGAGGAAAGGGATTTGCACATTCCCATCCAAGTTGCACCCACTCCTGGAAACAAACGCTGTCCAACTAGAATTAAAATTCTGTAATGTATTATGGAGCCATACAAGAGTTTCTCCTGAAACACCCTCCTCTTAAACACTGCACAAGCTATTAGTGTTCTTGAAGACCTGGTACTCAACAGGTTTTGCTCTGATGTCTGATGACTTCCCAGCGTGGAATGCATGGAACAGCCTTGCCCATGCTGGATAACACAGTCCCCTTTTTTCGCCTGATAGACTAATCCCTGGGATCAAGAGGCAGCTTTATTAACAACAACAGTTCTTGCCTTGGGTTGTCATTGTGGGTATTGAAATAGTCTGTATAGATTTAAGTCACAGGAAGCCTGACATGCCTTTGCCACCCAGAGGGCAAGGTGCAGCCTGGTGAGTCCTTTGGGATGAAGTGCTCCTCCTCCCTGACTCCACCAACATGGGCTGGGAGGTGTGATCCCCGCTCCTAATGCTCCCTCCACAGGGGGCAGCAGGAGAAGCAGGGTAACACTGGGCAAAGCTGGTGCAGAGGCTTCCCTGGAGAAGTGCTTTGGCACAGCACTGACAGTGGGTGACTTGCTGGCCTGGAGGCACAGGAGAGTGGAAGAGGCAGGGGACTGGTGGGGAGGGAACAGAGAAGTAAGTGTCATGCAGCAAGGAAGAGACTTGACGGATCTGTGCTGACATTTTGTATTTATAAGCCATGTTGTGACTGATGAGCTCTACAATAAAATCCCTACTGACTGCAGAGGCTGCAGAAATGACCCTTTTTTATTGGGGGGAGGAAATACAAACAAAAGGGGGGGAGGGGAGATCTCATATTTCTCAACTTCTCATCTGAGCAGTGTCTCAGTACACGCTTACAAAGGAAAAAGCTCTCCATCACTCTGTGCTGTGCTGGCTCACCGTGACGCAGAGTGAAGGTGACCAGCACGGGAAGAGCCATTCAGCATTTCAGAGCCTCAGAGAGTTTCTCTGTGTGCCATTTTGTGTGTACGGCCAGAGAGGAGAGGGGAGGTGGGATTAGTGGTGAGCTTAGTCCCATTTCCAGCAAGCTGCAGGGACCTCAGCTGGCCCTTACCACTTGTATAATGGTGGGCTTTAAATTGGGGAAGAGCTTTGGGATCCCATTTTTCACAATCAGCATTGACAGTTCCCTGCTGACAGGGGCATTTGTGAGAGAAATTAAATTTGTGTGTGTGCAAGCAAGGATCAGAGGGAGACATGTTACTGCCATGCTGGAGAAGTCATCCTAACCTGCATCCCAACTTATCATCCTACAGCATCACCCTAACCAGATTGTGGACACCCAAACATGGGGATAGGTTTGAGGACAAGGTAGCTGGTATTTGGGGAGGCATCCTGAAGCACCAGTGCAAAAGCAGCAGTCCCAGTTCCTCTGAGTGGTTTATCTGTTTCCAAGTCACTGCTCCTGGAGGCAATAAACCCCTTCCCCAGACTCAGGGCAGAGCTAAGTTACAGTGATGCCTCTGGTCTGTCATCAAAAGAGAAAAGCTGTGTCAACACAGAAAGTGCTATTTGCTAACAGGTTGTTAGAGACAAAGGAGATACAGGCAGAAGCAAGAATAAAAATAGAAGTTCTCAAGTAAGAAATGGGAGAAAAGAGAGAAGATTGATTGTTTAAGTCACAAAAGACAGAAAAATGAAGGGAAAGTAAAAAGACTATTAAATCGAATATGCCTGCCCTTTAGAATAGCATTGATAAAGGCTGGGGATGTGCAGTGTAAAGGTTGAGACATATCTAACCAAGGGTCACATCCGATGAGATAATAGTTTATGGTTAGAGAAGAATAAAATAGACTGTTTGGATGATGTGGATATCATTTCTAGACTATCAGGTATTAGGAGGCTGGAGGGAACACACATCACTAGATACATGAAGCAGGTGTCTGAAGACCATCCAGCTATGAAAGAGGAAAAAGAAAAAAGCTCCTGTTTATTGCTTTGCTTGCTTCCCTATCCTCTCCTGCTTTGCTGTAGGGAAATCAAATGAACAACTAAGTAATACAATGTACATTCTGTGTTCCCCATTACAATTGACAACATGAGAAACATTACCTTAATGATGTCTTAGATTTTTAATGAAGATGCTTGTTAGGCTTCACAGTGTAAATGCAAAGAAAGATTTAGAAGTGTTTGTTCTCCAGACATAGCCAGGTCAGGCTGGGGCAGAGTAGGGTGAGCACAATTAAAAGAAACAAAAATGGTGAGAAAAACCTGGCTGGTGACTGAACTAATCAAGAAAAACATAATTATGCCGAATAAGCACACTTTTCTATATAGATATATTAATATTTTAAATTGTGTCAGCCAGTGCGGGGGCCCAGCCTCTTAGTGGCTGCATCTGTTTCTTTTCTGTCAGGTGCAGAATCAAATAAAGTCATTAGGAAACAGACATGTGCACTCTCATCTCCAGAGTGCATTATACCGTATTAACTGAAGCCCACAAAAAATAGCTAGATCATTCCCTTATTCTCTCCCAGTTCCCTAATTCTCCCCCATTTTTTGCCTGCCACTGATCAACTCTGTACATACCTGATCTCTGAATTCTATGGATCTCTTTCTTGAATTGTACTTTTTTTAACGGAAATGTTTTTTTCAAGTCCCATTCTATGTAATTGCTTCTCTCCCCCATCCCATCAAAAAGGGAGAAAAATGCAAACCCTGGAGTATAATTTACAGAGAGATACTGTTGAATCCTTCATCAGACTCTTTTGCTTGAAGCCTATAATTGTATTCTGTAGAAAGCCAAACTGAATTTTCTCTCTCTGGAGAGCACTGTGTGTAAAAAATCAGATCGGACTTCTGCACTTGATAACGGGAATAGCTTTCTTTACCTGACGTTGAAGTGATTTCTATTATGTAATACATGTAATTAGTATGAAATTATTTATCTGTAATAAGGGGTATTGTAACCTTCAATGAGATACTTTCATTGCAGCTTTTCCAGGGTCTCTTAAGTGTTAGTTTTGGAGAAGGTTGTCAGCACAACTGTCTTTCACCCAGTGTCCCAGCATCACTGAAGGAAACAGAGTGTAGTTAAATGAA
Source organism: Phalacrocorax aristotelis (assembly GCF_949628215.1). Lineage (NCBI taxonomy): Eukaryota > Metazoa > Chordata > Aves > Suliformes > Phalacrocoracidae > Phalacrocorax > Phalacrocorax aristotelis. The sequence goes on along the minus strand of NC_134276.1, from coordinate 123,353,834 downwards.
AATGCATATCCCCCTTCTCATAATCACTGGGAACATTGAGGTGGTGTTGAAGACGCTGTACCCTGCTTGTTTTTACAGATTCATGAGGGAAAGCCCTATGTATGGGGAAAACAACCTGACCTAGAGATTTAGGCTTGCTTCTTATGTCTAGGTGTACCAAAGATTGCCTGTGTGGCAACATTTGTGCCCATGTCCACCTCTGTAAAATGGTACTGATAGTTGCTCACCTTCATACACGTCTGAGGACAGGGAAACACTCTGTCCTCTCTGAGTGTTTGGTACTACGGGTAAAAGCAGTGGCTCTGCACTCCTGCCTAATAGTTTCCTCCCTAAGGCCCTCTGCAGTAGATTGTGTTATTCTCAATGTCTCGCCATCTGACCAGCACCTCACTGAAAGGTGCTGTGGCTCGATGTTACACATGGACACCCTTCTGCATGGAGGAGTTAAGGCTTTGCTACCATTTGTACCTGTTTTGATGCCAAGAAGCAGAAGTGTGTAGATGTACAGACCTGTATCATTGTGCATGTCTGTGCTTGCATGTGTGTGTATGAGAGAGAGGGGTGATGATGATCACAGCCTTCTTCCTCGGATTACTCTAGGGATTTTCTGCATGATGTGGTGAAGTGATTGTGAACTTCCACATTTCAGAGTTGGGATTTACATGGTGACGAGTGGGTTTTACTTGTTAGGCCTCTGGATTCTCTCTTTTCATCAGATGGCAGACTCTTTTTTCTTCCTACTGACTTCCAAATAGCAGGGCTTATGGCCAGAAATTCCTGAAAGCTGACATGAGTCTTCCTGAACTAGCCCAAAAAACTAATGTATTGGCTGAGTTCACCACTAAGTTATATTTTATTGCTGTTCTTTGGGGCCTAGAAGCAAGCCGGCTTCCCAACACAGGACATTTTGCCTAGCAGTGTAACTTCTCACTTGGTCTTAGGGTTGACTGATTTGCTGTGATGGAGATTTGTTGCAGGGAAAACCATAGGTTCCTGGCTTTTATGAAGTCGGGGCAATTTCACTGAAAACACCGCCCAAAGGAAATTATTCTCTTCTTCCTGAATCCTTTCTGTCTGCTATGAATCGTTCACCTCCAGGAACACATTGTTCCCAATTTGGGAAATTTCTTAGTCTTTGAAGTGACTTCACTCTACTGGAAGTGGCAAGTCCCCTTACCTCGCTCTAGGACTTACCCTGTGAAGTTCCTGGTGGCTTCCTGTGCTTGTGTGCTTGCTGTCCCATCACAAGGGAGTTCTCAGCTTCTGTCTCATCCTGCTTTGCATTAGTATGCGCTTTGCAGTGTGAAATGGTTTTGTGTCTCAGGGAAACAGTGCAAGACCTTCAGAGAAAAGAGGACGCTGCTCAAGTCATGCTGCCAAAGTCAGCAGACTTTTTTTCCAAATAAAGAAAAAATGGGAAAAAAAAAAAAACCCAAAATAAAACCACCCTGAGGAAACCACAAGCCAGTAAACTCTCTGAGTTGTGCAAGAAAGAGGACTACAGTTTTGGAGGAGAATGGAGTAACATCCTGACTACTGCTTGAAGCCTCTTTCAGCATGGGAGGGAAGTGTGGCTTTCAGTTCAGTCATAAGAAATAATTGGAAAACATACATTGCAGTTTCAGCCCTTTTGTGATGGGAAGCTTGTGACTGAATTATGTCTCCTGATGATACAAGTCAGGCACCAAGCAGCTGCCTTTGTGTAAACGTGCTCTGAGGTCAGCCGATTCAGGTTATTTCATCCTTGAACTTCTTTACCACTTTCAATATTGGCAGATACCTTTTCCTTCTCAAATCTCTATCCTCCTTCAGGCTTTCTTCATCATATGCCTACCCTCCTTTCCACTCCTTCTCTTCTGTGACAGTTCTTACCTCTTGCTTTCCATTGGTATCGCAACAGCCCTTCTCTCGCATCCACGTCGATGTTATCCCTGCATCAGTTCATCTCAGATCTCTATGGCAATGCATTTCAAATTACTTTCCCACCTCTGCCTGCCTCCCTAGTGTCTGCCTTTCCAGATACCATTGCCAGTCACTTAAATTCGTTGTGGCAAAAAACATATTCCTTATTCATATTTCTCTTTCCGTGCTCCCCAGATGCCTTAACTTGATTCTCCCCTCTGTTTAACTCTTCACCTTCAGGCCACTGCTAAATCCTAATCCTCATTAGTTTACAACTAAAATTTCTCTTTCTACTCCCTGGTTCCCAAACCCAATGTATCAGTCTGGTGCTGCTGAAGGGGAAGGTTTTGTTTAAGCAATATTTCTTGCTAGAAAAGTGGAACAGAAGTGTTTGGTTTTGACTTTTGTAGGACCCCAATATGAATCTTCAGTGTGCTAGTTAGGGGAAAATATTAATTAAACAAAAACAAACAAACTTTTCACTTGAACACAAAGTAAATTTAATCCAGCATTAGGCAGAGAACCCCACAATGTAATTTCAGAGTTCTGTTTTATAACATAGGGTGTTATAATAGGTATGGCCTCATTCCCAATATTAGCTGCGCCACAGAAGGATGCATCATAAGAACGAACAGGGAAGTTGCTTTTTCTCGTTCAATGGTTTGAACTGTGCCCTAAGGCCCTGGTTCTTACTCCAGCAGATGTGTAGGTCACTGCCAAATAGCTCTGGGTTTGGTTGTTCGTTGCATTGTGCCATATGTCAGCTGCTGTGCCTGCGCAAAAGCTGATGCAAGATTTTTCTCTCTCTTAATGCCTCTGAGGTAATTCTCCCCTTACGTGAACTATATTTGGTTGCAATTTCAGTGTTGAGCTTTGCAAAATTGAGCTGTTAAAAAACAAAAAAGAAAAAGAGGGTGGTAGCTGAGTCAAACGGGAAGCAGTGAACAGCAAGGAAACTGGTACTGTCTCCTGCTTTGTCCTGAGGCAGATGAACGTCTTTGAGAGTGCTGTAGAAGCAGGAATGAAATTAAAGTCTAGGGATTGTGTTAAGGGCCAGCAGTGCAGCATGCCTGTGGACGCTGCACTGAGCACCCAGAGAGACACGTCTCTGAGCAAACACCTCCACTCTGTGCTTTTTAGGTCTGTTGACTGAATTTGGGATGGGGTTTGAGAGAGAATATGAGGCAGGGTTTGCTGGCGAGAGGTGGGAGAGTGGGAACTGTGATGTACTTGGCTCTGAAAGGGACTTGGGTGTTCCTGGGGCTGGGAGATGTGAAGAAGAGGGAAAAGCAGCAGTGCAGTGAGTAGTTACTGGCTGGGAAAGGGGCATCCAGGAGATCACTATGGTCCTGCAGCCCACTGATGCAAAAGCAGTGAGCTGCATGGCTGTGCCCCCCACAGTGCCCACAACCCCAGGGAACCACCTCCTGTTCCTACTTGTGCAGCTCTGGCTGGATATTCCACCTTCATAAACCACTCCAGCTTGCTGTCTTACAACTACGACCATTAAGCGTATTTTTTTCCTTGCAGCCCAAAATAAGCCCTCCACCTCCTGCAGATGTCCTCTTGAGTTGAGCTAGAAGTCCTCATCCATTAATGCAGATTTATTATCTGCATCATGCATTATCATGCATCAAGGCTGATGGTAAACTCACTTCTCCTCCCTCCTGCCCACACAGCTAGGTGCTCCTAGAGAAGGAAAAATTTAGATTGGCAACTGCTTACTGAGATGCTCCCTATTATTTTGCTTATCTTCCTGTAAGTGCGTTCAGAGCAAATGTTTAGTGCGCTGTAGATAATGTAGTTACCGATAATGGATCCTTGCTGCTAGGGGACGTGCAGTGATTTACCTTCACAGAATTAAATCAGAACAGGTGTTGCCAGCTCACTTCCGAATCAGAAGGTGAGCAGGTGCCACGAAGTTGCATCTGGCAGTGGGAGCAAACATATCCAGGCCAGAGAATTGTTGAATGAGTTGATTTTTAATTTGGTGCACAACCTAAGCAATTAGAAGCATCTTTCCAAGGGTTCTTCTGCACAACCACCACCTACCTATTTAAGAAACGGTGACAGAGCAACACTATCAGAAAACAGTATTTGGATTAGAGAGCATTGTGAATATTGTCTCTGACACCTAACACATTGTCTTTGTCTTTGATAGGGAGCTGTGCATGTAGATATGCTCCAAAGTGAGTTTCCTCATTTTGGAAAGGCTGAGGAGGGGAGAACGCTGGGGCAGAGGAGGAGGAAGTTTATGACACTCTGCAGCGATTCCACAAATCAGCGGCCATGGGTCCATTTTTACATTGCAGACTGTCTCCTGTAAGAATGAAACTCCACTGTAGAAAATGAGGGGTTTTCTTAGGAATGCTCTGACACTGCATCAGAGTGGCATAGAGACCTACTGGTTTCAAGGCTAGATGTGAAATGAGACCTATGTTTCTTCCTTAGAAGAATACCTCAGGCCACTACTTTGGTAATGATCAGAGTGTCTGTAACTGACCCTCTATATTTGGCTAAAATGGGTGTTTTTGAAAGCATGGATTAAGTCCTCTCCCCGCTGCATGTAAAAGCATTTTTGACTAAGTCATTTTCAACCAAACATTGCTCAGCCAGGGCAGTAAATCACACAAACAATGTTAATCACTTTTTGGTCATGTTTAATGGCCTTAAATTGCCTTAGAAATTGCTTCACCTAATTTTATTTTACTGGGGCTCTATGAGGGTTCCAGCTGCCAATAACCACTCTCAGAATCAAGGCTGAATTATTGCAAATACCTCGGTAAAGGTAAGAAGGCAGATCCTCAGAACATATAAATTGGTGCAGCCCTGCTGATGTCTGTGATGTTATGGTGATTGATACCAGCAGGGCCATAATACAGCTAAAGTAAATGGTCTGCAGTTTTAAATGCCTGCTGCTAATGGGTCCCATGGTAAATCAATGGCTGACTTGTTAGTTTCTCTTTAAAATGGACTCAGAAGGTACATGAATAGGAAAAAAAAGAACCAGCTTAGCAGAGCAGTGGCCAGCACAGGCAGCACTGTAGCCAATATAGTTCACATTTGCATTTAGACATAGGGCCTGATTCAGGGCAAATGTTTGTGCCAGTATGTGATATGTCAAAGATAAAGCCTGACCCTTAGCCCAGCCAAGCTGACCAGCTGCTGCTCTGGTTGACCCAAGCTTATAATTGGAATTTTACTTGTACATCTGTCCTGGTTTTGGCTGGGATAGAGTTAATTTTCTTCCTAGTAGCTGGTATAGTTCTGTGTTTTGGATTTGGGATGAGAATAATGTTGACAGCACACTGATGTTTTAGTTGCCACTAAGCAGTGCTTACACTAAGTCAAGGACTTTTCAGCTTCTCATACTGCCCTGCCAGCGAGGAAGCTGGAGATGCACAAGAAGCTGGGAGGGGACATTGCCAGGAGATCTGACCCAAATTAGCCAAAGAGATATTCCATACGATATGATGTCATGCTGAACAAAAAACTGGGGAGGTTGGCCAAGGGAGTGGGACTGCTGCTTGGGAACTGGCTGGGCATTGGTTAGTGGGTGGTGAGCAATTGCATTGTGCATCACATTTTTTGTATATTCTTTAGTTTTTTATATTCTTTAGTTTTGTATATTCTTTTATCATCATTATTATCTTCCCTTCCTTTTCTGTCCTATTAAATTTTCTTTATCTCAAGCCACAAGTTTTACCTTTTTTCCAATTCTCTCCCCCATCCTACTGGAGGCGAGTGAGTAAATGGCTGTGTGGCATTTAGCTGCCTGACAGGTTAAATCACAACACCACCTTTGGGCTCTTTTAAAGCTTACAAGTAAGTTAATTTCTACTTTTCAGCCATCTTAAAGTGAGTCAAGAAACAGAGGGCCTTGAGTGCCCTTCCAGTAGAACCAGGGCAAGAGAAAGAGCTGCAGAACCTCGATGGGAATGAGCTTCCTCACCCTGTCAGGGTTTTGAAGAATTCCAGTATTTTTCCTATCTCCCACCAGTAATGAAAGGTCCTTTTAAAACTTGGATGAAAATCTCCAAAATAAAATCAAGATGGGGCCAAATAAATATTTTACTTTAATAATGTTCAAAGAGTATATTTTGATTGTGACCTTTCTAAGCAGTTGCCTCTTTTTAGTACAAAAGGAATGTGGGGTTTTCGTTTGTTTCTTTCAATTAGAAAATAAAACTTTTCACTTTAAAATATGTCAAAACAGCAGTCCTTGATCATTCAAAGGTTCTTCTGAAATTTTTTTTAAAGCTGAGAGACTTGTTGAAAACAAACCTTTGCCATCAATCAATTTCAGTTTTGACAGGTGACTGCTTTTTATTCATTGTGGGTGGAGGGAGAAGAAAAGTTTAGTCCAAAAATTCCTGAGCACTTCTAGCAATTTTTACCTCCATCTTAAAAACCTGCTGCCTTACATAGGTTACAGGCCAGTTAAATGAAGCTGCACTGGGCAATGGAGATGCAGGAAGTGCCTTTTTTTTTCTTAGTTCATTTTTTAAATGACTACTTTAATCTTTTTCTTTTTTTTTTTTCAGTGACCAGCATGATTTATAAAGCCTGTAAGTGATTTATATTCTGTTTGCATGATTTAGTGTCCTGAATGAATGCAGTTTGGTTGAAAATGGCTTAATGAAAAATGGTTTCTTTATAGCATAGATGGAGCTTAATCCATGTTTTCAAAAATCATTCTGATTAAAGCCTTATAAGGATCAGACCAAGGCACTGTCTGTTGCCAAGGTATCTGCTAGAAATGTGGTTCCCAGGGAAAAACCTAAAGGCTTTACATCACAAAAGAACAGTTACTTTCTGAAACACAGTGGTGATGAGACAACTTTATGGATTTCCAGCTCCAGTAGCAACACAGCAAGGCTTTAAGTGGAAAGGAAAGAAATAAAACAAACCTGATTAAAAAATTAAGAAAGACCTCTGAGAATACCAGCTTATCTGATATCTTATGCTGAGTAAGATCTTATGCCTTTATCTTGGTTGTTCAAAGTCTATACTTTTGGCCCTGAGGAGAAGATGTGGAGGTCCTGCCTGATGGATGTGGAGGTCCTGCACAGAGCTCAGGAAGGCGGGTTTCCTGCCCACAGCTTCTGGGCAGCTGTCCTTGGATGGGTAGTGAAAAGTTTCAAAGAGTTTTCTGTAAAGTTTTAAAGAAATGAGCTGCACTTTAGAAGACTTTATCAGGGGTGGCGATTAGCAACGTGTTTTGTTTAGAAGAGCCTAATCTTCATTTAAGTGTTTGTTTACAACATTTCACTGCTAAATGCCACAAATATTGAATGGTTCCTTGAAGGCATTTGGGCTCCATGAAGTGAAATGGAGTTAGAGGATTGATAGTTTTCTTTCTGATGGAGGCTAATCTACACGGCAGGCTTTTCGGGCCGACAATATACCGTACACTCAACAAAGGTTTTACTTTTTTCAGTGGTACAGGCTAAAGGTTGAGGAAAACCAAGCAATTACAGATCGTCAGCACTGTCCACTGACAGTGTGTTTCTTACAGGGTCTTCAGCACAATACAGCACCTGATGTTGGCATGTTTTTGTGATCATCCCCCACCACCAGTGTTCCCTACCTGCTGGTTTTATATTTACACACCAACTTGACGATGCAGGTAGGTTTCTTTGTTGTTTTTTTTTCCATTGTTTTCAGGTCAGACACCCACACATAGATGTTATAAGTTTGCACCTGATTTTAATACAGCCAATATAAACTATAACTCAACTGATCTCAAATAAATCACATAACTGCATATAGCATGATGTGAAAATAGCAGAAAACTGTTTTGCTCTTAAGGAATGTTGCAGAAGAAAAGCTTCTGGAAGCTGGATCTCTGAAGCACAGGAGCAATATTCCCGGCTTGCAGGGGCTACTCTGCTTTGCAGCTTTGGTGGAGGTTTAGCAAGCACAATGGACCTTCTAATGCACAGCCAAAATATTCTGTTTTTTCTGGACTTTCCTGGAGAGAAATACAAGACCCTCCTCTCTTCCTACACCAGTGGGGAGCCTCTGGGTCAACTGGGTACATCTCACTGGACATGGGCCTCTTAATCTGACTGCATAGACCTTTAGAGCTGATCTGATCTGCACATATGCATAAGCCAAGCCAGCCCCATCTCTCCAGATGCTTTGCAAACATTGCTGGGTGTCCAGAAACCACAGGAAAATGGCCTAAGACCCCCAGCTGCTTTAGCTTAGAATTTCCAGCTGGAAAAAAGATGTAGCGGGGAAACGTGGGGAATAGACCTTGTCGTACCTCACCCTATGCCATCCATGCCACGCAAAAGCAACGCCCCTCAGACTTGCCAGAGTTACATCACTTGTAACCAGGGTGTGACCGTGTCTCCAAAGGCACCCAAGTAACAAAATACGGGTGAACATGCCCAAATCCTACTCATCCTTCTGCAAACAAAACACAATGCTTTTCAGGCATCTGTTGGGTGTCAGCTGCATGCTAACCCACTTACCTCAAATTCATACTTCAGCTCCAGGTACTGAAGGTGATTCTTGCCTCCTTCATGCACAGATTTCTGCTTCTGCAGTGTTTGGAAAAGGGGCTGCACCACCAGCTGCGGAGGGGTAACACTCTGCCAGTCATACCTGCTGTTTTCCAACTGGCGTCTCAATCACCCAGCTGTAAATCAGAGTGGTTCTGCCAAAGAAGAGTAATGTGTAGCAGGTAACAGGCATCGACCAAGACTTCATGATTATTATTTTTTTCACAGTCTTATACCTTACTTTGTCACTTGCCTCTCTGCAAAGTGATTCAGAGCGGAGCTTGCAGAAACAGTGTTAAGTATGTGCATTTAATATAGTGGTGGTGCAAATGATTACACAGGCTGCAAGTGGTAAAGAAAGTCTGGGGCTTGTATTACACACCTTTTACACTGTTTTCTATTGTTGTTTTTACACTGCCTTACCCTTCAGCAGCTACAGTTGGGTGACTCATGGTGCACATGAAGGTAAACTCAAAGTCGAATGGTAGAATTATATTGGGAGATTAGACATCTGAGGTATGTTTGTGTGGTCAGGGGAGGAGGAGGAGGACAGTCAGGCACACAGGTGATTTTTCCATAGGTAACCAGAGTAAGCAACAAATAGGAGGGATTAAATGTCAAAGAGGGCATTGCCTCCTAAGATGGCTAGTGAAAAAATGACTAAACAGTAAAAAAAAAGTAAAGAAGTTTTATCTTAGCATGCAATGTTTAAGCCCCAATTCAGAGAAATGCCTTTAATTAAGTTGCATGTTTGCTGATCTCTAAGCATATGTTTAGATTCTCTCTTCAGTAAGGATGAACACACCTGCCCCAGTGCTGTCCCGAGGAGAGGCTTGTCCTGAGGATGAAGCAAACGGTGAGATTATTTTCCCTGAGGCAGCAGAACTTTGATTCACTTTTCACCTTCTTTTTCAACAGTCTGTTTATTTTCATTGAACACTGGCTTGAATTCTTGTGTTTTGGCAATAACAGACTTGACCGTTCCTCGTTCCTCGGGTTGTTCTCCCCCACCACTGCCACCTCTGAAGTTAAGTCTGTTTTTTGTACTTTCTGTGTTTGGAAGTGGGGGAGTGGAGGAGTTGCTGACAGAGGTAGCCAGCAATGGTTGCTAACTGTATCTGTTTTGTTGAAAGTAAGGAAGCATACAACAAATGTTAAAGGGAACAAAATGGATTATTTGTTATTCCTGGGGGGATTCTGCACTTAAAGCGCTGCCCCAGAAACCCAGCTGGAATGTTAAATGAAAGCCAAAGGCCCCCCACAAGTGTGTCAGCAGAGAAAAGCTCTTCACAGTGAGGGCCTTTGAAAATTAGAACTGAAAAATAATATTCTATAAAGAGAAAAATTCTCCTAAGAAAACAGAAAGCAAGGAAATTAAAAGCACAATAGGGACTGGCCACAGTACTTAGGTTGTGAAGGGTCTGTCAAGCAAAATGCTGTTAACACGAAACCCTGACTTTTTTCACTGTACAAATACACATTCACACACTTTATTTGGAGTGGCCTTAAGTTTGCCTCGAGATCACCAACTGAGTTTTTAAATTAACACAGAGGTGCTCACACTGCCATGCATGCACCATCCTAATGGCCTTCCAGAAAAATGCTCTCTGCATACAGAAAAGGAAGCGTGGGTGCTTTCTATCTCCCTTTCTTTCTCCCTGAAAAGTGTAAAGAAATCTAAGAAAACATTAGGGAGAAAAAAGGTACCAGTCAAGATTTTGCAAAATTATATTAGGTTATTTTTGCCCCCACCGTTATTGAGCTTATCTGGTCTGTCTCCTCCTCTTCCCTCCTTCCGACTGATCCACATTGTCCCACACGACAGAGCACTGTGTTTAGTAAAGTCTTCTTGCTGTGTTGATTTAAACACCAGTGAGGCTTTGCCCTGTTAAATTCAGTGAGGATTCATCAGTAAGATACAAAGGACGTGGCTCTTTCCTTTATGGGCCAGAGGATCAACATGACCTAAATGCAAAGCCATGGAATGATAGACCTGGAAAGTTATTCTAAAGGTAGACATAGCATTAACGGGAGTTGTACTGACTTATTACCTTGCTGATATGCCCCAAACCCCCTCTGTATTTGAGAAAATGAACCATCTTTGTGTTTGCTCAGTCATAAGCCTCCTTGCTGAGATTGTTGATGAGTTTAGCAGATGCTGCCGATTCAGGTGGTGTGTCAGTGACCAGGCCTCTGGATTGGCCACAACAATCTCCAAGCAATGCAGCTTGTCCCAGTGTCCTAAAGGAAGTTTCTGAACACAGCCTTGTACTGGGGGCACAGGATTTTTCTTAATTTTTTTTTCTGTGAAGCTGCCATAAAAAGCATTGATGTATTTTTAGAGGGTTGCGTAAAATGACAGAAGGCACATAAAACCCCTGTCCCAGCTCCAGTGTCAGATCCCACAGCTGAGAGGCAAAGGGGAGAAAAGGCATTCTTCCCATTATATGATCTGGTGTCTCCCATCCATCCCTTATTAAAAAAAAATCTTGTTAGACTATATTAAGCTCTGTTCCATTAAAAATATCTATACTACATGTTTTACTTTTAATTGAGAGAAAATAAAAGGGTCCATGAAAAAGCTGTGTATTGGCTGCCAACAACTGAGTACAAAACAGGTGTCACGTCTACAGACAAGCAGATTATTTTCAGGCAGAAGTGAAAACTACTCACCAGATGCACTATAAGGGTGATGACAGTGGATCTGAACACATGCGTACCAAGCAGTGAACTGACACCGTCAATCCATTTGGTTAGAGTCGTGAACAAGGCTTCAAATTGCAGGGACGTTCTGTGATTGACTGAATCAAATCAGTTGACAGAGCATTTACAATGCCTGCTCTCCCTTTGCCACCCTCTGATGACTCATCTGGATCACTAGAATTCGTAATGTAACAAATCCCTATGTAGTTATGAACTCTCAGTGCCCTCAGTCTAAAATAAAGGGGCGGGGGGGGGGGGGGGGGGGCAACGTGTGTGTGCTAATACCTGTAAAACAATGCTTTAGTAACTTAGACCGATCCCTCAAATTTGCAAATTAGTGCAGGCATTCTGGATAGAAAGAGTGGTTATCTGTCCTCTTCATCACAGTTATTTCTAAGAGTCTAAATTAGGGTATTAGGATTGCACCATGTGGAAGACGTGATACCCCAGAACCATAATGACCCTTTTTATATGAGATGAAGTGTATTTCAAACCTTTTTTTTTGTGCATCAGCTCAAATCTGCCCTAGAACTTGACATGGAAAACATACTGAACAGTAAAATGTCTTCAGTAGTATAAAATTATGGTATCTATTCAACAACTTCTCAATGGGTTTAAACGTAAGGTTTTTATCCATTTTTTAGCATTTGGAATTGAGTTATTTATACAGGCTTCTTGTTCATGAACCAAACTTGGCACGTCTTTACCTGCAGAACTCAGAAATTGATCAGTTTTTAATAAAGTAGGTAAGTATTTGTACAGTGGATGTCCTAGAAAAAGTAAGAGTGCTTAAAGAAAAGTTGTTAGTTATTCAGTGAAAGGAATCAATACTCTGCCAAATCTGTAATGAATCAACACCTCAGCATGAAGTTAGAAGTATCCATATTGTACAAACCCCATAGTGTGTTGTCTTTTGGACTAGGCATAAAACCCATGAAGAAGATGGCTAGTAGTCATTAAAGAACCCCAGGGAAATTTAAGCATAGAGATCTTGTAACAGGTGGTCTGGGCAAAACTTTAACTCACGTCCACTATTCATCTGCCAGAGTAAATCAGCACTGCTGCCTTGACTTTGGAAACAGCAGAGATTTGCATCAAAAGGCTCCCTCGCCCTGCTTGCCTAAATGGTCCCCTATTCTTTTAATTGGATATGCTATTCCTCTTCCCCTCCTCTACTGCAAACAGAGAGCAGCTTGCAGTGTCTGCATTTACAGCTGATGGGAATTGAGGAGTGGATCTTCTGAAGGTCTCCTTTTTACCTGTGGTCAAGTTACCTCCCTGATTTTCTACATGCTGTGGGAACTTCCACAGGAAAAAGTGACACAAATACAAAGGCATAATCAGCTGATCTTAAAGCAAGCTGTTTTTCTTTATATACCAGCAGGGAAATGAAGGGCTGAAGTGAATGTCAAATTCTACTAAATCACATTGCTAGCATTTTAATACTCACTCATCCTGGTATATGTAATTCAGCAAATTGCAGAGCAGTGTATAGTCAGGCTTCAAATCTCACCTGCTGCTTTTGAAAAATTGTCACTCATAAGAAACTACCTAACTGCTAGTTACTGTGCCAGAGTATCTAAGATGTACAATTAATTACAGGGTAATAATTATAGTATCTCAGATACTACTGCTGATTACTAAGCTGGACTTTTCAATAGCTGGTACTTCTTGATGTGGTGATACCCAACTAGACCACTGAGAACCCTCCGAAGATAAAGCAACCTGCATGCAGTTTGGTGCTAAATCACCAGTTAGCATTAAAAGTGTAGCCTTCTGAGTCCTAGACATAGTGTGGTGTCAACTGGTGTTTTCTGCCATTGCAGAATTCTCTGGAGAGCCCTTCCAACACTTCAAAAGAGAATGAGTAGTTTAGAGGCATTACCTACAACTTAGCGTAGACCTGCTTCGCTGCACTGAGGGAGCTGACCCTTTCATGAGTACTTACTAGTTCTAGGTACTATGTAGGCTTATTCTACAGCCACTTTTCCTTTTCTCTCAGGTTTATGATGTACTTTGTCCTCTTTTCTTGTTGCTTTGGTGAAAAAATACCAAGCTTCTGTCTTAATATTTCCCAAATAAATCCTAACTCAAATACAAAAAATCAGTGTAATCGGTTGATTGTTTTAACACATGTTCATCATCCATTATTTTTTAGTACCTTAGATAAGATTTATAGGATCATTGGCGTGGTGGGAAGGGGAGTGAAGAGTTGTGTTGTCCCTAGGTCAAGCTGTTACATGGAATTGGCAAAGCAATATCTTTGTCATGATGAGTGCTCCATGACATGGACCTTTAGATAGACTGGATGTGCCCAAAGCAGATGATTAGCAACCTTTCCTTTACCCTTAGTTTTACTTCTCTGGTTGTATAAGGGAGATGAAAGGATCCTTTGGGGTTAAGGAAACCACTGAAGATCAGGAGGGACACACAGTGTAGTACTCAGGAACCAGAAGTCCCACTTGTTTTGTGGGCCTTTGCTTATTTTTTGGATAGTTTTTTCCCAAGTGAGGTGCCAGAACTTCCCTTTGCCAGCAATGGTCCTCAAATTTTCATTTGCCACACAGTTCACAGTTCTGAGTAGCCTCTGTTATGTGGAACCGACACCCCTCACTTTTCCCCTACCAACTGCTTCCCATGACGCCCCTAACCAGCATGGCCTGTTGTACATTTTCAGTCTGGCACCACAGCATTTGCAGTATCTCGTTTCTCTAGCCTTTTCCTTGTCAACCATGTGGAGCCTGTTCTGAGGAAGAAGATTCAGGTACAGCCATTTAAATCAGCTTTTTTTTTTTTTTTTCTAAGCAGAATTTTATGCAGTGAGGTAAAACGAGCCAGGGATGATGTTTGCTTCTTTCTTACTGGTAATTCTTTGGATTCTAGCTAACAGTTTGCAGTTAAGCTAATGATAAGTAATATTATCCTAGCATTTCTCAGGATAATGGACTGGCTCACTGTAGATCACCAATCCTGTTATCACGGCAGCACATGCAGCAACATCTGGAGTGCATGCTTCCTTTGGTAGGACCTCTTCTACATGGCAGACACTCCTTTGGTGACTAGGACCAACACACTATCTCACATGAGGGCTACTTTCAAATGAGCAGAAAGGTTGCCAGCAAGGGAACCAGAAATGGGGAAATGGTGGTTCCTAGAAATAGAAAATCCACAAATGCAAGTCCCGGACTGGTACGGTGTTCTGCCAGTAGTAAAGCAAAATAGTGTTCTAGTGGGGCATCGCACTGTTCTCTCCAGGATGATGTTTGGCACCAGAAGGAGGGAGGGTACTACCTACACCTGCTTTATCACACTGGCTTTTATACCTATTTATTATAAATGCTTTGCATCATAAGAGCTGTATCAGTAGCATAGAAGTTGGTCATACCATTCTTCCCTTCATGCATGGCACTGTACTGTGAGGGCCAGTGGATCTTCTGGAGGCGAGATGGAGTTCACCCAAGAAAACTCAATGTTAAATAACTTTCACAGTATTATTATTTTTATTACTGTAGTGCGTGGAAGTTGTAGTGATAGAACAAACCCCCACTGTGTTAGGAACCTTACAAACAGAGTACAAAAAGACACTGTTGTCCCTGAAGAGTTTAAAACTAATTAGCCTTCTCCATTCCGGACATGGTCTCTGTACCTACAGCAAAGAAAAATCTTGTTTGCTTATTTATTTTGCCTGATTCAATTTAGAATAGACAGCTCAGTTTATTTTTCCATTAAAAAGATGATGCCAAACTAAGTGCTAACATACATGAACTACAACCCTCTGTTTTTAATAGGGGAGGAAGGAGGTAAATGCTTGTGATTAATTTGGCTCATCCTGGTTAAAAAAAAAAACCCAAAGATTTGCCTTACCTGGCCATAAGTAGTGTGGATACTTTAAACACAACCAAGACACCTCTCAAGCTGTGGGTGATGTATTATCTGGAATATGGTATGAAAAATTAGCCAACACATTTACCATACCCTCTAGGAAGCCCTGTGATTAAATTTAACATAGCTGACCTTGTTGTCCTAAGTCTAATGAGCCAGAATGGACAGAAATGTCCTTGATCCAGCTGGTGTTTTTTAGTGTCAGACTCTAGTCTTATATAATTTATCCACCTTAACCTCACCAGTGGTGCAATTGCTTAATGCACTGGCCTGTCACCTTTCAAATGGGATTTTTGGTCTGCTTGGTGTAAAGTGAAATTAGACTCAGCTGCTTGCAGAGGCGACGATACATGGCTTCAGCCTAAGAAAGCAAAATCTGGGTTTTGCTCTGAGACCTGTATTGTTACAAGGGTGAGGGCTGCCCAATACCCAATACAATGAATTTTGTTTCAGAAGTGGAGGGAATCATCTCAAGGACAGCTTCTGCAGGAGCTGCCTGTTATAGCAGATGCGAGCTCGCTTGTGCTGTGAAAAGCCTGGTTTGTGACTGCTCTTTTAGGTAGCGTATCCAGTTTCTACACATTTGTCCATCATGTGTCCAGCACATGCTGCGCAAAACAAGCAGAAGCAAAGGAAAGAATTCTCAGACAAAAGGATTACAAAATGGATTTTTGCTGCCTGAGTTACCTTTCCAGTCTAGAGCTATAGTCCCCACTCTCTTATATCTGTCTCTATGGCCATGAAACAAGCATGCAATTTTTTTTGTAGCAAAATTTTAAGCTCTTTCTGGCACATCAGACCTTTCACCATGAAAACAGATTCACCCCTTCCTTGTGTAGATCCTTTCCCAGAGGTGCAGAAGATAGCTGACTTCGCACAGCCAAAACTGGCCAAGAACCTGTAGGCTGCAATTAACTGGGATTGACTTCAGCTCTCACCTATTTAACATCGGCTGAAGTTTGCTCTAGGAGGAGAATGAGACACCCTTCAAAGTGCCTGTCTTTGTCCAAACAGCTGAGACAAATTGTTTGATTAAGAGCTTGTATCATACACAGGGACCTGCTTAAGCCCTGATTTGGAAAGCCAGTTGGGCACAAATTAACAGGCAACAGCTCCCATGGATCGCAGGCATATCCGTACAGATGTACAGTAGAATTTCACCAACGTCTCAGTAGCTCTTCCTATTCCTGTTGTCTACCTGCATGCATGTGTTTACAGGAACAGCCCTGGGCAGAGCTCTACAGCACTGATGGAAGGAAATCAAATCCCAGAAGAGGCCCAGCCTTTCCTCTGGGCAGTCAGGACACAGGCAGGGTTGCAAAAGTTGCCACCCAAGCTGTCTTCTTCTTGAACTCAGAGGCCAACAGACAACAACGCAGGATACGCTTAACTGGTAGTGTGGAGAACACCTTTTCCAAAAAAGAAAAATCACATCTACTTTTTTACAGCCCAGAGGAAGCTAACAGAGTGAGGCACAGCACTACCATAGCCACTTACATGCTTTCTTCTGCATCCTACCCTTGAGACCAGTAGAAACCTTTAATGCAGCCCTTGGTTTCTGTCTTCTTTCTTATCTCTCAGCTATGGGCTTGATAGGATGTTCCC
Organism: Phalacrocorax aristotelis; assembly: GCF_949628215.1. Lineage (NCBI taxonomy): Eukaryota > Metazoa > Chordata > Aves > Suliformes > Phalacrocoracidae > Phalacrocorax > Phalacrocorax aristotelis. The sequence continues at coordinate 123,337,230 of NC_134276.1, read as the reverse complement.
TGAAGAAGGGAAGGATAGTCTTCCACAAGGCTTGGCCCAGGATCCTTTCCATCAGCTAGTGCAAAAACTGCCAGGATTTCTTTTTTTTTTTTTTTTGCAGTCCCAGAGCAGGAGTGAAGCTGCCCCTGAGCAGCTTACACTGAAGCACATTTTAAATGCCTTCTGAAGCCGGGACATTCATATTGAAAGCTGAAGCTGGGCACTCAGTCACAACAGTAGTTGTAGGTTGTTTGGTGGGGTTACATTTAAACTATAAGCTCTCCCCTGGGCACTTTGTGCATCAGAGATGAGTTGAAAGGGAGCATTTGACAAACTTTTCAGCAGGGAGAAACAAAGCAGCAGTAAGTCAGTTGGCTACTAGAAATGAATATTTTTTCTGGGTATACTTGTGTGCTGGAGCACTTTACAAGGCACATGAAACCCTCACACATCCTTCTTGCTGTTTCACATTTTTGGAGTCACAACTGATTCAATATTAAATTCAGGTTCTTCTTAATCCTCACACCGTCTGTAATTAAGGACACAGATTTACAAAGCAAAAGGCAATTTCAGGTTTTCAGAGTGATAGTTTAGTATTCTTACAAAATTTCCAATTTATTCAAAAGAGTTTACACGCAAATATTTCCATGCCTTCCTGCCTACTGCTGAACATCTGCTAGTATGTGTGTGCATGTGTAGGTATATGCACATGTGTGGTTGGGTTCTTTTAATATCTTTGCTCCCAACTATTTGGAAACAGTCCCTCAGCTTTCTACAGAGGCAGTATAATTCCCCAGATTAGTGCCTAGGAGCGTTACTCCATAAAGCAGTGGGCTACCTCATGATCAAGGCATTTTGAAAAAACACAGTAGAAGCTGGAGGGAACTGACTGTTGCCTGAATGTGGAGCTAGTATCTGCCCCTAGAGATGTCCCCATGCACTCAGTCTTTGCTGGGTGCAATATAAGACATCCAGCCAAACAGGTAAATAGAAGACCATATTTTTTTGCCTCAAAGGGGTATACAGTTTGAAAGTAAAACAAGGCAGGAGCGGGAGGCTTCAGAAACCTGAACGGCAAGAGAAATCTCTGAGAAAGACCCAGCTGGCACTTTCAGCAGTGAAGGTGGTGATCAATGACATAAGGTGAAATCCTCATTGATGGAAGTACGGTGGTCAGTTCAGTTGAGCCAGAACTTCTTTCTTGTCCTCCAGTAGATGGCCTTCATAGCGTGGACTTTAGGCATTTGCAGAACAATATTTTAGAGATATTTAGATGTCTGAGTTAATTTTTAGATGTAGAAATGGCTTTACATGGTTCTGACCCTGCAATTTTGAAATCGCTGGTACCTAATCATTGACTTAGTGACTATACGATCAAACCTCTGCAGCAGAAAAGAGAGGAGACTTCCAGTGTTGCTACTAACGTGCTACGTACTCTCCACTGAGTCAAAATAGCAATGTCTAGAGCTGGATTGCTGCTCCTACATTTTTGTATACTAAAGTTATTGCAGGAACTGGTTTGTTCAGATCCTTGCACAAATATAAAGGCATAGGTGTTAATGGAGGAATTAGGTCTGTTTATTCCTTGGGAATGGAAAATACCTTGAACAGTATCGTGTCTAAGAAGGCTTTAGTTTTCAGAGAGTCTTAGGGTCTGCTGGGTTAATTTTTCTATTATTTGTTTTTCAGTTGGGATGGTGGTGGGAATCCAAGAGTGGCTTTTTTTTCTTATTATTCTCATTGTGTTTCCTTGGCTTGAGTTTTAGATAAAGCTTGAAGGCCCTGGTCCGGCATAATACTTGATCATGTATGTTCCCTTAAGCAAGTGGGCTTTCTTTCTGAAGCTTAAGAGGCTGTTCTTGCGTTCTAAGTTAGGCTTTAAAATATTTAAGTAGGAGCATAAACCCCTCAAAACACTAAAGTAGAGTTTTCATTCTCATCCATAAATGGTAAGGGACCTGACCAAACCTCCCTAAATCAATGGAAAGACTCTTTGACTTCATCTGGGTCTGGATCAGAAACAAATGAAGGGGGTATTTTTCTTGCTAGGCAGCATTTCAGTAGTGATATTGTAACTGTCAGACTGAAGGGGATGACGGAGGGAGGGGCACTGAAAGTAAATGTCAAAGGGATAAAATATGGGTAGAAGTAATTTAATTTTCCTTCATTGTTGGGCTGGTTCATTTCATCTTGAAACTGAATGCAAGCTCAGCTCCCAGATCTTTGCAGAATCATCCAGACATAATGTAATTTGGAAAAATAAGTGGCCCACATTTTCTTGATGTGACAACATATGGATATTAGCATTTTTTCATTTCTCCAATCAATATACGTAAAACATGCAGAAGGAAAACAAGTCATGCAATAGGACTTAGATTATTTTTTAATACTGTCAAGATTTTATCAGTCAGCAAATGAGATAAAGAAAGGATAAGTCAATCTGAAATTGCATTGGACTGCAACGAAACAGACTCCTCTCTATTTGTGTCAGCTTTTGGATTTCTTTTGTGGAGAACTTATAATTTTTTAGTAAGCACAGGGCATGGAAAGAGAGGAGGACTCTGCATTGCATTTGCAATCCCTTTGCAAGAGCTACTCTTTTAATTTCCCAGAGGTTACCAGCATACTAACATCTTTTTTATTTTAATTTGAATTATGAAGAGTAGGAGCAGAGGGATCTTGTTCAAAGATCCTTGGTTTTTTTCTCCTTGAATAGGAAATTCTTCACAATTAAGAATGTCTAATTAAAAAGTCTTTATGTTTTCTGTAGGCTTTCTTGGTTGTGTTTTTTGTTTGTTTGGTTGGTTGGTTTTTTGTTTTTGTTGTTTTTTTTAACTAACACACTTCATACATCACTTTCTCTGATGTGGCCACAAAGGATAAAATTTACTGTGTAATTGGATTGTGACATAGGATAAAAGGTAACGGTCCGTATTAAGTTATTATTTTGCAATGTTCCCAAGCATTTGTCCACCTGAAATGGTTCAAGTGTGGCAAAAGAATTAAGGGAATATAATTTGACTTTGCTGTAAAGAAAACATTAGAACACTCTCCTGCCCTCCAGCAAAGAGTACAAATAACATACAGAGGCAAAAAATGCTAAGATACAATTAAGGAGGTATAATACATGTATCTCAAACTTGTAGTTAGGTCTGACTTAAACAGAATTTAATATACCAGACACATTGCATAGCAAGTGAATTCTCATTTCACCAAAACACTAACAGATGTTTAATCAATAAGATGGACCATAAAGGACAGCACAATTAGTAGGTCTGAGAAATGTTCCTGTGTGATGCTAGAAAGCTGTAATTATGGACCAGATCTCATAAGTGGTTTGCACAGATGACACATAATACCAATATTCTACCTTATAGGAGAGGCTGCATGGCACTTTTAATATGATTACAAGCACAAAGAGATAACAGCCCTGATCTTACACAGCGCATTTAAACAAATATCAAAACTGTCACTGGATTAAAAAGAAAGGGAAAACAAAAAGGCGAAAAACCAGCTCCTTGGACCCACTTGTCTGTGTTTTTGTCACATTTTTGCTCAGATGGGCACAGACAATAACCCCACCTTCCCCAACATACCTGTGCTTATACTCTAAGGCAGAAGACTCAGAATTGCACCATCCTCCCCACCCTCAGCATGGGAGGTCATGCAGAGCTGGTGTGGGCAGTGGTCCTGTCAGCATGAGATGGGACAGGAGGCCTCAGCGGGAAAGGCCGTAGCCAACATCCTGAGGGTGGGCTAATATAGCTTGAGGAGATGAGACTTCTAGGTCTCACCACTAACATGTTTTTGTATTACACACTCCATGATGACTGGACTCCCAGCTGATCAGCAGCACATCATAATCCCTATATTATCTGTAGTACCTGTTACTTAGCTCCCATGGTGGGAAGGAGATGTTGCTTCCACTTGGAGCAGCATGGAAAGGAAGATTATTGAAGGAGCAGTCCTTCCTGTTTTGACAGTGCGGTCATACTGTTGAACAGAGTGGCAACCAGGAAAATCACTGGGTTCATGGTTGTGACATGAGGTTTGTTAGCCTGTCTTCCCCCCAAAACTCTCTGCCTTTTCCAGAATCTGACCCCAAAAAGGTGGAGGTAGTCCAACAAAGCATTACTCTTCTTAAAACAAAAATAAAGTCCTAGTTGTGCATCCTGCTCTTGAGTTTCTCCAGCACAGACAAGCCATTACTTAGGCAAGTGTTCTCCCATCTGCACCATGTTCGGAAACATAATCCTTCTAAATTACTGAGATTTCAAAAACGATGCCTTTGCGCATGAATTTGGACTTCCATATTTAATGGTTTAAAGAGATCAATACAGCAATGTTCAGCAATCTGGAATTGCTATACTTAACCTGTGGTTACAGCTCTTTACTGAAACTTATAGCTGGGCTGAAGCCCTTCAAATCTTAGATTAATCAGACTCAGCATAGAACCCCTGCCTATAAATTCCAGAAAGGTAGATTTATTTCAATATAGTGAATCGTGCAGGTTTTGGCAACAATCTAAAGAGTAAATTTTGTCCATGGGAAAGTGAAGGAAGAAATATGATTGGATGGATTATGTAGAGGGAAGAAAAATCCCCTTCAAAGGCATGTTCTACAACTTAATTAATAAATAGTCAACTGATTGGCTGGTGCAGCGATAGGCTTCATTGTAGCTAATGAAACTTCATCAATGTATGCCAGCTAGGAATCTGACCAATGATTCTTCATGTAAGATTTATACATAGTACAGAGGAAATACATTGTCAGAAAATATGAACAGTGGCCCTATTAATGAATACTTTTAATTTAGTTATTCACAAAGAGCATACATCTCATTGCCGCAGGCCTGAAGTAGTGCAGGTCATTTTATTCCATGATGGATCTCCCAGGTGCATCCCATAATGTGTGTCCTGTTAAGTGCAGTCAGAGGCTGTCCCATGCATACACATGAGCATGCCAATGGTCAGCAGGGCTGAGGTACCTGAAGCCCCAGTGATAACAGCATCTGAACCTACTAGGCACAGGTACGTGGCCTCTGCTCAGCCCCACTAACTTCACTCTGGATTGCACCCTTGTCTCAGCCAGCAGGTGCCCCCACTAATCCCTGGGACAGGGGTCTTCATCCTCGCCACCTGTCAGGGTGGCACCTGAAAGAGAGAGGACCTCTGTCCTCAAATGGATGTCTCAGCTTCTTACCATAAGCCAACAACTGACTCAGGAACAGGTGTGGAGGAGGACTATGAGTATAATGCAGGGGAACAGAGTGCCTGTCTTAGCAGAGGAGACTGGGAAAAGCCTGGCTGGTTTAGCCTAGCAAAATGAAAGCTGAGATGGGATCTGATTGCTATCTATAAATACATCAGGAGGATAAACACCAGGGAGGAAGGAGAGCAATTTAAGCCAAAGAACAATGTTGGCACGGGAACAAATGAATCTAAACAGGCAATGAATAAATTTTGGCTGCATACAAGAGGAAGGTTTCTGAGCATCAGATGAGGGAGGCTCGGGAAAAGGGACTAGCGGGAGCTTAACTCCTTCTGAGACAGCGTATTGACATAGTGTGTGGGCATGTGCCAGCTGGGAGCTGGACACGGTAACCCAAATGCTCACTTCCTGTCCTCTGTCTGTCCCTTCTGAGGCAACAAATAGGTGGATGGATCTGCCCCTAGGTTTAACCACTCTGTCTACGCAGAGTGTTGTCCTGTGTGCTTCTCTAGGTAGCATAGGTGTGAATGCCAGTAACCTTCAGGTGTTAGGCATGCTTGGCTCTAGTAGGGACTGTGCTGTCTTTCATATGAGCTGCCCAAGTCAGAAATTCAACTTACCCTGTATATGAATATATATAATTTTAAACAGGATGCCATTTTAAATAGTATCAATTTTATTAAGTCGAAGTAAAAAGGCAGTAAAAAATCAGAAGTTTGAAAAACTGATAAAGAAGGATTTAATGTAATTCTGATACTGATTTATTTTCATAAAAGCCTTTTTGGAAGCTCTCAGACAGACTGTAAAAATATTTTTTGATTATTTTTGGTTGGTTTTTTCATGACCTTATATTTTTTTCTTTCCAGTGAGTATATAAAAAGATGATCTAATTTAATGTAGCTCATGAGAACAGACTTAAATTCAATTTTTGTGAATGGAAGCTCCTTCTAATGTTTGAGATGGCGTATACTACTAGGGCAAAATAGCTGGCATTTTTTTACCTCCTTTTTGCTTTTTTGAGAGTTTTTTCCATTGGTGCCTACAAGTTTCTAATTGCCTACATGTATAGATACACAGACACTCATATAGTTAGATTTTTTTTGTTTGATGTGTTAATTTTTCCTCAACTCCTTCAAGCAAGGACAAATTTGGTCTCATCTTTGCTTTATTAAGTTTTCAACTACCAGCGATACTTAACAAAAAACTCCTGCCACTTCAGATTTCAGCACTTTCTTAAACTAATTAAGTCCCACTTTTATTCAGTAGCCTTCTGTTTAGGATACTTTTCTGGTAGGATGCTGTCGTAGATTCAGACCCTCTCTGCCTGAGGGTATCTTAACACTCCAGTACCTCTTTTCCTGGTAATGTGTCCTAACACTTAGGTTTATCATCTGTTCAAAAGGCTGGGGATGGAGAGCTGTTCTCAGTCCTTCCCGTTGCTGTTATTCCATTTTGGATAAATAATAGGGTCCCTTATATTTTAGCATCCTGACCAGCGGCTACAGAACCATTTCTGTTCCCTCGCCAAATATTTAAGTATGGTATTCAAAGTGGAGCAGTTTGAGCGGGTGGGCCTGAGGGAGGCCTGCTTCAGGGTGCACTAATAACTTAACAGTTGAGGCACTCACCTGAGAGGTAAGAAACCTTAGGTCAAATTGTTGCTCTGAATCTGTAAAGTATAAAATACTAACAGTAATATTAATAATAATTTAAAAAGACCAACTTTAATCTGGTTCCCATTTTCACCTATTGTATATGGGTTCTTTATTATTATTGTTTAATCGAACTGATATTTTTCCCCACCTCAGCCGCCAAATCGAGCAAAACATTTCATGCCAATGCATGATGGGTTCACACAAATTCTTTCATGATACTTCAGTACATTTGTGTCCAGCCAATTGCCTAAGTGCAGCAACTCTATACCATTTCGTACATTGCAAGTCTTAGGACGTGCAGGAGCTACACAATGTTGTACAGTAGAAAGACATTTGAGCTAGCTTTACTTATCTTGGGTACTGAAGCAGAATAGCCACATTAGCATGATACCTCACAAAAGTAGAGTAAATTAGCCCTGGAAATGTTGCACCCATTACTGTCACTACCAATTACAATAATTAATGTTATTCATCTCTAGGCAGCGGATTAAAACTGAACTAACCCATTAGTAACAATGTCATTGCGACTGGAGGGTTGTTGGATTGCCTGCGTGAAGGTGGTGATTTCATTTCAGTTCCTATTGGCAAATGGCCATGTTCTTTAAATGAATAATAAATGAATACACAACAAGCAAAATCTTGGCTCCCTGGAGCTCTCCATTAACTGCAATGGTGCAGGACGCAAACACATCTGTGTCAATTATTGAAAACTTTATCATGACACCAGATATTTCTGGGTTTGAATACAGAGAAGAGTTAAGGACTGAATGGATCATAGAGGCTGAGGTACCCTATTTCTCCTTTGGGAGATCCCTCTAGAATAAGGGTGTTCATGTACCCATTTATAAGTTTCTTAGTAGTTGAATGTCTGCTCCATCGCTACTTCTTTGTACTACTTCCTGTTCGTTTACTAAATGATCAGTTACAATGAAACACACAACGTAAAGAACTAGGTCTTGATAGAAATCACCCCTTGGTCACGGCATATATATTACTATAATTAGATTATGCATTTCTGTGTAACAGAAACAGTTCTCCAACACTGTTCCAAAAACTAAAATAAAGCTTAAGTTTTAGAGACCCATTATTTGCAATTTGCTAAGCATGGCTAGCAAAGAAAACCTCAGCCATATTCAATTCTATAAATAACTACTGCAATTAGACAATAGTTAAGTGTCTTTAGCTGATTTACTTCATCTGTCTGTAGGGTGTTTTCCAGATATGACCTTTTTCATCCTTATACTTTTAGTTCCTATTTAACATATCCATAGGCAAGCTGACATGCTTTGACTCCCCAAATATGCTTGTCCTTTGGTGAATGAGAAACAAGCAAGGACCATTGAACTCTTTAGGGAAGAAAACAGGACTCATGCAATTTATTAAAGAGAACTATGAACAAGCTCTGTATGAAGTGTACATCACTATATTTGTTCCCAGGTTATTTGCCAGCGTTGGGGTTTTATTTTCTTGAAGACTGTTTCATTGTTGTTGTTTTTTCATTGGGTTTTTTTAACATGACTATTTCTACACAATGTACAGGACTAGGAATGGTCCAAAATTTTAACCCTAATGTGGAACTGACAGCAGGTAGCTATTAGTCTGCAGAAAGGTAAATAAATATTTGTTGTGTGTGTTCCTAGATGGAGTAGCCAAGATGAGAAATTAACTTTGTGGTCCTGGCAGAGGGGTGCTGAAGGTGAAAGAATGACCTCTCTGAGCTACGTATGGTACAGTTATCATCATTTGGATGAACACGGAGCAGGAAACACTTCCTTCGCTTCACACTTGTTGGGTGCCTGGCATGCCACTCCTCTGGGAGAAAATAAACTCATATGGAAAAAAAGTCTACTTTTCATTCACTTTGTAGCTGTGGCACCCCAATTGCTGCACGTTTGTCTTCTTTTTTGACCTCCTCAGCATGTAGTCATGTCCTGTTGGACTCTTAGGCTGTCATGTAAACTGAGCAAGACACATTCAGGTGTAGAATTTGAGGGCAAATCAATAACATACTGATTAGTGCACATGCCTCTCAAATTCTCAATCTTCCAGGCTGAAGTCCACAAGCTCTCAGAGACGTGAAGGAATAAATAATTCTTAGACTCCTACTGCTTCTCAGAAGCTTATCTCTGCATTTGGCCTACAGTATTAATAGAGACAGAGCCTTCTAATTGCATTATATACATTATGTTACATTTGAGTCTTGGTAAAGCAAATTAATCAGCCGTGTCTAAAAATAATGACCGTGGCTCTTTAAGCTAACTCTGTATCTTAGTCATCTAAAATGTAACACCTACATGGTTTGCAGTATCGTCCATGCTCATAGACAAGCAAGATGTTCATGCTGCAATATTTAGACTCTGTAATGCTTTCACTATGTGAGGTGCTAATCTGCTAAGATGCTCCTGATAATCATTTTTTCTATGCTTTATTTGTCCTTATTAAATTACTGAAACCCCTGGGTTGGGACTTCTGAATATTTGCCTCTGCCCTACACAAGCCCTTTTAGCTCTGGGAATTGACCCATGGGATGAAGCTTTAGATCAGGGTTTTAAATCCTGAGGAAGATTTAGCTGTGTCAGTCAAGGTGAACACCATATTTCTGTCCAGGAGGCTACACAAGAGGCGACGGCTCTGCAGGGGGCAGCTGGACAAGTGGGAGGAAATATTGTGACAAAGCTGCACAAGTCTCTATTTCGCACCAGGGGATGATGGCTTTAAACTCTTTTTGGGACCTCCTTTGTGGAGGCTGCCAGAATGTAAATGGCTTGTCTCCCCCATGCCCTGCATTCATCATCTCTGCACAAGTCCTGTGAGCCTTCAGCACATCTCCAGCTGGTATCCAGTGGCTTTGGCTATGCCAGTAAGAATATATTAGATTGCTGTAGGGGAGATTAGAGCAGAAGGGTATTACTTTTTCTCCCTGTGTTGCAGGGAAAGAATATGTTTCATAGTCTGTGCCAATTGGAGAAGAACTCTCCTGAGACTGCTTTCTATGAAGGAGTTTATTTACTTTCCAGCAAAAGAGTTACCCAGCAGCCAGGCTCCTGACTCAGTCATCATGCTCTTGGCACTGCCTGTTCAGTGCTGCAAGTTCAGCAAGCTGCAGAGAAAACCCACTGGAGAGACATGGGTACAGCATGACTAACTGAAGCTCTGTCAAAGAGGAAGAAGTTTTCTGATCTTAATGCAGCAGTAAATCTGTACTGTCCAAACTGCAGTAGCAATAACAGTAGAACGGCACCCCACACCTCAACAACAGGGTGGTGGCATGACCTAGTGGGTAGGGAAGCTCTCAGTAAGCCTTTCTGCTGTTTCCTTCCCTACAGACACCAAAATACTGCTGAATTCACAAAGTCCTTGTTGGGATTTTCTTTTTCAGTTGCCTCTTTTGACAAGACACAGCTGGCACTTTTATTCAGCATCCATCAGTACACCAGTTGCAATGCCTTACTGCAATCTTTTTGTCTCCATTGTTGCCCTGTTTTCTGTTGTGCTGGCTGTAAATGAATCGATTTGTGCAATTAGCACTGGAGCTGTGAAGTGCCTAATAACAGGCAAAACAGGAGCCTGTGCACTGAGGGAACTAGATGCACAAAATGACACAGCCAGATTGAGGGGTGTCATGTCGTGGAGCATCTGACATTTTTTCATAAACAGAAACAGAATATATTGATTACAGTTTCAAGGTGTTTGGAGGTATTATAGCAGTAAAGCTCTCAGCCAGAAAATTCTATAAGTGTCTGAGAGGTACCACTGGTAATAAGTTTAATACAGAGTTCTGTGGCACGGCATTTGGCTTCAATGTAAAGTATGACTCAGCAGAGTTGGTCTGAAGCAGTCATTGGCTAATATAAAACCTTACATAAAACTAAGATTGTCCAAGGGCTTTTTTTTTTTTTCACCAAATAAAGAAGTTTCTCAGTCTGGCTTCAAAAGAAAAAATGGCAACCTGTGCACCTTGCTGGTACAATGGAAACAATGAGAGAGGGCAAACAGGGAGGCTGCAATTTGGCAGCGACTAGGCTTGCATTTGCAGCCTGCAATAACCGGAACTTGAGGGACCACAAGCCAGACTCAAGTTGTACACGAGTGCAATTAATAACATGTTGCAGAGATACTAGCCTTCAAAAACACGTGCAGAAAATGCAGGGCCCCAGTTCAGAGTGATTGATCTCAGCTGTATTGTGTTGTCCAGCTTGGTGAGGCCTCTTTTCTAGTCTGGGTGGTTCTATTTCATGGGCAGTAGGCATCATGCCAGGAAAGAGTTCTGGCTGGATGGTCTTGGAGCCCTGGCAAGGAAATTTGTGCTAAAATGCTGTCCTGACCTTTAGAGAGGATCTCAGACTGACATATTCATGCGTGGCTGTCTACATTTAGGATCCAGCACCAGTATCTACTAAATAAGATTTCTCATGGTTTTCCACTGAATTTAGTGGAACTGCTCATGTGTATAAATGTTACTCAGCTGTATGTATAGTGTCAAGACCTCAGACATGATGGACAGGTTAATTATAAATAGGTCAAAATGTGATGAAGCTCAAGTTGCAGTTGTAAAGTTTGCGTTAGTTATTAAATATTCAGGCTACTGTCATACTTGGACTGATTGCTCTAAGGTTATGAAGCAAGCGTCTAATATTTATGACATGTCTTGTTCACTTCTTCTTCTTGACACTTTCTTGAACTGATGGAGGCAAGGTGATAGATTTTTTTTTCAAGCACCTATAACCCTTGTATCTTAATATTTGCTTTGAGGATATTTGAGGATATACGCTCTAGGGCTGAAAAGTTTAGAAGCAAACAGCTCTTACTTTGTGGTAGAGATACACTTAGTCGATACGGTGCCCATATTGGTTCAATATATAAGTGATATCACATGCTATCTTAGAGGACCTTTCAAGTTTTTGTTTGTTCTACTTTTCCTTTTTGTCCTACTCCTATCACACAGAATTCTTTTAACTGTAGGTAATAAGGGATGTATGGGTGGTAGATTCCTAGACTGAGCTATCATTTATATGTCAAGCATCCATTCTCTGTCGGCTTTTGAGAAGGAACACGGCGTGATGCCTTTAGCTTTGTACTAACACACAGCTGACGCTGACTGCCCCTCCCATCACCACCAGGTTAAAAGATGTTCTGATATTTCTGAATGCACAGAGTCACACATCTCATTTATCTCCAGGCCTGAGGCCCCATTATCATGTCAGCTCACTTGCTCAACCTGAAATCCTTATGGAGGGAAATTAAAGAAAAAGGCGTTACAGAACAAACATCCCTTAATCAATTGCCCTCTGACATCTCTCACTCGGAGGCTGGAGCTTGCAAAATGAGTTAGTGTAATAAGCTCAATATGTATAGCAGATGGCATGGACATTATAATAAAAGTAGATGAAATAAAACCTCAAATCATTTGTAATGATTTATAACTATTGATCCTACTAAAGCATTTCTCTTCCTTTAGCGAGGGGGTAAAGAAGGAAACATTAGCTAGGTGCTTTATTATATATTGTATACTTCTTTCCCCTACGTACTGAGCTGAAAAAAGAATTGCACATAGAAACACCTCTAAGCATTCAAGTAAAAAGCCTTTTATATAAAAGTTTAAATAAATTTGCTATCTATTCCAAGAAGTTTAAATAGGATTTCAAAGTGATATTTTAAACAAAACTGCTTAATGAAGTGATTTTTGGGGGAAAAGTACATATCCAAATCTCTCCGCTTTATGGGGCATACCCATCTGCATCAGTCACATCGCATTATGTTTTTTCACAAAATGTCATAACATCTTATAGGACATATATTTTTCTGAAAACCATTTTTACTTAAATGGTAAGGTATGCTGCTCACGAGGAAAGTGAGATTAGCTGGCAAGGTATGACAATACAGAGCTGAGGAGAACAGAGAAAAACCAAAGACAAGAAACTTAATTCAAATGTCCCTTAGAAATAATATATTCTGAAGAAAGGGGGGAAAAGTCTAAAGAACAGTAGGCCTGCACATGTATTAGCAGGCAACAAAAAATGTCAAAAGCTTGATTTAGGCAGGCTCAATCTCAAATCCCAGCTCAGAAAATATTTTTTTCTAATTGGGACTGCCCATATGTCATTGTTATTGCTACAGTAGGGAGTTTCATTTCCAAAGCCCAGAAGATGAAAGAAATAGCATCTATAAAAAGTTTAAGCATAACTGAGTTATCTGCTGAGTTACGTGCGTCCCGATGCTGGGAACTATTTGCACAGCTTAACTCCATCTTTAGGCTGGCAATTGTTTAATACAACTGACCTTGAAACTACTTCAGCACACAAAGAAAGTTACACACTAAATTAAAGCTGTCATGCAGACTTAGGACCTTGTTAAATTATTTAACCTATTAGTTTAGCTAAGAAGTAATTCAGGTAAAGAGAACTTACCCTTGTTAATTTACAGAGCTTAACAATGTCTCATACACAGCAAACAGGTGAGTTAAACATGTGGGTTTTTATTCATCAAAACACCACTGATTTACACAGACAGCTGTAAGTCTTTCCCTTGCTGAGAGGAAAGAGGCTTTCAGACCCCTTTGGACAGGTCCCACTGACATAAGCATGGGAACTAGTTACTGGGGATAAAGATTATAAGACTACGTGATTTGCCATACCATGTAGGACACCGCGTGGCAAACTGGGTGGTGACAGAATATTGTCAAAATTAGTATTAGTGGTTTTATTAATAGTTATATCAGCTACATTGTGTACTTTCCATAGGCATCTAAAGTTCCTAATTGGAGAGTAGCATCCTGTTATGCTAGGTGCTTTACCCAGCCCGCATATGGCCATCTGTTGAAGGACAGCACTTGTCTGAAATTGAGTTTTACACTCCCAGGTGCAACAAAAGTCTGTTCAAAGGAGAGGAGTATCATTTATTATGAAATCTCGGTGCTATTTCCATTTTCCGTTGTTAAAAATGGTGCCGTGTTTTAAGAAAATAAAAGTATCATCTGTACCGTTTTATCACTGTTTTAATCAAAGTTTCATCTGGAATTGTTACAGAATCATTCTGCTTGTTGTGAATAAAGATAGAGTATTGAGAAATAATCGCCTTTTGCTCACTTAGCATTCCAGTGAAAAACCTTTCCCGAAACCTCTCCCTACCAAAACAAAAAAAAAAAAAGGCATGTGACAGGCTGTCATCATAACAATGCAGGAGAGGAGGATGAATAATCAAAAGAGGCTACAGCACAGGAAGGTTGAGGCTTTGCTGTGTTCACCTCCTGGCACGCTATTTTTCCCCAGCCGTGTGTTGTAAGCCTTGTGGTGGGGTAACTTGTGCAGGGGGAAGCGAAGGTCTCACAGGCACATGGGCAAGGTAGGCAGTGACTCCTGCTGCCAACTTTACCCCAGCGTGAGGGATGACCATGCTGGGCAGACGTGGGGGAAGGACCCTGGGACTCCGCAGAACAGTTTGTCTTTGAGTTGGTAGGGTGCTGTTGTCAGTGTAAAGGTCCCTACCTTGTGCACACAAAAGTGAACACTAATCAGCACTAACCGGCACCTTGATGGGCAGCTGCAACTGAGCCTCCAAGGCATGTACAAGGAAGACATAGTTACTCTTTTATCTTCAGGCTGGTTTGTAAGACACCCTCCAGGTCTTTATGGGGAAATTTGCAGAACTGTTCACAGTACTCTGATAGCCAGGCCTTAGAGATTTTCAGGTGTCTTTATTAGCGTTTAATTTCACAGAGCACCATGTACTACAGCTTCCAAGCCCAAGCACTAAAATCTTTCAGCTATTAACAAAAGTTTGTCAATAAATTAAAAGTCTGCGCTTCCTTTCGTTGTTAGTGGACTGATCCCTCATGATGCCTGCTGTGTTTCATGCTCTGATATAAAAACCTCTCTTGCCCTAGAAGTCCCTCAGTGCCCCCAGTCCCTCACCCGCCCCAACTCTTTGCTTTTCTGGGGGGTGCCACAAGGCAACCATAGATCCACATAGTGTGGCACCTGATGGACGGGAGCCTACAGAGGGGCTACGGTGCCAGGCTGCAGCTTGGGGGATGTGCCAGGATCTGCCAACAGCAGGGACCCATGCAGCTCACATCAAGCTGACGTACTCCAGAGCACACCTCTGCATGACCCCATGAGGGACCCAAGGGACATGTGCCCATGATGTGGCTCCACGCCCTGGACACTCACCCCAGCACCAGCCCACCAGTGTGCAGGCTCTGAGATGCCAGCAGGTGAGCAGCAGAGCAGTAAGCACCGTCCTCGCAGGGAGCCTGGCCCACCACAACTCCCAACTCACAAGGAGGCATGAGCACTGGCTGTCCAGCCAAGCTCTGCCCTCTGCTCCCTAGCCAGAGTCAGCATCTGGCATGAAGCTGGCATTATGTGTGGTACCCTCAAAAAACAAGAATTGGGTTTTGTCCAACCAAAGCTTCCTTTCTGTTATCATTTCAAATTGAAATATTATTGAGGAATTACTATATGTCGTTTCAGAAGGTTCATTTGGAAACAGATGGGTGGGAGGAAACTTGCTCAAACTGTATCAACCAGGCCTGTTAGACCAGTGAACATCACTTCAGAGTAAGGAAGTTACCCATAGATTTGAAGGGACTATTTGAGTAAGACCTGTACTGTATTTCAGGCTACCTTTGTCTTCTAACCCAGGTCTCGCTTCCATGCTTGAATCTGAATTTTGCAAGTGGCTTTTTTGTAAGACTTTTGCATTCTGTGTTTTCTTGATGCATCTCCCGGCAGGTAACCATATATGTGTGTCTTGTTTCTCACAGTATAATTGCTAACCTCTGTCATTGCTGGTTGTGTTAAGGTTTGCGACATGAACAGTGTGTGTTGCTGAAAAGCCTTTGTTTTCCAACACAGTTGTTTTAATTTAGAAGTCATGATGTGAATACAAGGGAGGAGCAGAAGCCTGTTCTTTCTTTTTTTAATTAAAAAAAAAAAATCAAAGCAACACATAAGGGCTTCTGCCCCAGTCCAACAAAACAAAAATGGCTACAGATAATCCTTTAGGAATGCAGAATTCAGTGCAAATTCTGAACAAAAGAAAGTTGGTTTTCATTCTTCGTGACCATTTTCTCTTTTTCTTTCTTTTATCAAACATTTTGGCTACCTTTCCTTCTACATATGTAACCTTGTGTTTAAAGATTTTGTTACAGCAGCTTTTAAAAATTAATGTGTTAGAGAGAGGCAAAGAAAACAACAACAACAAAAACCAACTCCCTAACATAACCGTATTTAGTCACACTTCAGTGGGGCTGAAGGATGGTGTCTTTATGAAAATCCTTGAAGAATATCTCCTGGGATATTGCTCCCAAGAGAGGTGGTGGCTTCAAGGCTGATAATCTCTTTGCAGTATGATAAAAGCAAAATAGCATTGGCTGAGTGCTGGGAGTGCTCCAGGTTTATCCTTCTGCACTGCCTGAACCCTCAGCACACCCACTTTCACACAAGGTAAGTTTTTACAATAACGCAAATGGTGGTCTCTCTGAGATAATTCCTACTTTCCCAGAATGGGAGAGGAAAAAAAAGCCTCCTGTAGCTTGAGTAAATGAGAAAATTGTTTCTCTGCTTTGGGATTCTTAAAGGTTAGGAGAGGCAGAAATCACCAGCAGTTAGGAACAACTGAAAATAAGCTGTTGAAAGAGACAAAAAGAAATAAGGTAAAGGAAGTGAATCGTGGTTGGACCTTGGGTATCATTTAGCTTCCAATGAGCTTTCATGGCTGTTTCTACAACCTTATTTTTCAGACCTCTCCCCTCCCTCTGTGTTAATGAGGCAGGAAGTGACCTGCCTACTTATTTTCTGGCTTCATAATTAGCAACAGGGCAACATGCTGAACAGCTGACTGCGTGCACTGTATTGTGGATCAGATCCACGCATTATGTGACTGACGATTGTAACATCTCTGAAAAAGTATACACCAAGCTCCAGATTTTTATTTGCTTTGGGAAGATAATGGCATTTTCTCTCAAGCAAGCTTTTCTTTCCTGTTTCCACAGCATGATCATCAGGCATCACGCTGAAGTGGCACATATATTATTCTAATTAACTCCCTTAAATTTAAGGAAGAATGTCTCTGTAACAGCATGGGGTTCAATAGAAATTCCCCATGAACTCCACACATTTCACTCCTGTCAGTGTTGCAAGCTATGAGCAGCTCACATACATGCCACCCCTACTTGCAGAGCAGCTCTGCACTGCTTCTTGGAGCAAGACTATTTCCCTCCCACCCCTCTTTCTCTTGCAGCCTGTGGCCTTTGTCTCCCATGCTTTTTCCCATTTATGAAAGTCACTGGGGAGTCCTGAGTGTAGACTGAGGAGGGCACTGCTGCTGGTGGTACATCTAACAGAAAGTGTCTGGGATGTCGGATCTGTGAGTTAGCACCACTTACATGATTCTCTGCCCCTCTGCAGGAAGTGTTTCTTCTGTCCAGCATGTGTTCATCATCCACGTTTCAAGAGTTGCCTGTGTTTGCCTTTGAAGTTTCTCTGTGGCCACAGTAAATGCACAGGCTCCCTGTGGTGAGAGAAACGTGGAAGCGGGCAGTGGGAGTTGTGAGCAGCTGATGTAGATGCAGGATGAGGTGTGCTCATGATCTGTGTGAGCTGATAGAAGAAATGAGTAGGAAACAGAGCAGGATGTAACCCTTGATTTGGAGTAATATTGCAACTGCATCTTCCTTTTCCTCTTTAACAAAATCCCGCAGAGGTTCCCTTGGAGAGCACAGTGGGCTAGGAAGAAGTAAAACTTCAGCTGGAAACCAATTGCTTTCCAGTTTATGAGCTTTCCAGCTCCTTCTAAGATCAACATGGTAAAACAATACAGCTGCATACCTGCAGATAATATAATGGCAGAGCAAATTGCTCTCACAGAAGAAATGCTGTGCTGCTGTACCCCAGAAGACACTTTCAAAACTCCATGGGAGAGCTGTGTGGATTGCTTTGGCATAGACAAGAAAAGCATTTCTTTGTGCATAAGGTGAAATGGCAGTTTTTAAACTATGAAAGCAGCTAGAAGTTATACGTATAAGTTTCACGATACTTCCAAATCAAGTAACAAGCCTTAAAGTGGGGACACAATCAGGCATAGTTGAGACAGGAGCTGAACTTATTGCAGGATTCCACTCCCTAGTCCATACCAAGTTATATTTCACCTCCATATAGCCTGAAGCTTCAGCACTTCTCAGGAGAAAAATGTACGAACAGGTTATATCCTGGGATGACACTAACTTATTTCATTATTTTTCTTTGAAAATATTAACTCTTTCCTGACCAAGTTTTGTCAAAGAATATGTACTCAGCTCTGCATAAATGTTCATAGCAGCACGTACGTCCACAGTATATTCCTTTAGCTGCATCAAGAAGTTTCCTAAAAAGAATTAGTTTCTCTTCCTGGTTCTTCCCTGGTATTGTGTGTCACCTTGCAGAGGGCAGTGGACATTTTGGTCTTCTCAGAGGATAAACCTTTGGAGATGCTTATACTGTGACTAACTCAGAGGCACCCTGATCTCCCTGTTACCTCTCAGTGATGCAGTAATCTGAGTAACAGTAGGCACACCTCTTAAAAGACCATGCTGAGCTGTATGCCACTACTGCACATCTAACTGCTAGCATGTGTAACTGTGTGTGCTGCATACGTACATGTGTGCTGCTTCAGCTTTTCAACCTCCAGACTCTGAAGCACAGCAAAGTTGATGACTACATTGAATCTTTGTTAAAGGCCAGCAGAAAAGATCCCTCAGGGATGTCAACTTTGCATGAAACATGAAGCAGCCATGTGTTAACTCGTTTTAACTGCACATTGACAAGGTATCTTTTGGCCTTTTTTTTCCCCAATTAGAGGGTGCCATGTGCAGTGGGCCCCGCCAACAAGGAATCTGGGAAAGCTGCCCTGGGACTTCTCACTGACAGTGAAGGTTGCAAACCGTCTGCATTAGCATGCAGCCTACTAAAAGAAGGATAAGACTGGCTTCGCATCAAGAAAAGGAACGAGTCTGTGCCCCAGAATACTGATTGCTGTGAACAGCAATCCTACAGTGGATGGCATTAGGTGTGAGAATGTTTTTGAGAGAAGAGTATAAAGGAGGTTTGGCTGTTTCAGGTCAAGCACTTGATTTTAATTGATTTGTAGACTAAACCTTGAGTGAGCATCCTTCTTTCCACAATGAGGGCCTTGGGAATTGCATTTTCTTTTCAGGACCAGTGCTTCAAAAATCAGGGCTGATACTGAACTACCAAGTTTATACCTCAAGCTGAACTTGCCTTGCAAAATTGCTTCAGGATTTTGGTTTGTCCCTTACAGGAATTTGATGGGATGGGGACAGAACCCAGCCAAAAAACTGCCTGCCAAACAAGCACCAGGTTCAGAGCTCAGCCTGACCTCCAGAAGCTCACAGCTTTGAGGGCTTAGGCTCAGCTTCCCCTCTGATCTCCAAGGGGGTACAACTGTGTTACTCTGTCAATGCACATCTTCCTCAGGAAAGAAGTCCAGCGAAAAAGCAGTCACCACCTCTAACCCTAGCGCTGTAGTCAGTAAATAAAACTGCATACAAATTGCTTTCCCCCCACCCTGCAATATGTCCTTGCATCTGTCAGAACTGACGCCTCTAGTCAGGCAATGCTCCCCGGTGCCACCAGCTCCCAAGGGAACTGAAATGAAGGGGAAAGCAGTGGAGGGAAACATGCTACATGTCTTCCCACCCTGCTAAGCTCTCAGACACTAGGAGAGACTCCAGGTGTGCCTATTGCTTGTTTCAAGTCATGATAGACATTTTGGACAGCACAGTTCACATTTGAGTCTCAAAATATATACATGTATGAATGAGGTAATGTATTTGGGGGAGTTGTGACAATAAATTACTTTCTGCATTGTACTTAGTTTTAAGGTTACTCAGGCAATATGCATATAACCAACTGGGTATTGAATCAATTACTGTTTTCCACAAAGCATTTGCATTCTGTACCTTGTTATGAAAGTGATCTGCTGGCACCATCAATCAGTATTTGCCTCACATACATAACTTTATTACTAGAAATAAAGTCTTGTAATTATTACCTAAATGCATTGGTATTTGCGCTGCTTTCCCATTGTGACGGTGGATTTTAACTGGCATGTTTTGTTCTTATCAATATACTCCTATAGTGGAGGATTTTGGGGGGCTGCCTTTGGAAGTATTGTGTAGAGAAATCTTTTCTAGGAAATTTTTGTATTAAAAAGGGGTAGTCTGCAGGTCTCTCTCAGAATTTGTTCTCCATCATCTGTGTTAGCAGTGATGTTGAAATTGAAAGGTACAGTCCTTAAAGAGGCTCTGCCCTACTCATTTACAAGGAAAAAGTTACACATATTTTATGTGGTTCTTCATAGGCCTCTTACAATTGCCTTTTAAAGCTTTTCTACTTACTGGTTTCCCTCAGAAGCCACAAAAAATGTCACAGTTGTTGAAGTCTGAAGATATCTGGCTGACTTTGTCTTGTAAGTATCCTGGTCTGGGATCCAGGTAAAATAGGCTGCATTTTTAAAGTTTATATAGTTTTGTTTTTCTCCGCAGTGAAAAAGTGTAATAAAAGAAAGTGCTTGTGTAGTATTAGATGTAACATGCAACTGCAGATGTAGCAGATTAGAAAGTGATACCTTTGGCCATGATCGGAAGGAAGGGGTCTGTGTTTCTTTCAGCCTGCAAGAGGTGGCAGAATGAAACACCCCACAGCCAGAAGTGGAAAAGCCTGCCTGCCCTTGCTAGAGGCCCTGCATTTCTCCATTTGTGCTCCAGGCAAGGAGCATAGTAATGACTACGAGGCATAGTAACGACATCTTACAATGTCACACAAATGTTCATCTTGAGTACGTTACTTGCATTTTTTTCCCCAGAATTCAATGAGAAAAGACAGATTTATAAAAATTATCACTGAACCCTGCTTGTGCACATTTGCAAATCTCTCTGGGTATCTATTTTGAGCAAAATATGGTCAGGTACAGAAACTTTGTCCCAGCTCATTTTCAGGACATGCTTAATTTTATGCATATGAGCAGTCCCACTGAGTTCAGAGAAACTACAGAATTCTTTAAACGACGGTCTGAGATGAAGCCTGTTACAAAACTAAGACCCCAAACCCTGTGAAATCTGACCTGTGAAATTTTGACCTCTGATTAGCAAACTTTTCTTTCCCTGTTAACTGAAATATCTGGTATTGAGAGGTATTTTTAGAGAGGAGTGATAACATTTCATGGTCATAGGCTGCTAAATGCATCCACCCTCCACATCTCAGTGCACTGATGAGAAATGAAGCTATAAGTTAGTATAAACTGGCTTCTTTATTTGTTCAGTCTTTGCAACACAATGGCTTTTAGTGATCACAGTCTGAAGACTGTTTGTAGGCCACAATTGGTGCAGATATGAGGTAAGTGATTTTGGAGGTCACAGGTTTTGGCAGTCTAACAATACCTTTGAAGAGACAGATTTTTCAGAAGGCTGGTAGCTTCTTAACATTTTCCAAAACTGGGCTCCATTAGTAGGGATTTTAGAGAGGCTCCAACTGGGCACTCTGATGCATCAGAGCCTTGCCCCTTGCGGCTAGTACCAGAATTTGAAACAGATGACAGACAACTATAGACTGGATAGTCTGCAGCTATATTTATCTTCAAAGACTTCCTAGATATCATCTTCTTAAAATTCTCCTAGTGCTATCACTTTTAAGACAATTTTGTCTTGATTAAACCACTCAAATAAAGGAATTGTCATTTATAAATGTACCAGGAAGAATCAAAAAGAGTCTTCGTGCTTTCATGCACCTCATTTTTTTCAGTTGTATCTTTAGTAGGGATTGGGTACTCAGATTTTGGTCACGGCTCTTAAGTGCACTGTCATAAGGAAATCAATGAAAAACAAAGAGCAATGAAAAATAGTAAGGGGCTGGTGAAGCTGGTTAGCAAATAGAATAGGGAGATCCTCTTGACTTATGGGAGAGATGAGCCAGCGGAATTGTTCGGCACATTGTCTCACCACATGTATGTGGTTTCTGACACAGGAAGCTTGAATACCAACCATAAGAGCTTTGCAGTTCATCCTTTGTGTTGAATACCCAAGGTAGGTGTTACAGGAGTACTCTGCTGGTCTTAGCTGTCAGCAAAGGGCACTCAAGAACACCCAATAGATCTGATGTTTGAGACCTCTATGACTGATAATAACAGATTGTTACCAATGCTGTTTGCTGTATACCTTTTTCATCAATCTCTTGCTAACAGTAAAAGAGGGCATTATTGCCCATTTAGTTTTGTACACTACCTCTGGCTGTCACTCATACCTGAGAAAGGGAAACAAACTCATAAAGTACCTGGCTGATTGTTCAGTGTTGTGCATTTAGGGCTTGGGAAGTACCCGCCTGAAGCTGAGTCTCTGTGTGCTTATAAATGCTCAGAATGTGTAGTCCTATGCATAAAGATCAGTATTCACAGCAGATCAATTTTCCCAGAGCTGGTCAAATTAGTAGTCTCCATTAGTTACCCAGGCAGGAAATTACCCAAATTCTGGTAATTTATCTCTCATACTCTACTA
Organism: Phalacrocorax aristotelis; assembly: GCF_949628215.1. Lineage (NCBI taxonomy): Eukaryota > Metazoa > Chordata > Aves > Suliformes > Phalacrocoracidae > Phalacrocorax > Phalacrocorax aristotelis. The sequence continues at coordinate 123,314,838 of NC_134276.1, read as the reverse complement.
GTATAATATGTATTTGAAAATAATTTAAGCAAAGAAATATCAGTCCGTGCATTAGTGATTTTGATTAGTCACCACTTACCAATATTTTTGAGACCGTACAGGCATCTAAATCACATCCTTCTATTTCTGTCTCCTTATTGGATAATCAGAAAATGCAAACAGAAACCTGAAAAAGGACAGCTGAAAATACATAAAACCTTGTGGTTTTGGTCTGAATTTTCAGACTAATCAGCACAATTAAGGATATTTCAAATGTTTTACAAACATTTTCAGAAAAAAAAAGTTAGAAACTCTAAATTATTGTTATTAGAGCAGCTCAAAATTCTGAATTCCCAATGTTATAGAAAGTTCTGAGATAGCAAAAGGTTTGTTCTTATTTTGGAATGAAAATTAAAACACAACTTCTAAATGAAGAGGAAACCCAAAATAGCTCATCTTGGAATTATTAATTATGAAACTAAATAATCAGTTGTTCTTTACTTGTGTTGTTACCTTGGCAATCCTGAAAGATTAAAGAACAATCTGAAAAGCCCCCAACATTAAGTAAGGGTGCTAAGTCACCTGGAAATCTGGGATGTGGCTGAACTTTTCTGGGCTTCCAGAATTTCCTTCTACAAAGCCAAAAAGCACAGTTCCTGAAAGTTTTGGCTGAATCAGTATGATTGATCACAGCCCTAAGATAACTGGCTTTCAAACCACTCATCAACTCAGTGAGACTGAGCTATTTCTGCAAACATTGTGCTTCCAAAGAGCAATCTTTTTTTCCCTTTAAAGAAATCTGTTGTATTGCAAAATATCTGATGAACTCAACTGATGAGTGATGTCAATCCACAAATAACTGTGGAGTTACCACTTCATGTTGACTTGCATAAATATTGACTATCTGTGTAATGAAAAGTTCTAAGTTTTAACATGCTTTTGTAATGGAATTTGACTGATCTATATATGTTCTCCAGAATTTCTGCTGCACATTTCAAACTGCATTCTGGTTTTTGTATGCAGAAGCATCATATTTTCTCAAGTAAAGGAGGCTGCCCTTTGCAAAAGCTCCATTTTTACTTCTTGAGATAAGGTGAATGAGTGTGCTGCTTAATTATTTAAAAAGTGAAAGCCAATGGCCTTCCTATAATGTGGGTTCTTATAATTTCCTACAGCATCCTTCTCAGTGTACCTGTGTGTGGTTCCTCTCTGCCCTCATAAATCAAGTCTCATGACCAATTGCAGGAACACCTGGGGAATAGAATGCAATGTTGTAAAGAAATTTCTTTGTACCAGGACATAATTCACTTCAATTTAAAACATAAATAAATGAAAGAGAAGCACAGCCATATAATGATGCTCTTTTTCCTATTGCAGTAGGCTTCACTAAAGGCCTCACATCTTTGACTATTGCCCTTTATCCTGTCATCCCTATTTCTTGGGATTGTTTTGCTTAAATGGAATAGAGCATGTTTAACTTTGTAATACAAAACACAGCTGAAATCATTGACACTTCAATCAGTCTTTATTGTGTTGAATTCGCGGCAGGATATCCCTTACTTAGACTGTAGCAACACTAAAGCAGAATTTATTTCAGTGTAAGAGGGAATGGCAATTGTATGCAAATATATAAATCTCAGTGCAAACAAAGGGAAACATACAAACAGATTTTCTGTTGGCAAAGTTTGCTTTAATTTTCAAATGTAACAAAATAGAGGAGGTGAAAGAAAACAAAGCAAAAAACCAAGATTAACTAATCAAGTCACCTCCTGGCTGAAGTCTTCAAAGTCCTGCTGTTCAGAGGCAGTAAGCATTAAGATTAGTTACCTGAAAAGTGTGAATGCTGCAGCAGACCTTCTGTTGAGAAAAGCTTTCTCAAAACATTTCGAAAACGTATTTAATCCTAAGTGTTCCTGATCCAAATGTTACACAATTGAGTGCAGATCTATGATGTTAAAGCTGTATGCTGGCTCCCATCCATAAACGAACTTAATGTTCAATCAAATCAGAACATTGTCGAAAATGTATGTTACAAAAGTAAGTAGCAGATGATGTTAAAGCACTCCACAAATGTATACGATCAAATAATTTCAGAGGAAGCCTGCAAGCATTTGCATCTCAAAAAATGCTAAATTAGCAGCACAGTAGAAAAATAAACAATGAAAGTAAAAAGAAAAATGTGAGTGTAGTCACAGTCCAAAAATGGCATATTTCAAATAGTAGAAACAGGTGGAGATGGCTCAACAAGGAGCTCAGTGGATTACTCTCAGATTATTTTTAAATCTGTATTCAAATCCTTGTTTTAACTGCAACTGAAATAAGCCTGATGACCTGAAATTTTTCTGCAATGGAAAGTAATCCACATGCTAAAGACCTCAAAAGTCAGAAGAGGTTCTCTGTCTTCCTAGGTGACTTACAGCGGGCAGGATCTGCATACATGTGCAGACCCGGATCCTCCACCTGTCCTTTGACATATAATCTTATCTCAGCAGACACACAAACCTGACCATTTAGGTTTACTTATAGAACATCTGTGGGGAAAAAAAATGTAGGAACTCAAAAAACATTTTCATATACCCTGGATGATACTACCGAGTCTGTAAAGATGATAAAGTTCAGATTTAAAGAGGTGATCCAAAGTGCAATATTTCTATTCAATTCATCATGTCAAAATAGCCACTGTGCAATGAAGCACTGACAGGTGTGCAGATATGTACCCACACATATCCATATACATATGGCCCCCAGACTGTTAGTGCAACTGTTGATTAAAAACTTTCCCTTATAAACTCAAGTGGAAAAGTTGCTGGAAGTCCTGTAGCGGCATCAGCCAGGAAGGACACAGGACAGCCGGTGAGGTGATGTTGGCTTGGTGGTTTCTGCTGTACATGCTCTGCACACCAGTTCTGGCCTGAGCAGAACCTCCCTGAGCCAGTCAGGCCACCCCTTCCTCCTTTCCCTGCTCCATGGGAGCAGCATGCAGGCCTCCCAGCAGTGCATGGGTGCTCAAGGCACAGAGCAAGACTTCATTATGCTGGGTGCTGTGTGAATACAGAGCAAAAAAGAAAGTTTGTAATGAAAGGAGGTGCAGAGGGAAAGTGACATAGTGGATGTGAATAATGCCAACAGACCTTTTAGTCTCTCCGGCAGGCCGTTGAGTGCCTACAAGTTATACTTCACAAGTTACACTTTTCGTATTAAGCCTTCTTAGTCTAAGTTAGACCACAAAGGGAAGTCTTTCCTTGGAAGACAAACCAAAGAAGATCATCACTTAAAGTTAGAGCACTGGCTGTGATGACCCACAGCAACATCCACCCAGACCTTCCCTGTGTGCCACAGGAGCCATTTGTACCTGCAAAGAGATGAGTGAGAACTGGACAAGTAAACATAGAATCATAGAATGAATCACAGAATCGTAGAACAATTTAGGCTGGACGGGACCTTTAGAGGTCATCTAGTCCAACGCCACTGCAGTAAGCACAGACATCTTCAACTAGATCAAGTTGCTCAGAGCCCGGTCCAACCTGACCTTGAATGTTTCTAGGGACATGGCCTCCACAACCTCTCTGGGCAACCTGTTCTAGTGTTTCACCATCATCATTGTAAAAATTTTTTCCCTATATCTAGTCTATATCTACCCTCCTTTAGTTTAAAACCATTGTCCCTTGTCCTGTCACAACAGGCCTTGCTAAAAAGATTGTCCCCATCCTTCCTATAGTCCCCCTTTAAGTACTGAAAGGCTGCAATAAGGTCTCCCTGGAGCCTTCTCTTCTCCAGGCTGAACAATTGCAACTCTCTCAGCCTGTCTTCATAGGAAAGGAGCTCCAGTCTGATCATCTTTGTGGCCCTCCTCTGGACTCGCTCCAACAGGTCCATGCCCTTCTTGTGCTGGGGCCCCCAGAGCTGAACACAGTACTTCAGTGGGGTCTCATGAGAGCAGACAGGGAGACTCACCTCCCTCAACCTGCTGGCCACGCTTCTTTTCATGCAAGCCAGGATATGGTTGGCCTTCAGGGCTGCAAGTGCACATCATTGGCTCATGTCCAGCTTTTCATCCACCACTACATGACGCTCCCTGAGCATTGTCCCAGCCTCCAACCCTATTCAGCTCAGGGCATTTCCTGACCCTGACATGGATTGCCTAGTAACTCTCAGTAGATCTACTGTCCAGTGGCTTTTCTTATCCATGTCCTTGGAACCATGTCAAATTTTGCATCCACAGACCTGTTTGCATCCTTAGCAGTGTGGCTGTTGTTATGTTTTGACCCTCAGCTGTGACTGTTTCCTTCGATTTGTCTTCTGCTGACATCTTTTTATGACCTAGCAGAGCTTAGAAGCTGTAAGAGGTAAGGCATAATTAAGCAGAAAGCGTGCATGTTCTGACAAGGAGAAGTACCAAACTCTTCTTAACAGCTAGAAGAGACCAAAAGGTACAAGATCAGATAACTTGGCTTAATATTTGATAAAGTCTGTCCAGAACAGTGTAATAAACTAAAAACATCTGCTTTTCATGTCGTTATTAATGTGGGTTTTATATGTGACTGGCTCATAAAAAAAAGATTCTGCTCTAAGGTGCTGTTTATTCACCATTGAGCTCATGCTCCTACCAGCTTTCCTACTCTCAGCTGCAGTGAGAGCCTGACTCCTTTTCAGCTTAGTCTCTCAAACTTGAGCATTATTTATTTCTAACTGCTTACCCAACTATCAGTGTTTCCTAGGATCTTAAAAGTTATACAGTTTCAGTGTTAAGAGGCTTTTCTGTAGGTTATAAAAATTATGCAAGATACATTGTTCTTTTTCATATTTGTGTAACATTATTTTTTACTTAATATTCTTCATTTAATTGATTCAATCATTATATAGTTATTATTTCCTGTAAAGTTGCTTTCAAGCAGTACTTTGCTTCTCTGTCTGTTTTCTTGAACTCTTTAGGTTCCCATATCATGCCACAGGTCAATATTTTAGCTCCTTCTCATCAGCAAATTTTATCTTCAGCATTCAGTCTCAACTCCTCAAGACCTGGCCTCCCTTCCCAGCTCTCACTTCAAACCACTGTGTAGATGCCTAATAAAACCAGGGGACTCCATGTCTTTAAAATGAAACTGGTTCTTAATACAATTCTTTGTAGCTACCATTCCCACCCCTCCCATTTTACAGAGGCAGACTTGCTTTTGCCTTCTTTGAATGTTTCACACCTGCCCCGCCTGCTCTATCCTTCCCCAGTCAGTACATCCCCTGTACCTCCCTGGTGGTCTTGGCATGTTAGCAGCTCATGTGCAAGCAAAAATAAGCAAGCTGTGTGTCAAGAGATATTCATGGTTGTATGTCAATTTTATTTGGTTGTTTGCTTTCCCATTCTTTGAGAGGAAAAGGGAGTCAGAATTACCCTAGCTAGGAATGTGAGGTTAAAAAAGACCTTGCTCTTCAGAGGGACATAGCTATTCCTATACAAGTTCATGGCTTTCCCATTGCCCTGGAAGCACTCTGGTACCAAAGCCTCCTTCTGATCATGCCCTTCGTTCCATATCTGCATACTTAAAGCCTCTCAGCATGCATCATGTGTGAATTACCAATCTAGCATCAGAAGTTCACAGAAGGGACATTGCTATGTTAGCAAAACTTGGGTCTTTATTCCCTCTTGTGAGAAACACAGCTAGCTAAATCCTATTCTATATCCCTTTCAACATGGCATGCATACCATGTATAGAAAGCTAGGCCATTCCCTGCGTAAAAGTTTAGAGTTTGCTTAAGAGGACTTAATGGAAGATGGAGCTAGATGATTCTTATAAATCAGTAAGAACCACAAAATCAAAAAATGAAGTCACATTTAAGTTAACTGTCGGGAGGAAAAGAATGAGTAAACATTGACAATGTATTCATCTTAATGAGGACAAATATTTTATACCAAACAAAATTAACATATCAGAAAATGCAAGAGAGGCATATAATTAACAAAAGGCAAGGGAATTGGCATAACACTGATAAATTCTTCATTAATAAAATAGCTGTTTTAAAACGTCAAAATGAGTATATTTTATTCATAAATTGTGTAGAATTTAGCACGCTAATTAAAGACATAGGCTGCATAGATATTTACATGGCAATTAAATCCACAATGCCAGTGACCCAGGCAAATTAATATTGGCCCCAACTTAAAAGTAGACTGTATAAATAAATAATTCACACCATCACTAGAGTCTTTGCTTAAGCAAATAGTACAGTGTAGAAAATTCTGGGAATTATGAATTACTTTGATGTGCATTAAAAAAACACAACAAAATAAAATGCAAAATAAAACACTCAAATGTTTTATTAGAGACTTGGATTCCAAGCTAAGTTATATCAACAGTGATGGGAAGAATGTGAGCACAGCAGGTGATAACAGTGCAGCTGTCTTTTTAAAGCAACGAAATCTGCTCTACAGATTCTTAGGCAGCAAAAGCCTGCTCTTACTGTCCCATACACGGGTACTCCATCTCCCCCAGGTAATATCTTTGGTTTTGACGGGGCTACTTATCCACATAAGAGTTAACAGGTTTGTGGCTTAACGTAATTCTTGTTCCTAGGAAGAAAGGGGAAAATCACAAGCAGTATGCAAAGAACAAAGAACAGTATTGAGACAGCAGAATAGATCCATTTATAGATTACTGTTTGATGGTGTGTGTTCACGTGGTGGTGTGGGGAGCTCCCCTCTTTCTAGGCGTTCAAAATTTGACTGTTGGCAAGGAATAGCAACATGCAAAGTAGCTATATAAACGTAGCCTGATCACAGCTTCCTTGAAAATAAAACCCTACAAGGAGATAACTATGCTGGAAATGTTCCTGAAGTATCAGCCATCTTGCTTTTAGAGTTGGGCACAAAGTAGAGCACTGCTTCATGATCAGGTTGAGAAAGATGGGAACGGTGTTAGCTAAAGTCTTAGCATGGCTCACGCAACCAAAGGTAGAGCTGCTGTACGCTGGTGTTCTGTATCTACACATTCTTAATAAGAAACTCAGGCAGAACCCCCAGCAGATGAAACAGGCAGCAACATAAATGCTGGGGGAGACTGACTAACCAAAGGAAGTGTATAAACAGAAGTTCTCTGCCAAGCACAGGTCCCGGAGCCAGGTCAGGACAAGTTCAAGGTGAAATAAGAAAGGAGGTGCTCGGAACAGTTCCTGTGTTATAACCCTCCCTTTATCTCAACCTGTTTTCCTCCTTCCTGGTGCCTGATGCAAACCATTCCCCAAAGGCTTTCAGTCGCTCAGGAAACCTGCTGCAAAAGAAGGGAAAAAAAGATTAAGCATAATCCTGAATGTAAAAATCAGCTTTAATATCTATTTCAGTCCACTCGCACAGAAGTTACTAACTTTTGTAACTATTAGGGGTAAATGTGTTCCGTGTAAAGCCTGCAAACCATTCTGAGAACATCTCAGACCTCAAAAGAGTTCTCAAATGGAAACTTAAGCATCATGCAGATTAACTGCACAGAGGTGAATTTCACCACTACATCTATTCACTACTTGATTTATACATTAGACAGACTGGACTAGAAAAGATCAGTGAAGAGTCTGTAATCTTCACAAGTCAAAACAGCTACAAAGGACCATGAAGCAGGTGCAGTCTGCTTTGAGCATGATGGGGTTTTTCTTCCAGCCATGTCCCACATGAGGCACAGAATGTTGTTATTTACTCCACACAGAACAGACTACCAACATATTATGGCTCAGGGTTACTGGAATGTAGCTTTTTAATTTTTTGCAATTACTTATAAGATTTAATAATGCAAAATACTTCTGATATTATTATTAACTAAAAACACTGTATATTATCCTAGGTCCTTCAATTCCAGAAGGATATTGACAGGTTGGAAGACATTCAGAGGAAAGTAACAGATGTGCTTAAGGCACTGGAGGGACTGATTTATGAAAGGAAACAACCAGAAAGAAATATGAACATTATGTTATAGCTTTGACCAACCCAGAATGAAATGGGAGGCTGATGTGACAACAATGTATGGGTTTTTTGAAAGGTGCAAGTTCCATTTATGGGAAGGAATTTGTATGCAGGTCATCCAAGGGCTAGGGTAGTGGGATGTAAAATTGTGGGTAGAAGAATCGGGGGAAGAAAAAATGCAAATGATTAGTCAGCAGAGTTGCATCCCGTGAGAAGTGACTGAATTATTTTAAACAAGCTTTGGCAATACCCTGGGGGCTGTACCATAAAGGAAAAGTCCTGTATAATCGGGGAGAGAGAGTTAATAATGTTTCTCTAATTTCTGTGACTCAGCACCCCAACTTCATCCTTTCTCCTGTCGTAACTATCATTCTTGTCTTTTGCTTTTTCAGGTCTTTGATGTTAAAAAAATCCAGTTTTTTGAGTCATCTGCAACAACAAAAAGTATTCTTTTTTATTACCACATACTGCTCAGCTGATAGTTATCACGGTTTTATATGCCATTCAACAAATGTCTTCACAGCTCCTACACATAAATGGCCTATCTGTGTTCCAGTTATCTGTCATACCACTCCCTTAACCGTGAAGAGTTATATGATGTTCTTGAGGGGAGTACGTGAACCCTGATCCCTCTCCCTATCCAAGCTTTCCTCTGCAAGTTTGGCTAGTTGAAGTTAGCTCAGCTTCTAGGCCCACATCAACGAAATGCTGAGTGTGCTTGGTTTACATGCACAGCATCCTTCAAGACTGGCACTTCTAGCCATACTTCAGTATAGAGAGGCATGTCACTAAATCATAATATATAAAGTCTGGTACTAAATTTAGTCCATAATAAGCTCTTCCTGATACAGCTCTGATGATTTTGTCTCAGTCTTTCTTGGGTTTCAATATTTTATTTGCATGATTGAAAGCTCTCATTTTTTGGACAGAATTTCCAGACTAAGAAAGTGATCCTGATATTGGCCCCTTCTCTGTTTTCAAGCCATTGCTGTATGCATTTTTTTCTTGGAATATACTTTTCTGGTAATGGATTCAAGCAAACATCATTTCAGCCAAGGTCATAATTTTGGACTGAGCGAAGTAACAGATCTGTTTATGCGCAATTCCAACAAAAGCTCTTACAAAGATAGCAGTTTCTGGTGAGTATTAGCAAAGCCAGTTGTGACCTGATGTTGCAAGCTCACCTAGAACCTATGGCTTTGTCTGGAGTTCTTGGTACCTGAGGGAATCTTTTACTTCACAGTCTCAGTTAAAATAAGGATCCAGTTCCTGAATGAACATTTTGACTACTCCTCCAGGTGTAAGCAATCAGTAAAAATTTTCAACTGAATTCTTTGTAGTCACTTTATAAAAGCACTTTAGAGAATAAATTAATATCACTGCCTCTATATCCCTTCCAGAAATCCATTCCTTATCCTGCAGGGAAGATCAGTGGTATTTATGTCCTCCATCACAGGTATTGTCTAACCTGTCCTTAAAGACTTCCAACGAAAGTCATTGCCAGGAAATCTATTCTGTCACTTCAGTACTCTCACTTTTAAAAAGTTTTCTAATTACAGTTAACCTGAATCTTTCTGGTTGTACTGTAAGCCTATCGCTGCTTGTCTGCCTTACTGGGGGCTTTGGAGAGCCAGCCATGCCTTTGCTTTCTACTACAGCCAGAATTCATTCAGTCTGCTAACAGAGATTGTGTTTTTCTGTTTCTTCATTAAATTCTCTGGATTCTTTTCTATTGATCCCTACATTTCTTGAGGTGTTCTGCCCAAAACTGGACAGGTGTTCAAATGTTCAGCTGAAGCTTTACAGAGTTCTGAATAGAGGTCGAGGTCTGTTTCTCTAATTCCTAGTTATACCTTCCTATACAGCATCTGCTTTTTGCACAACAGCATGAAATTAGAATCATAGAATCATAGAATAGTTTGGGTTGGAAGGGACCTTTAGAGGTCATCTAGTCCAACCCCCCTGCAATCAGCAGGGATGTTTTCAACTAGGCCAGGTTGCTCAGAGCCCCGTCCAACCTGACCTTGAATGTTTCCAGGGATGGGACAATTACTGGCTTTTGTTGAGCTTGTAATTCTTTAAGCCCAGTTCTAACACTCGTCCAGATCATTCCATATTTATCCTGTCTTCTGACACACCTGCAGATCCACTTAGTGTGGCTATCATCTCCAAATTTTAATAAGCATCCTCTTTTTTTCTATCATCAAGATCATTAATGAAAATATTAATTATCACTGGATCATGGACAAACATTTGTAGAACTCCAGAATCACGATTCAACTTGTCCATGAACCACTTACGACTTCCTTCCAAACATGGTTTCTAACCAGTTTTATAACTCTCCTGTAATTGTTTCATCCATTCTGTACTCCCCTAGCTTGCTCACGTGGTCCTCCTGTGATGCACAGCAAAAAAAACTTCATTAAAATTAAGGTGTATATATACCTTTCCCTAGCCACAAAGGGAAACTATGCTATATCATCATCCTGAAATGAATGAATTGTTTGATATAGTTTTTCCCTAACAAATCCTCACTGGCTATTGGTTCAATTTGTTTTCTTCCATGTATGTATAGCTAGGTTGATGGCTTCTTTCTTCCAGTAATTTGCCTTCCTCTCCTTTTTATAATGACAGACACTTTGTTTGCCCTTCTCCTGTCATTTACATATGTTGTTTTCTGTGAATCATTCCTTCCTACAATCTCTTTTATGAACTCCTTTTATGTACTTTTTGTCAGATGCCGCAATTTGTCGCATCTAGACAAGCAGAGACATATGACTTGGAGCATGTTCTGTGTTGAATCAATTTCTGCATGATTTTGACCTTAAAGGAGAAGGTGTCACAAAGCTGATTTGCCAGGATCATTCCAATTTTCCTGATATTTTTATACACTGGCTGAAGCAGAAGCATTTAAAAAGAATGATCTTTTAAGCCACAAGCATAATACTTCCAGATTGTGCTCAAGCATAGCTAAGACTCTTCTTGTATTCTGCTAGACCTTGGTTCTTTCAGTGTTTGAAACAAAGAAGGCAATGATTGTTTCCAGGAAAATGCAGAATCTACATTAAAGAAAACTTTCTGCGATATTTTTCTTCAAATATGTCATTCATTTCTAGGGATTAAAAAAAAATCCAGTAAATTGTAATAAAGCACTGCTCTTCTGACAATGGAAGTTGTCATTTCACCCCCAGTGTTACTTTTATAGTTTCAAAACTTGTTCTTGGCCGCTTTCCAAATATTTATAGCCCTCATATAATGTCTCTTTATAAGTGTTCTCAAGCAAAAGCCAGTCTTGCAAACTCTTGCACATGTGCTGAACTCTGCTACGTGAGGTAGTTAAGCATGGGAACGTTAGCAACAGTGGAGCCCCAACATAAGAAGACTACAACTTAAATCACACTGACAGACCAAAGCACCTGCTGGAAGTTTCATGTGGATATCTGGGCAGGACTGGAATCTTTACAAGGTGAGACGAAAGGAAAATAATGCAAGGCAATGTGGAAGAAGTCCAGCGTAAAGCTAGGAGGCTGAACAGAGTGACTTGGCAAATTAGTTTGTGCAGTCCCTAGTTACATTGCTGTTTCTTTTCTTTTTTTAATGGTCTAAAGTAAGCTTGTCCTCTTTTAGCTTCATGAGGCACTCAGAAAAGAAGTAACTCCATTTCTCATAAGCCACTGAGGATTTTGAGAGTGGCGTTAAAGATAGTCAGATCTGTAAAACTGAGAAAAGGAATAAGTAAATTAAATGCATTTTTCTTTCTTATACAATTGTGACATTTCAAAACTGAAAAGTTTTCAGCAGTCTTGGTAGCTGAAAAATAGGAGAACAAATGGTGATAATTTGCTTCCTGTTGGTCTGGGGAGGTTTTGAGAAAGGGTAGCTAGCTGCCTCAGCTCCATGAGAAAGTGGGTACCTAGGCTCTCCCCCTCCCAGAGGAATCAGTGGTGAAGCCACTGCATTAAGCACAGAAGCATCAGGTCAGGACAGTCACTGCTGTCCACTCCTGGGAGGTACCACAGATCAACCTGAACACTGTGTGAAGGGTGGACACCTTGTCCTGCTCTGGCCTGTGGGTGTCTAAGCACTCAGGTGTAAGTCACTGGTTTACTTCAGGGCTCCCCAGCTCAGCGACAGGTGAGACCAGTGTACCAGCTTTGGACCTCAGTATTCTGTTCCTTTGCACACCCACATTTACATGGAGTGTATTTACATCTGTAATTACACAACACCTACCCACCTCCTTCTCTGCTACAACATCCTGCTCATCCCCATGCCCCCTACCCTACACCTTCGTGTCATCTCCTGCTGCAGTCCTCTCTCCCACCTCCTTGCAGCCTTCCTCCCAGCCTCCCCTCCCTCCTTTTTATGGGCTGCCTTGTCATCAAGCATGGGCATGCAAGATGCCCCAGCTGCAGGCTGAGAAGCCGAGCAGGTATCCCCAGCTAGCGATGCTGAGTGAGAGAGCTCCAAGTCAGCCTGAGATGTACCTTCTCTTGACTACCTGTCAGACTATGAGGCATGCTGCCACTCAGATGCTAGCATACCATCTCCAGGCCAGATGTTGTGCAGGTCTGGTTTAATTTAGTCTAAGCTGTGATGCAAGCTTTATTTTTGTGTCTATTTTTCAAGTGTTTCTTCATCTTGCTCTGTGATTTTTATACTTCAGTTTCTATTTTAACCCTCAATCTACTGGTGACTATTCCTCATGCACACTGAAGACTGGCGCAAAGACTCTTAGCACACCATTTTCCTGTCTATCAGAAGATGTGCATGCTGCTGCTTTCCTGTCTATTAATTAGTGTCAGTGTATAATGAGTTTACAACCTTTACTTTCAAACAGATGTGTCAGAGCAAAAGCAATCCTGCCAATTTTCAAAGGCACCTTAGTTACATAGAAGACTAAACCTCCCTTAGATACCCAGGGACTTGAGAAATTTAGGGGAGTTAGCTGCTTAAGGCCAAAGACCTTCAAGACATGTAAATAACTTAAAAGCAGACTGACAGGAGTTTTTTAGGTATTTAAAACCCATATCTTGCATCATCTGCAGAAGTTCCAGTAAAATTTTTAGATCTCACTAGGCATTCATTTTTAGGTACCAAACTTCATTTTGAAAGACTTTAGTTGTAAATGATCCCAGGATACTTTTGAAAACATTTTCCTTATACATTTTCTTGTCCACTGTTTGAGGCATGACAATTTTTTTCCCCCAGTTTGTGGCCTCCACAGATGTTTAAAATTTCTTTTAGTGGTAGAAGACTGACAAGCCTGATAACAGCAGGTTCTAACCTAATTATTAAATGTTAACCTCTTGAGGTTAAATAATCCGTTCTGATGTCATTAAAAATGCCCCAGGGGTCCTGATGTACTTCCTCACATTTGCAACACATGTTTTAGGAGAAAAACAGCGCAGCTTATCCCGCTCCAGCCACCCTGTGCAGAGCAGTCAGTCAGACAAGAGGTCTCTGTGCCATTAACTCATTTCTTCTTCCTGTCCTGACAGTACCCCCTGTCAGACAAACTCCCCAAACCATCCACAGTTCACAAAGAACCCAAGGTATAAGAGTGCTGGAGAGCATATTGTGAAACACAGTAAAGCAACCCCCATTTACCAACACTTCCTACAGAAAATCAGGGCCCTTTTCAGTCCTCCTGCCAACAATCTCATACCAAGTTGTGCTGCATCCCTGAACAGCTGCCCCCGCTCTGAGATTTTGGAAATGCTGCTCCCTGTGATGCCAAGAGGCATTACAGGTGCTTGGTCTTTATGACTGTTGAGCCATTTATTTATGTGCCTGCTTTTGGATTTGTGTGTCTCACTCAGATATGAACATTTTAGCATATTACTCACCCCCTCCTCAAATGATATGCCTGTAGACTGACATTTAATGGTACATTCACCCAGAAGAACAGATGAGATGTCTGAAGCAGTTAAAGGAAGAGATATTTTCATTTCTAATAGCAGTCAGGATATTGGGTACGGATGACGCATCCATCAGCTAAGTCAAACTGCTGGATTTTCCCGATGCAGTACAGACTTCTATTATGGCCTCATTGATAGCGTGCGGTAATCTCTCAATGAACTGCACCATATACAGTAATTGACGTGTGACCTTTCTTTAGGGAGAAAATTAAGTCCATGAACAAAAGCTGGCTGTTCTGGGCTGCACACCAAGGTTTGCGGTATAGCTCCGCTATCTCTAATTTCCCTGGTGCAGGCAAAGAAGGAATGCCTGCAATTGCTCAGCAGGAAGGTCTTGTGGTTAAGATGTCCTTTTCGTGAAGGTGAGAAGTATCTGAGTTTAAAAAATTAACTTTCTCCCTTATGTAAGCACCCCTTAATGGACTTGTATCCTTCTGTAGTGCTTTGGCTTGCTCTGGATTGCTTTCCCACCACACAGTGGAATAGCTGCCCTCCTCCTCCCATCACGTCATCAGGACGAAGGCGATGGAGGAAGGCTGCATTTCCCCAAATCACTGTGTATGGCTGAATGCACAATGGTGTCAGACGGGCCTTTGTGAGCATTTTGTGACTGGCTGTTTTATTCTTATTCACCTTGCTTCTGTACCAAGCATGTAAAGCATGCATCACCTACTTCTGAATTGTCAGGGCCTATATTAGCCTTGACATGCTGCAAATATTGGCTTGAGTTGCTTCACCGGGATTTTCTCCTTGTTGCTATTTTTATTGGGGATGGCTCTTGCCTGGTTTACACTCAAAAAGAGTGTTGTAAACTTCAGACATCATTGCTGAGATGAGGACTGTAACAGAAACATGCTTTTTGACCAAATGTTCATAAGATTGGAAGTCAGTGCAAGAAGTACTGCAAAAGTGTTGTTTGGCTGTCTGACAGAGAAACTGATCATTTTTTACTGTTGCAGCAAAATTACCATATAAGGTTACTTTAAAGTTGTGTACTACATCTAACTTTCTATTTAAATAACAAAGAGATAGGGAGAGGAAACCTAGAGGGTGGGAACACTGCACCAAGGCTATCTGTAATAATGTGGCTTATGATATTTAAGTTTTGCTTTTGAAGGAGGAATCAAGTACCTTTTTTGGTTTTTTTTAGAGAGAGGCAAGAAAATACTTCCTTCTAAAGTACCTAGGGGAGGATCAACTTCTGTTCACAGGCATAGACACACCATTTCCCTTGTCTTCAACGGGAGCTGCTCATGCATCTGAAGATAGCCCCTAGGCTCTACAAGTTTGATAACTTCCCAGCCAAGAAGTGAATGTTTCTCTATTCTCAGTTTTTATCATTCACTGACTATCCTCCAGACACATCCTTTGTTAATCTGAAAGCCTTGAGAGAAAGCACCCCTCTCCCCAAGCCCCTGCTCTTGTATGTAAAAGGGAGATACAGTTATGATTCTTTCACGTAGAAGATTTCAATAAAGACATAAGACATTTGCTGCCTACAGCTTTATTTGTACACTTCGCCTAACCTACCTGAGCAGTCCAGAATCGTACACAGCTGCGGTTGCATTCCTGGGTGGGTCTGTGCGTGGGGGGTTAGTACACTGCACAGCAGAGTCCGTGCTCAGCTCTGTCACTCCTCAGTTTCTAAGTGACCACCTTTTTCCCCCCTTGACCTTGTAGCTCTCTGTTACCTAATCTCTGAATAGTCCCTAGGGACAGCCAGACCCTTGAATTTTCAGCAAGGCAATGCCAATAGGGTATTTATCTCAGTCAGCAACTTTAAGGCTGCTTTGATGTCAAGGGTCTCTCTGCCAGGACCAGTTGCGCAAAATGAAGGGTGGGATCAGCTTAGAGACTGGGGCCCTTCTCTGTCACCTTGATGCCTTTGATCAAGCCACAAAACCTCAAAATTACCTGGCATTAACATGGAACTGGAGTTTTGCTTCTGGCCAGAGGTAAAAGTACACCTCTTTTGACAGTGCTGGAGCGTTTGTCACCTACCCTACAGCTGAGCTCTGGTAGATTTACATGTGGGCTGTTCCTCTGTTTAACCCTCCTGCCAGGATGTCATGTAGGAACTGCTTTTTAAACTCTCAGCATAAGTCCTTCACTATAGGCTACAAAGGTCTATCGTCCTTGAATATGGGGAGGAAAAATAGTGATCTTCATGACTGAGTTCAAGAGCTGTGAATCATGAATGAAACCACACCTAAATCTTAGGAAGCAGTAAGATTTAAGATGCACCTTAGCTTTCCCTTATTGTCTTTCTTAAAAGGTTTCCTCCTCAGTCTTCTGCACTTCTCACACCCTATTTCTGAGGTGTGGAATTCTTTCTGTGCACATACAAGGTCCCCAGTTTGGACATCATATAGCCCATAGGTGCTGGAGGTGACTGAAGGTAACTGGAGGTGACTAACAGCATGAGTGCCGCTTTGTTAAGTATCTCAGAAGATGATGTTCATTGTCTCGTTAATACCATATACCCTCATGTCTCGTACAAGTCTGTACAAGGCTGTACTATGGTGGAATTGCAGGCTTAGAGTAGTTTTTCAATTGAACTGGAATAATGTGTGTTTCAGTATGCTTTAGTACCTCCGAAAGTTTGCCATCATTTCCTCACTGGGGGATCTTTTCTGCTTCACTCGCTATGTATACGACAGTAAAATAAATAGTCTGTTGGAAGTACACAAAGGAAATTTTAGACTTAAAAGATGGAATGCATTTTTTTTCTTTAAGGGAAGACATTTGAATTTTTTTCTTAAGAGATGTGATTTTTTGCCAAGTTCTTGTTCATATTCATAAGGTATGAAGTCTGAGTAATACATGAAAAATCTAAGTGTTCTCATAGCTAGAAACTGCAAGCAGACAGTCATAGATGAGAATATGAATAAGGATCCCAGTAAAGTCTTTCCATGTTGTTTAAACTGGCACTAAGTTACTTCTAGTGGAAGATGCTGCAAACTGAAGTTTTCCATTTTTCTGAAGAAACAGACACAACACAGTCAGTGACAAAATAAGCATTCCGCAGATTTTTCTTTCAGGGCGTTTTTAACAGCCATGAAAAACTAAATAGACATGGAGCTGAGAATCTCATTAGCCCATCAAGGCCCTCTCCTACCGTTTCTGATGGTAATGTCAATTGTGATTCTGGATTCAAAAAGCTGGAGAAAATATTTCTTGCATATTGGCATAATAACACCTACCATAAACACCTACCAATGGCCCATCTACTACACAATCCAGAATGAGAGCCTGGTCATGCCTAAATAGGTTCAATAAACATGCATCAAAACAAATGCATCAAATCAGACACTTTTTTTTCCCCCAGTGAAAATTTTGTCAAGGGCAATTACAGATCTGCCTCAGACATAAAGGTCTATAGAGTAGCACCAGAAAGACTCCATTCCAAACATTTTCATATTTGTTTCAAAGCAAGAGGTGTTCTTTTGTGGTGCCCGATAGCAGCCAGCATCAGAGTCTTCACTGAAAGCTACAACACTTACAAAAATAGATAAATACGCAATCTACTGCCTTTGAGGGAAGTTTCTTTATAACCCAAGCAAACAGGAAGTCACTTAGGGCCTAAATCAGGAACAAGGATTTTCTTCAGAAAGTCTTCCCGTGAGTAATACGACAGCAGATATTTTTATTATTCTTAGATATGACTAATTCCTTTCTGTATCTTTCTTTGCCTCAGCTGTGTTGAGGTCAGCAAACATACAAATTTTGCCGTTTATCAGTCTGACAGTTATTACCTTTTTTATTTCCTCGGGTATCTCCTTGTTCTTCTATTACAAGAGAGAGGAAAAAAAAGGTGATCCTGACCTTTGTGGAATCATTCAGTATTTTGTAGGCTTCTATCTGCATGGCTGGAAGGACTAACAAATGGCTATTTAAAAATATTTATTTGTCATTGTAAAGGCAAATATCAGCCATACTTAATGTAGATATTTTGTGGAACAGTGAGCGCGGTGGAAGGTGGGTATCAACTAGAAGTATCTCAATGAGTTTCTTGCTCAATATTAATTTATTTTAATGCTGCCTAGAAGACCATTATCAGTGTCATTTATCTGAACCAGATCTATTTAGCTTGTATTTCATTTCTAGAGGTGTAGAAAGAGTTGCCTCTTTAACTGGTTGATGTCCAGCCATGCATTTCATGCACTGTCAGTGTGTCCTGTTCCGATAATACTTTTTTGAATGACACACCCTCTGCTGTTCCATTTGCCCAACCCTCTGAAGTGTGATACCATCATGGTTTTAGCTGGGATAGAATTAATATTCTTCACGGTAGCTGGCACAGTGCTGTGTTTTGGACTTAGTATGAAAATAATGTTGGTAACACACCGATGTTTTAGTTGTTGCTGGGTAGTACTTATATTAGCCAAGGACTTTTCTAGCTTCCCATTCTCTGCTGGGTGCACAAGAAGCCGGGAGGAGCAGGGGCACAGCTAAGAGAGTGGATCCAAACTGGCCAAAGGGATATTGCCTATCATATGGCATCATGCCCAGTGTATTAACTGGGGGAAGCTGGTTGGGGGGACGCAGTGATAGTGGCTCAGGGACCGGCAGCATTGATCGACGGGTGGTGAGTGGTTGCACCCCTTGTAGTTTGGTTTGGTTTGTTTTTTTTTTTACTGGGCTTCATTTCTCTTTCTTGTTATTTTCTGCTTTATTATATTACCATTATTATTATCATGATCATTAGTATTACCATTACTATTTTATTTTAATTATTGAACTGTTCTTCTCTCAACCCACAAGTTTTCTTGGTTTTGCTCTTCTGATTCTCTCCCCCATTCCACAGGGGTGGGGGGAGTGAGCAAGCAGCTGTGTGGTGTTTAGTTGCTGACTGGGGCTAAACCACAACAGATACTCTTAGAAAAAATATCGAATGGCTTCAAAAATATTAGGGGACCCCTAGCTGGAAAAAATTGTAAAAAAGATTCCGTAAAGATAATACATCCCTTCATACTGGCATGATTGATCCTTGTAAAAGATAACTATTTTCTTTCTGAGTTTGGGTTTTAAATTTCTCTCAGCTTTCTTGAGAACTATTTACTCTTCTGTCTCTCACAAAAAAACAAAATTCGTACACTCGGTGCTTACCAATGCCAATGACTTTTAGAAGAAGTCATCTTGTGGGTGCCATGAAATATTCACTAGACAGCTCAAACTATTTTCCAAATCTAAATATCTGTCTGTGGATCATTACCAGAGGCAGATGGGGCACAAATCAAAATTCACATGAATCTTAGTTTTTTAAAAAAACAGTCTCTATGTAGGCCTATAACAAAAGATCTCGTTTGGATGACTTACGTAATAGATATGGGGAGTTATCACTGCACAGGAAGTACCCATCAGACTAAATATTTTTAAATGATTAAAGGAACCCCGTTTTACTCTACTAAGGGAAAAGTTATGTGCTTAGTCACCAATGACATTGATTTATGCATAGCTGGATATAAAAGAGTAAAATAACATTGGGCTTTCAAATGGAAAAAAGTATCTTAAGAAACTTCAGGTTTCTTGGACATTTGTAGAGATTAACAATAGACAGGACCTTTATATTTAATCTAGAGCAACACCTTCAAAGCATATAAAAGGGTGAGCTCAACTTCCTCAAGCTTCAGAAATCCAGAAGCATGGCACATAGCCTGCTCTGGTCAATGCAAACATGTGGGCACTTCCAGAGGATAATTATTGCATGTATTTGAGACTCCTGTCACAGGATGAAAGGAGGCAGCTACCTTTTCTTAACTCAGGGATGCTGAAAGGTTGCGCTGGATGCCTAAGTGGCTGCACTTCTTGTTGAGACATCTGAGTTTTGTTGGACAGCAGGGAGGTGTGAAGACTGGAGAAGGGGGAAAGGGTGGGACTAGGGCCCTGTGCATTGGGAAATAGGCAAGACTTAGTGGTGTTGGTCAGAGAAACTTGTGTTATCATGTAGCTGTTCATAATGATCTGGTAAAAAAAAAACATCTCCCTCTAGAGAAATCTAAGCTGTGTTTATGGGTGTATATATTGTGTTTAGGGGAACATGGGTGACACAGTCATCAAGAGCTGCACTGAATGTTGAGCTGAGAGCACTCTAGGCAATGATAGCTTGAGATCCTGTGGATCCCCTCTGCTCCACTGTACAACAGAAGGAGAACAGAACAGGCAGACATGGTGCTGTAGGCAAGGTGCCTTGTAGCTAGGACTGTAGAGCTTGAAGTCTTCACTTAAATGAGGACAACCTCAAGAATGATGCTTTATATCAGCAAGGACAGACCTGGTGTCCTGCTCTCAGCTAAGTAAGAACCATTCTACCATGTTTTCATGAATCCAACCCTTTGAGAAAATATGGATACAGGGTGACAGTGTCTTGGGTACTAGGATAAGGTATCCAGCGTGAAGGCAAAAAAATCTATCACAGGCATTTTCTTCTTGTTTATATTTTGAGAGATAATGCTAAGAATGCATCCTTACTTAATTATCCTCTTCACCTTCTTCTCAAAGCTTGAATTATCTGACTTCTTCAGAGACTTTTTTGCTTGTGTTTCAGTCCATATACGTGCAGTGCACACCTTTTGAAAGCAAAATCACCTGGACAGTGCTATAAAAACAGTTCTTGCCAGTGCAACACAAGAAAGCATCCCTACTTCTGAACTGTTGCATCACAGTTGATGGATTTTTTGCTGCAGTGGTGAGATAGCTATTTCCTTCCCTTTGCCACTGAAATTGTTTGCAGCTCATAGCACAAAACTCCATCCAACTGTGCAGCATAAGTGAACAGCTATACAATGAGCTGGCAAAAAAAAAGAAGGATCTTTACTCACATTGAAAGTTTGATTTAACAAAAATGTATAAAGCATCAGAGCAGGGTTAAACGTCCCTACCTTTTGGGGCTTGGTGGTCCAAGATGGACTTAGCAGCTGTGCCAAAGCTGAGAGGCATGACATTCTCCTCACTTCCTACTTATACTGTGCATCTCAGCCATGTCCTGCCTGCAGGTGGGTGGGTGTCAGTTTGGTGCCATACATCTCATAACTTCTGGTTTCCTGTGGAGGTGAGCTTTGTTACATGGACAGTTGGAGAGCCGTGATGCACATGTTTCCTTGTCTGTATGCTCAGAGAAGCCAGACTGTCACAGTGTGGCTAAGCTCACTGACCTCACTGACTAGGACCAGGCAGTCATGTGTCCTATGAATGCCCAGGCTGCACTTCCGAATTTCAGCTCACATTCACTGGTGCTCTGCAGATCCACCACAGGAAATACATCCACTGTTATCAAGTGAGAAATTATCATTTACTCATCTGTAACTCAATGACGAGGCCTCAGTCAGGATCAGTGGCTGTTGTGCTAGGCATTCTCCAGATACATAAGGAAATCTTTCCCACACAGACACTGAATAGGTAGCAGGACTTTTCATGGGGCGCAGGAAGGTAGATATCTAGTTAAGCCTTCTGACTCCAGAGACTGGAAGTCTTTTTAAGGTCATTTCTAGCCTCAATCATAAAGCAGCTTCATCTAGTTGACAGGGCTCTAGGTGGATACCTGATCATTTTAGCTGGTGAGTTAAAAGTGACTAGTCTTGATGACAACTTCATTATTTCCTAGCTAGCTAAAGAACTTGGTTCAACCTAGCTCAAAGGTTAAACACAGTTCAAGACAACCTTAAAGAACTAGGAACCCACCTTCCACTGAAAAATCCCTAGAAGGTGAAGAACTGCTTATTTTCCTCCTAGTCTTCACATTGATTACAGTGGCCTTTGATTAAGGCCCTGAGTGAATTTTATGCTAACACCGAGTGCATGCTGAGTAAACACTTGTACAGCAGAAGGTTAAGGAGCTCATAACTTGAAAAGCTGAAGCTCTTGTTTTTCTCTGACTCAAAAGGAATACCAGCTTCCCCAGACAGCACAGCTGAACTCTGGCTCTGGAGAGTCGTTACAGACCTTACAAACTCTTCCCAGGCTGAAATGTACATCATCTATCCCCCTACAATAAGCTGGTGGGATTTTTTGTGCTGTTTTTCTTAAGCAAGACAGTGCTGGCTGTGCCTCTGCCTGCCTACAGGAGCTCACTGTGGTGTCACATGCCAAGTAACTTTCAAATTGGCTATTTTTGGTGCCAGTAGTAGTAGCGCTGCTGATGGTTACCTCATCTGGCAAGAACATCTTTAGCATCCTTGCTTGACTTTTGCAGCCCATGTTAAGCCCATGGTGCAAAACGTTCAGCGTTGTCAGCCAGCTCAGGTTAAAGCTACACAAGTCAGTATTACTGCCTGTTGCAGTGTAGGTATATCCCAAGGTTTCCAAACGTATGCTACCCTGTATTCTTTGCGCAAGCTCCTTGGCAGTATTTCACTGTAAAAGTGCAATGATTCCCCCCTCCCTTTTTTTATAATCTTTTCTTCAGTCGTGCTAATCTCCAAAGACTCTGAATCTAAAGAGCAGCCTCATTGATTTACCAGCTAGATCAAGATAGAGGGGGGAAAAAAAGGCTGGAAACAAATGTAGATTAGATTGAACAGCTATGCAAAGGATGCATATATAGTTATCATTAAAATGCAAAGAGCAAGTTAATGGCATAATGTCAGCATCACTGGTGGTACAGCTAGAAAGGTTAAAAATAAATAAATCCTCCTTGAGAATAGTATGCTTCATTTGGGTCTTGCATGAGCTATGAAGCTTGCCTTTTTCAGAACTCAAAAAATCTCAGACATGCTTACGACCATCACAAAGCACAACAGTACTATTCAGGCTGCAGGAGGGACTTGGTATTCCCAAAAGCCTTTCTGGCCTCTCTGATTATTTAGTACCTGCCAGCCACTTGCTTAAGTATTGGTGACTTTAGGATGGATAACCAGAGATGGGCTGTTTATCTGGGGAGGCAGGGAGAAAGCAGGATGTATTTGCCTGCATACAGCATTCCTAACTTGTTTTCCACCATCTCAGCATTTGGGTGATATGGTATTTATAGACACTGCTTCAACCAAAGGGAATGATAAAAGGAAAATAAAACCATAATTCATGAATCAGAGCTGGCCTACAAGCAGGCTGCACAAACATATGTCAAAAACTGTGGCTGGGGGAGTGTAGATCAACTCCTCAAGCGAAACGGCTTCTGCACCTACCATTCATGGTTAAAAAGCAAAGGACAGATCAGAGTTCCCCTAAATGGCAATGATAAATGGCTTACCATGCCTCAATATAGGGACCGTTCAGGCCCACACTCACTGATCCTTCAGTCTTTTCCAGCACAAGAAAGAATTTTTTTTTTCGTGGCTTTGAAAGGGACAATTGCACCAGATTTCATCACAGTCCTTCTGTGGCTTTCTTTGAAGCTGAGC
Organism: Phalacrocorax aristotelis; assembly: GCF_949628215.1. Classification (NCBI taxonomy): domain Eukaryota; kingdom Metazoa; phylum Chordata; class Aves; order Suliformes; family Phalacrocoracidae; genus Phalacrocorax; species Phalacrocorax aristotelis. Next base: position 123,291,661 of record NC_134276.1, on the reverse strand, counting down.
AGATAAACACTGTTATCGAGGTCTACAGGGACTCTGTCTAAACTCTTTACACACATTTGTTTGAAATGAAAATGTGAGCTGGCAGCAAACCAGGCTTCCCCCATCTTCTCCCGCTTGCTTTCTGACCCCCGAGAGATGCCATGGATATGTACACGCTGCACATGGGCTTTTTTCTTCCTAGAATTTTGATCACCTCAGGAGCTGGGCTACTGCTAGAGAGAGAGCCTAGGCCTTCAGCTAATCTCAGGATGGTTCTACTTTTCACAGCTACTGTATTTATTCAGAATTTACCTTTTCTTTCTTAATAGCATGGCAACATAAGCCCATACATTCTAGGCGGTGTATGTACATTGCCTTCAGAGGCAATTTGCACAGCTTCTGTTTCCTGTCATTTGCTTTACCTGTAGAGCTAGGTATAAATTCTTGCTGCAGGTCCACACAATTAATGTGGAAGGGTCACTGAGCAGGCAGAGGGAGGAAAAGTAGGCCATCAAGAAAAATAATGAAAATTCAGAAGAATTTTTGATGCCCTCTGCAAATCAGTGACATTGTTCTTTTGGATGTCAAACGAAAATGTGTTACCATTTACAAGATAAGTTTAGCGAACAGCTAAAAATCAAACATAAATTTCTTAACTATCTCCTTGTCAGCTAAGAGTATCACCAAGACCACTGTTACCAGCATATCTAGTAAGCTTGCTGCATGCAAATAGCACTTGATTTATTTCACAAGCTTCCAGATAAACCCAGTGATCATTTGAATTGCCATTAACCTGAAGCATACTACAGGAGCATGGGGAGTACTCAGGAAACAAAAACTCAGGGAAATACATGTGAAATGAAATCCTGTTACCATTTGCTGTATACTCAACACATGTGTCATCAGTACAGGAAATGAATAAGCTATAGATCAGGAATATCCCTCAGACCTAGGAGACAAGTTGTAGGTGATTTTTCATTGAGTTAACCTTGTAATCTAGACAAGCTTTCAAAATGTGTAGACACTCTTCTCCTTGTTCTGACAATACTGCCCACATTTTTTTCCTTGTTTCATGTTTATTATTGTGCTTAATTGGCCCAAATGATTGACATGTTTCTGCTTCAATACAAATTCTCCTGGGTCGAGGGTTGGGGCTCAGCAAGGGGATTAGAAATAGGCCTTACTTGATGTTAATGGATTCCTGTCTAGTACAAAGCAAGCAAGGATGAAAACAATAATACTACATTTTTTTCAATAGAGTCATTCATGTTTCTTGTCCTCTGTCCCCCAAATTAAATATGTTCTTTATACTTCCATTTTCTCTGTGGTATTAAATCATGAGCATTAATGTTTGATGTGATGCAGTTTATAATCTGTCGATTCATTGTTTAATGCCGGACTTATTTCTTCTTCCTCCACTCATACCTAGGAAACCATTTTTACATTAAATTGTTACTTTCTGAAGATGCAATTGACACAAGCACGTGGAGCACAAAGCACAAAGCAGATGGGGTTGTCACCTGTGAAGAGATTGAGAACAAGTTTTATTTCCCTCAAGGAATCCTGTCTGTATGCCACTATCATGAAAATGTCCATTTTCTGGCTCAAAGTTTAAGCCAAAGGAGTCTGCTGCCAAGTGATTACCTGCCTGCTTTGGCATTCACCGCTTGCTTTCTGTCTCAGATCCATACATTCCCGGAGATGGGACAGAAATTGCATAGGTTGGGATTATCTAGGTGTGGCTGACAAAACTAGCACTGTGGTGATTCTTCATATTGCCATTATTTCTCCTCAGCAATTAGAGGTGTGCCACTCTTTGAAGTCTTAAAGGCACTATGCGGTATAGTTGCAGTACTAAATGCACAGATGGTAAAAGTCATCCTTGAGCTCAGGGCAGATGAACTACCTGACTCCATGGGGCTTGAAGTGTAGAACTTAAACCATCACCGGTAAAATCAGTGTCCTGGTACTACTTATGTTTCTGGCACCCAATACAGGTGTATGTAAGTGGATGTGTATGTAGGTGAAGGTTGCTGTTTAAAAGGCTGCCACAAATCTTCTGAAGTCTCACAATGGCTGTAATCAGTCAGTTGTTCCATGACTTTGTGAATCCTCCTCTTGCATTTGAAATTCAAGTGAAATTCTCGTTGGCTATCTTGAGTCTGCACACATCATATGCCAAGCAGCAAAGCGCTCAGGGAAGTTTGCATTTATTTTTGTTTAATGACATATAGTGCTTTCCTACCATGGAAACTTCAGAACACTCAGAAAGGAGTTTGAAGTCTTTAGCCCTTTTTTTCTGAGGTCCAGAGTGGCAAAATCACCTATGTGGCAGGGCTCTGTCCCTGGACCCCTCCCCTTGGTCCCTCTTCCTCTGGCTGTCACGGAGCTCTCAGACAATAATCAGAGCCGCCAGTTACCTCGCCCTGCAGTCCAGACTCCCAGGTATGGATAAGAGCTTTGACCTTTGTATTCAGAGCATGAGGTGCCTATGTAGTAATAGTAGCTCTTTAGGGAAGGTAAGCTATAGGTAGGCTGATCCCTGTCCCTGCTCCACAGGTGAGCTGCAGCCTGAGAGCTCTGTGACATGAGCATCAGCCCCCCTAAAGGAGAAAGATTTGGCTGAAGAAATCCAGAGCATCCCCTCCCATTGCTGTAGTTTTCTTCTCTGCTGATTTTTTTTCTGTGTTATCATGAAAATTGGTCATGGACCCTACATTACTGAGGCAGAACATTAGGGCAGCTGGACGTTTAATCTGACTCAGGATGGCATATATTTGCACACTCTTCTTGTTTAAACTGCTGCATTGCTTGTGATGAATAGCTCTAATGGCCCATCTTCAAATCTGCAGATCAACTATACTGCTGGGTTTTGGTGTTCCAGAAAGGTAGGGTAAGGATTATGGAGGCTTTAGAGAGTTAAAGAGGAGATTAAGCGTAAACCACATTGAAGGTATAGTAAAGCAAGCAGAAACAAAACAAACAAAAAAAAACTTTGAAGGAAACGTTGGAAAAAAGGGTTGGATTTTTTTTTTCATTCTATGATGCGGGAGGGCTTAAAAAGAATACACCTTAAGATTACAAATTTTACTTCGCAATGGCAGCAAGACTAGGAACTTTCAGGGAAACTCCTGTGACCTGAACTATGCAAAATACACCAATAAATGTTACTACAAGGCCTCACAGTATTTGACCAATTTAAAATATTTTTCTTGTGACTGAGCTTTTTTGTCACTTGATATGTCACACCTGACACGCATTTGCTTTTGCTGTGGTCTGCATATTAACATTCAAGTTGCAAGCAGGGGAAGCAGAGCTAGAGATGAATGTGAACAGCCAGGAGTCTTAGTCTTTGAAATGACCCTCCCAAGAGCTTTAAGTGAAAACATATGTAGATTTTTAAAAAAATGTAAATAAATCCTTTGCTATTGTTCTAGAATTCTTACCCTTTTTGTTCAGCTTTGCTTCTAGCCAAGAAACTGTCTACATTCTTAGTCTAAACATATCTCCCTTGTCTTTAATTTTTCATAATTAAACACACTTTCCATAGTGTGTAATCCAACTGGGGCAGGTCTAGATGATTGCCTTTCCATGTTGTTATAAATCGAGGCCCTCACTGCAGAAAGAGGGAAGAAAACTCTGAGTCTGCCCAAGTAAAACATGAAACAAAACAAGACCCAAAACAGAGTTAAACGTCTCCACAGTTTGTTTAAGCCTTCTCTGACTCCACAGCACTTGGCTGAAACAATAAACAAGCACAGGCACGTCTGCTGCCTGGAGGAGATGCATCACTTGAAGGTTGTGAGTAGCCCCGCTGTCCTCAGTGAACATCTCTCTGCACTTTGAGAGAGGTGGGAATGCTTCCAGAACTCCTCAAATGAGAACTGTGGTTTGCAGATTTACCTTCAGTTCTTCCCGTATGATGTCAGCAATGATGTGGCTTTCTTATACATTTTACTGGCAGCCTGCATATGTCAGAATTTCATAATAGTCTGTGACAGAGGCACCCAAATTACCAAGCCATTTCCTGCAACTCAGGAACAGATGAACAATGATCCTCCCAGGCTGAGGCTAAGGGAGAATAGGATGAGAAATGTTCATTTGTCTGCATTAAGGAACTGACTTTGCCTATTGACCATGATTTGAATCTGAATGGAATCCTGGACAAGATGTGGAAAAGTTGTGCAGCAGAGACTCTTAAAAACTTGGCAGTTGCCAATGATAGCTGCTGTTTGCAGTTCAATAGCTTCAGTGTTTTTAATATCCAAGGAATTTCCTGTAGTAAGCACAGAAAAGTACAAATGATACCGAAAAGTCTGAGACAGCTGTATCTGCTTATCTTAGGTAAAACTAAGAAGCTTTCAAAGGCCACTGCTCTTTGTGCCTCTTTCCTTCTTGTCACCTAAATACAGAAGTACCAAAATAGAAAGCACTGAAAACAAAAAGTGACGTTTCAGGTTTGACTGAAAGCAGCATCACTTCTGTCATAAAATTTTTCACAGAAATTTCAGAAGGATTGAGTATCTATATTAATTTCATAAACTCTCTCTAGTTCAAAGAGGACCCTTATCTTGGGTCTATTTATCTTCAGTTGGACAGATTCTCTGTATTGCTTTTAGGCCCCTCACTAGCTAGCTCACTCTCTTTTTAAACTTAATTTATTTGCTAATATAGAAGATGGTCTTGTGAGGCAATGCAAGTGAAGAGGTCTGGGACCCAGCCCCAAGTAGTTACTCATTTCAGATACTCCTTCTTCAAAATCACGAGATGTACAATTTGTAGGTTCATAATTCCCTGAGGAAAACAATGCCAGTTGATGCTCGGTTGCTAGAGGCTGCTAGGTAAATGAACAGCAGGCTTCGAGGGGTATGGCACAAGGAACCAGAGGCTCTTCTTTGGAGAGCCGTTCAAGGGACAGCTTCAAACTTAGCCAAAACTTGCTTCTTCAGCTTTTTCACTTCCTTAGGACAACCAGAACAGCAGGTCTTCATATCTTTGCTCTGTGTTTTGAAAGTGCCTGCTAACCCCTGCTACATGACTGAAGAACCCTGTGACCAATGTCACAGTCACTGAAGCATATACTGAAGCATGAAAGGGCAGACCATGTAAACTTAGACCATCACTTTTTTGAGATTATTCTGTTACTCATTTCTTATATCTCTTTAGCAGTTTGCTCTGTCTCATGATATTTTCTTTCTTTGATTCCTGGGTTTACACCTGCAGTTTTACAGAGATTAATTTTCCTGCTGCCATTTCTCAGCTATTTCTCAGCTATTTGTCCTGTCCTACCCTAAATTCACTATGATTTAGCCTTTCTGTTGCTCTGCTTCCGTGAAAGTTGCATGGTGTATATTTAGTTACACAGCATATTTCTAATATTTACCGGTCACATCTTCAGAGTGAAGGAACTTACTTTCTAAATTTTGGATTATTTATGTTCTTGCTTGCTTCTTATATGTCTTTCGCCAAGGGGAGCTGCTCCAGAGCCAGCCCGATCCGCTGCAGAGTGGCATATCTTGGCACACAGTGGTTTTCCTGAGGCAGAGAAGCACCAGGGCAGTGGAGAGACCCACCAGGAGCTGGCAGGAGGCCACACCTACAAAAAGCAGCTTGGGGAACATGAGCAACCAGGAGTGCTGCCAACATAGTCCGGTGCATCAACCAGGATGTGGCATGTCAGTTCACGTGGAAGGGTGCACAGGAAGGGCTACCAGCCCAAGAGGCGAGTTCATTCAGAAGTCATCATCCTTACAGTAGGAATTCAGCTATCGTATCTACCTGGCAGAAAGCTATGCCCTCTGCACTCACCAGAATGGATGTGGCAACCCAGAAAGAGCTTCCACAGAAACATGCAGCCATCCAGTTTCAGGCTGGACAGAGTGCCAGAGCCTTTCACTGGTAATGGATGGCAGCTGTGAGAACGGACTGTGAGGTGTGACCAGGTGGACAATTTGCTCAGCATGGTGGCAGAGCTATGCAAGGAGGTAGAAAGGTTAAGAAGCATCAGGGAGGCTGAGAAAGAGATAGGCTGGTGGTGCCATGTTCTAGCCTCCCTGAAACAGAAACAGAAACAGCCACCAGAGAAAAAACAAGATCAAGGGGTTCCTGTATCCCTCCCCCACCAGGATGAAGGCAGTAACTCAAAGGAAAAGAGTGAATGCAGGCAAGTCCACACTCGAGGTAGCAGGCAAACACCCTTCTAGCATACCTCACCTTCCCAGGTGCTTCTGTATAACAGGTATGAGGCTCTGCAGGTAGAAGACAAGTCAATGGAAGACGTGGATAACAGTCCATCTATGCCAGTGGTGCTGCCAGGGTCAGAAAGGCCTACCCCTGTGTCAAAACTGCCTCCATAAGGAAGAGAAGATGGGTTATAGTTGTGGGTTACTCCCTTCTGAGGGGAAATGAGGGTCCAATATGCCAGACAGACCCTCCTCTTAGGGAAGTCTGCTGCCTCCCTGGGGCCCCAGTTAAGGACATTGCTAGGAAACTTCCTAGACTGGTACGGCCTTTGAACTATTACCCGTTACTGCTCTTCCATATGGGAGGCAATGAAGCTGCAACACATAGTCCAAGGGCAATCAGAAGAGACTTCAGGGTCTTGGAATGGCTGGTAAGAGACTCTGGAGCACACGTTATTTTCTCCTTTCTCCTTCCAGTTTCAGGCAGCGACACTGGAAGGAGCAGATGCACCCAGTCTATTAACACATGGTTCTGTGACTGGTGTCATCACCACAATTTTGTTTCTTTTGATAACAGGATGGCCTACACAGCACCAGGCTTGCTGGCATCTGAGAGGATTCACCTTTCTCAAAGGGGAAAGAGGGTCTGTGCTCATGAGCTTGCAGGGCTCATTGACAGAGCTTTAAACTAGATTTGAAGTGGGAGGGAGTTAATACCAGATTTGCCCAAGACAAGCTGAGGGAGGACACACCAAGACTAGAGGGACAGTGTGCTAGCAAGGGCACTCAGCCTGTGTCACTCAGTCTCACTACAAAAAAGACATTGAGGTGCTGAAGCGTGTCCAAAGAAGAGCAACAAACTTGCTGAAGGGTTTGGAAACCAAGTCTTACAGGGAGCAGCTGAGGGAGCTGGGGTTGTTTAGTCTGGAGAAGAGGAGGCTGAGGAGAGACATTATCGCTCTCTACAACTACCTGAAAGGAGGTTGTGGCAAGGTGGAGGTCGGACTCTTCACCCAAGTAACAAGTGATAGGATGAGAGGAAATGGCCTCAGGCTGTGCTAGGGGAAGTTTAGGTTGGATATTAGGAAATATTACTTCGCTGAAAGGGTTGTCAGGGATTGGAACAGGCTGCCCAGGGAGGTGGTTGAGTCACCTTCCCTGGAGGTATTTAAAAGATGGTTGGATGTGGTGCTTAGGGACAAGGTTTAGGGGTGAACTGGCAGTGTTAGGTTTAGAGTTGAATTCGATGATCTCAAAGGCCTTTTCCAACCTATACAATTGTGTGTATCTGTGTATCAGTTTCAGTAACCTAAAAATTATTAATGAAATATATTATGGTTTCCTTAGGAAAAAGAAAAAGCATCCACAATGTACAGTTTGGTACACTGTGGTTAAACATCCAGTATGATCAGAGATTAAATGATGCAAAGTTTTACGTTGGGAAAAAAAAAAAAGAACTTTTAACCAGAAAATTTATCATCCATCATGATGTCTACACACAACTGCAGATGTTATGTTAGTCCTGTTAGCAACGCTAACAGCAAGGTAGAGGTCATCTCTCACACTTTTCAGACTTAAGACCATATTTGAGCTGTAGCTTATATTTGATGTCCCTGTTTGCACTGTGCTTTCAAAATTTTCAGTGCAAACACAAGTTACAATAAGTGCCTTTCTCTACACGCAGCTCTCCTTTTTACCCGAACATGCTGCTAAGAAACCAAACCACTCCTTGCCCCATGAAAGGGGGAAAGGCTGTTAGAGTAGTCTGTGGTCGTGTGAGAGCAAACAGGAATGACTCACCAGCTGGGGTGGGTGTGTTGTGGCAGAGGGGATGTAATCCCACTTTAACAGCAGGTGATGGATTTGAGAGAGCAGACTTTTGTAGGTCCCCAGGTCATTTTACAAATAAGCAGGGTGGTTTCCACCCCTACCCGTGTAAGCTAAGCATGCACATAAGTGCGCTGAAACCCAGGGTGCTTTTGCTTAGATCCCAGCACTGATCTGATTTCCTTTCACCAGTGACTATTAAACCAAGCACAGCCCGCACTGCAGGAAGTCCCTAAACTGCTGAATGACAACAAAGGGAAGTGGATGCCAGAGGAAGGAATGCGCGGTTGTGCTCTCCTTCCCATGGGTTTTGATTAAGCTGTTCTAACATCAATGACATGATGAAGGACAGGACCTAATATGCCACTCCTACAACCCACTAATCAAAACTACATGAATCAGATTATTTTCTCTGCTAGAATAGTCCTCTTGGCCCTGTAACTCTAGTCCTACCAGTGTAAGAAGAGAGTGAAAAATCAGATCCACTGATCAATATTTAACTTGGTTTGTTGATCCAAAAAGACAATAAGGAAAAACACGGGTAACGAAAGGGTGGAGAACGAACAGAAACTTAGAACAAATGGACATGAAGAGAATATTTTCCAGTTCATCTTTCTGTCTGCAGGTGTTGGGTGTTCCCAGTTTTCATTCTGATGTGCAAACAGGAAAGTTACCACCTCCAGCTCCAGTTACCTGATACTCTCTGCAGTGTCCTGGTTCCACGAAGGCTGAGCCGCTTCTGGACAAAAGCTCATGGCTTTTTCAGTGCACCATTGGAGGGGATCACAGGTGGCTCCTCAGAGGAAAGCAATATCATGGGACCATTCTTATAGACATGATGTTCAGGCCAGTACTAAAGAACCCTTAAAGACAAAGTCTGAGCTCTACAGTTGAGAAACTGGATGGTGATGTTGATGGACAGTACTTGCTTTCCAGACAAGGAGGAAATGTGGAAAGGTGAATGAAAAATCAGAGAAATACAACAGAAGGGTATAAAGAAGGAAAAAAACCCAAACCAAACCACCCACCCAAAAAAAAAAAAAAAAACAACCAGAAGGCGGCTCTGAAATCTGAAAGGTCCCAACTGTGATCTTGTTAGAAATGTAAACTATGATTCTATTATCTTTAGAAGGGGAACTAAGAAAAAATGTCAAAGACTCTCAAAAATTTCTTTCGTTATGAAAAATTACCCATAAAATCCAAAGAACACGCTATGAGTTTTCTCTCCTTTTCATTCCACTCGCTAGCTGTAGCTTTCTTTGTCCGTTCATTTACCTAAATCTTGTCTTTTCAAGCCCAGTTTACTGGATTAACCTTGTTGCCCAGATAGCAAAGTTTAACTCCAAGATAAGTCCCTCAAGGGGTTCTGTGTGAAAAAATAACCTCCAGAGCCTCTCCCAGCTCTCACTTAGCCTTGGAGAACTTGGCTATAACTCACGTGTTTCTGAGCAGTGGCCAAAGGAGTCTCTCAGAAAGCAAAACATATGGAAGCCTTTTCTTTCTGAACTGTGGGGCATGAATACTGAAGCAAGAGGTCCACATCCAGCAAACACCAATATGGCGCATCCTCAAGCAGTAAAGAAAATAAAATAATTTTTTGTCATGCCTGAGAACTACTGTGGTAGAAATAATGTAGAGAATGTGCACAAGGAACTTTGCACCCATGCAAAAATTTGCTGATATCAGGCTGGTTTGTACATTCAAAAGGCCGAGCTGCTGAAATGAAGGCGACTATGCATGACTGCAAGCTAATCTGTGTCTTGATTTTGCTAGAAAGAGGGGTTAGTGTTTCACATGGTCAACTGCAATACTTTTGCCTAGATCTGTTGTGAGTTCTGAGTGAGTAGCAACCCAAAGCTGCAGCACAAACCAAAGTAAAATAGGATGGGCATTGAAGAAATAGCTGTCACAAAGACAGCAGCAGAAGCACACCAATATAATTGTATATGAACTGTATTTTTCAGAATGTGCAATATCCCTGAACATCCTTGGATACCAGTGTTCTGTTATCTCATGATGCAGCAGCCTACTGATGCAGGTCTCAGGGAACCAGTTTTTACTGGCCTATACTCTGGCCACAGATGGTCTGATTAAGATGGCGTATGTTTAAAATCACTAAATTTTAGAATGGGTAGGAGGAACAGCAACCTGCAGTTCTGCCCAACTCCAGCGTTCAGAAACCCTGAATAACACCTTCCCTTCCTCACCCCCTCTCCTTTCCCCAATCAATCACAGGACTGACTTAACACCATGAAAGCAGACAATTTCATTTTACAGTCTTTTTATATGTGTTCTGGTGCTGGAGCATTTAGGACTTTCATTTCCAGGCACTGTGGGCGAGAAACATACTCCTTTAAAAATAAAGTGAGATTTTCAGGCAGTAATCTCTATGTGGCAGCTATGGTTTTCATAAAAAAATGTTCAGACTAAAACTGCGAAGCCTGTGACTGCTCATAGACTCCCTGTCTGCACCAGGCCTTATGCAATAGAGCCCCAGTCTGACTGAGACCCCAAGACATTCCTGAATTATAAGTGATAATATGATAAAGATATGATATAATGTTTTTCTGTCCTGTTCAAGATAATCCTGCATGGGCAGAGCTACCTAGCTAAAGAAATCTGTCTTTAATAACAGAAAGAATAGGCAGTGATTCTCCTGTACACTAGCTGCTAACTGGCAACTTTCCAGGGTCTCTAACTTCACTGGTTAACAACAGAGCAGTAAATGGGAGATATTTAAGATTTTAATTTCTGCTAAAACCTGACCATGTGGGAGATAGTCCTATTTTTTTCTGTGATATATTCCTTTTATGAGAGAAGGTAAGATCCAGTTAGTGCTGGAATCTTTGCAAGATGAGTGTTCACTGGTGAGCAATTCATATTTGCAATATCTGCATGATATAAAAATACCATTAAAAATATACCTCCTTAAAAAGAGCAATTGCCAAATGCTGTCTTCCATGTTGCCTTTGGGCTCAGCCACTTTATTTAGTTTTTGTAAATGTTATTTAGCATTTGGCCTGCACTGCTGCCACAATTCCATTTGGCTGCCACGGTCGCTTTAGGTGATGCTAGCCTGAGTCATCCCATTGCAGCACTCTGTTGAAGGTGTACCATGGCCCACTTCGCAACAGAGAGCAGAGCAGATAGCTCAATGCAAACTAAGGATTTTCCCCAGTACAGGAAGCAAGCGAAAACTCCTAAAAGAAACATTTCCTGATGCCCTCTGCAAAGAAATGATAGCACAATGGTTTTCTTGCCCTCTACAGGGGGAAAAAAAACAAACCCTGTTTATGTAAAAAGGAAGACCTAGAACCCCTTGTGGTCTAAACAGGACTGTCTTTTTTACTCTGGGCAGGTAAAACAGTATTTAGGGCTCAATACGGATATAAGAGACTAATCCTGGTCAGGGTGTTAATAGCGGTATTGTATAGCTGTGTAAAAGAGAAAGGCAGTGGGTAAAGAAATACTGACTGGCTGATTGTTCTGCTTTTAGGCTATCATTTATAAAAAGTTCAGATTTTGTCAAATTTTTTCATCATCCAAATCTTTGGTAATGAGGGCTGGAAACTAGTGGCCAGCTGGCTTGCTTTCATGCAGATGTACTTCTCAGTACCTCCCATTGACAATCAGGGAAAGGGAGGGGAAAAAAATGAATGATGGAATCATATATTTATTTTTCTATTTGAGACAAAATTAGAATTGATATGCACTATACATCAACACTGTTTCCCTTGAAGACAAGCCTGGATTGTTGGGGGGGGGGTGTGTGTGTGTATGCTTGCATGGGACAGCGGGAACAACAGTGTTATTTGGTCATGGATAGCACTTGGGGATGAGTGAGAGGTGCTGAGCATTAATGAATTATGTTCAGCATCTTTTCCTTGATCAGGCCCTTTGTGAGAAAAAAAGACAATAGTGGGAGGGAAGGAACAGGTTCAGATGGGAAAATCCCTTTTACATCTTCCTTCATGTTTAATTTTGCTTTCCTCATTTTTATTCTTAGTGGGACTGAAAGGTATATGGCTGGAGAGAAAAAGCAAACTATAGGCAAAACAAAGCTTTTCACAGAATCACTGAGCTACAGAATGATTGAGGTTGGAAAGGACCTCTGGCAGTCCTCCAATCCAACCACCCTGTTCAAGCAGGGCTACCTACATCCAGTTGCTCAGGATGATGTCCAGACAGCTTTTGTATATCTCCAGGGAGGGAGACTCCACAACTTCTCTGGGCAACCTGTGCCAGTGCTCAGTCACCCTCACAGGAAAAAAGTGTTTCCTGATGTTCAGAGGGAACCTCCTGTGTTTCAGTATGTGCCCATCACCTCTTGTCCTGTCACTGGGCACCACAGTAAAGAGCTTGGATCCATTCTCTTTGCACCTTCGCTTCAGGTATTTGTACACATTGATGAGATCCCCCTGAGCCTTCTCTTCTCTGGGCTGAACAGTCCCAGCTCTCTCAGCCTTTCCTTATAGGAGATGCTCTTAATCATCTTTGTGGCCCTTTGCTGGACTCTTTCCAGTGTGTCAATTTGTCTCTTGTACTGGAGAGCCCAGAACTGGACACAGAACTCCAGATGTGTCCTCACCAGTGCTACCTAGAGGAAAGGATCATCTCACTCAACCTTATGGAAATACTTTGCCTAAAGGAGAACATGATACCATTAGATTTCTTTGCTACAAGGGCACATTGCTGGCTCATGTTCAGCTTGGTGTCCACCAGGATCCCCTGGAAATAGTTTGCTGTTCCAGAAATGTCAGCTGCTGCTCGAAGGAGGGTGTTGTGTTGGCATGAATCTTTGCAAAACAAAGGCTGAATGACCATTCTTTGCAAAGAGGTCTTTAAGTGTTTTTCTTTTATACTTGACCCTACTTTACTGTCATCTCATACACACCTACTGGTTTTCTGCCTTGCATTATTGCTGGTATGGAGTCACAAATGGTCCTGAGTTCCACTGGCCATGAATATTAAAATATAGCCAACAGCACAATGAAGTGGGCAGTGGTCTCAGGGGGCTGAAACCTGCCCTCCTTGGGTCAGCTTCCTCTGGAAAACCTCCAGCCTCACAGAACTGCTCCAAGCAGCACACTGGGCTGGGAAAACCTTCAGCAGGCCTCATGTCACATTTGGGGATCATAGTGGGTCTTAGCCCTGCAGTTTGGCATGTCCCCATTTCTCCCTCTAAGGCTGAGACATCCCTACCACCTCGCTTGCCTCCTGGGGGTTAGCAGAAGGACCATGCCCTGAACTTCCCAGGAAGGAGGAGCTATGCTCACCGACACATCCAAGCTCTGCTCAGTGCTGTGATCCAATTGGGCAGCCATGGCACAGTGCTGCTGAAAATCCTTTTGGCAAAACCAAGCCCACCTAATAGGAAAGGCAAGAATTCACAGTTGGTTTGATGAAAATCTTAACTGTTGAGAATTAGGAGTGGAATTCGTCTAGCATTGTGACTGGTTGAACATCCAGTAAGTGCCTCCAGGAAAGGCCAGGCTGTGGACAGCTGATCTGTGTGCAGATATTGGGAAACACCAGCGGGAGGGCAATGCTGTGAGCATCCCAGCTCTGGGTTTAGTTTCAGTTAGTGCCTGTGCTGTGGTTATCAGCCACATGACTATTTAGGTCTTGGGAGGAAGGCAGGAATACAAAGGTCTTGCAGGTACACACAGGTTCACACATGTATACGTGTTCCCATTGCAGTTCTGCCTTTGCTTTTTTTGGGAGGGAGGGGGTTGCTGTTTTGTTGGGGTTTTTTTTTGTTATTGTTGTTGTTTCTTTCCCTGCTATATCCAGCTACATAAAATAGAAACTGCAATTGCTACACAAGCTGTCGGACTTCAGTGTTCAGCTATTGATGCTGAGTCTTGCCTGGTTTTCTTTAGAACTACTGAACAGATAAAGACAGGCTGAAAGGTCTAGCTGTCTCTTCCAAGAGTGCATGTGCATGTGTGTGTGTACGTCTGTATTTTACAGCCAGCAATTTTCTGCAGTGTCTCTTGTTTACTTTTGTGATGGGCGCTAGGCCAGGAAGACTGTCTGCCTCCAGTCTAAATGAGCTTATAACTTTATAAAACATTTTTCGCTGACGTTTTGGAGATGAGAGAAGTGGACTGGCTGTCTGTGCAACTCCAGAGACCTCCAGAGAAGCAAGGACTTGGGCAGCTCTGAGTGCCTGCATATCCTATCTTGTGCGCCATATATATAGGATAGATTATTGGTTTTTTACTGCATTAAATCAACGTGACAAACTCACCAGGACAATACTAAGAACATTTCCGTGTTCCTTTGAAAAGGGGAAAGATTGAGTATGACTTAATTTCTCAGTTTTCCTTGTGTTGCCTGAAGAGCCTGAAGCAACCCTGTGGCCTGTTGCACCATTTCCCAAAATGTAGATTTTAACTTCTGATGTTGTCCATAGGTCCTGACAGCAGGGCTAGTTGACTGCAATGCTGAGTTAAACAATGGCCTGTTCCCCACCAGCCAAACTGATGAATAGAGAAAAGGGCAGAAGAGTAAAAGTACATAGGAACCTTGCTGTCTACCTTTTGCTATTTCTTCCATTACAAGTAGGTCCCCTATACAGCAATTTCATTTTAACAAGGCATCTACTTCAGCTTGACTCTACATCTACCTCATTCACAATTATTTAAGCATCTCCAGAATGAATGCCTTTATCTTCTCATACAATAAATATATTTAAAAAAATATTTTTAAGAGGATGTTAAAGGCCTGATTGAAGTAAAAAAAAGTAGGGAAATTTGAAAATAATGAGACCAGCCTGTCCTTATTTCACCCAGAGCTCCAGAAGATTGTACAGGTCATTTATGGTATCAACTATTGCTAGGTAATGGGCTGCACTAAAAGAGAACACAAGATGCATTGGGTAGTGGCAATGAATTGATTTAATCAAAAAGTCTGAGCATTTACCCTGAATTTCATTCCCTTTGGCAATTTATAGAGAGAACACAAGGCCTCCAGCCAGCTTCCCTCTCTATACTGCATGCACATAGTTGTGGCTGTCTCTTGTGTACCATGTCTTTTAAACATCAGACATCTGCCTACCTGTCTGCTCACGACTGCCAAACCAAAGCACTCCAGAATAATTTGTGGACTCTTTTTGGCTCACCTACTTCCCAGAAAGACAACCAAGACATTAGGTTAAAGATCATAAAGGGTTTTAAACTATATTTTTAATCTGCATTCTGTCTCCAGCAAGAGGGGTACACCTGTGTCATAGTTTTAGGCTGTTCTCTGAGACCTGGAGTACTTGTAACTTGCTTTGAAAAAAAAAGGAATGTGAGCTGAATTTCCTGCCCAAGTTACCTGCTTCCCACGGCTGGAGCCTAAGGACAACTTCAAACATCACGGGAAGTCTGGTAAGTTGTGCTGCATGCTTCCAGACCTGCAGTGCTGAAGGGAGCCTGAGATGGAGGATTTCACAGAAGAAGCAAGAGGCATATATCTATACAGACAACTTCTTCTCTCCCTGCCCCCTATGGAGCTTTCAGTTTTGTTCTTTCATGTAAAATTTTTTTTAAAAAAATTAGGCATATAAAGAGCATGTCCTGCTTTTGTATGTTGAAAGCTTATCAGCAGGCAGAATTATCACTGACTGCAAAAAACAATTTGACCACACAAAAAGCTCTCATGTGCTTGACATGAAAAAGGCCTTTGTGGATTTGAATGGGGTGTGGGGTGGGAAGTGAGAGGAAAAGGAAGCTTCAGGTGCAAATGACTGTCATGCTGTTATGTTTCCATCCTATTAAAACCAAGATATTTTTCTTTCACTTTAGAAACTCAAAAGAGAGAGAGCACTAATATAATGGTGCTTTTTAATTTAGGTAGTGAAAAATAGGATCATATTTGAAGAAAAGTCA
This sequence comes from Phalacrocorax aristotelis, assembly GCF_949628215.1. Taxonomy (NCBI): domain Eukaryota; kingdom Metazoa; phylum Chordata; class Aves; order Suliformes; family Phalacrocoracidae; genus Phalacrocorax; species Phalacrocorax aristotelis. The sequence continues at coordinate 123,275,796 of NC_134276.1, read as the reverse complement.
CATTTTCAAATCCTTAGCATATTTCTACTAAATTGGAAGCAGGAAGGGAAGCTAACATCTGATTTGGGTTGACAGGTTTGCAGCCAATACTATTTCCTTTCCTGCCACTATTTTCTAACGTATTTTTGTCCCTGAGAGTCTTTCTATAGCAGTATGCTGGCAACAGCAGAACCCAGAAGAAGGAACTTGGCTGTTTGCAGAAAAGGATCATTCTCATTAGAAGATGTCAGCTGCCGGCTGGCTGCTGAGATTTACAAGAGCTGGTTCCAAAACTCAAATGCTAAGTGACTCCTTCTTTCTCCTTTGTGCTACTTCAAACTGGAGCAAGGAAAGTTAAGAACTAAAATGGAGGAAGAAAACTCCTCCAGTATTGATTTGTTGAATAGAGTTGAAAGCATGAGCATGTTTTGCCCTGTCTGGTAGCATCACAGAAAACATTCACTAAACAATATACTCTTTCATACTGAAAGTCACTACAGTCATCACAGGTGAGTTCTGTTCCTGAGACCACATCCTACAAAAAATCTATGTACGCTTGTGATCTTGTGGACTGTGCAAGTCCGGTGTTTTTGCCCAGGACTACGCATTCTATGAACTTACATGGCTCTTTAGGTCATTGAAAGAACAGTGATTAGATCATTACACTGAATCATAATAACCAAGAAATCATTCCAATGGGATATTGAACCAGAGCCTCAATGATACTTAGGATTTATCCCCAAAATGGCTGCCAGTTTTGCTCTCCTGAACCCAAATTATTTTTGAGAATGAGCTCCGAATGGCAAAGTGCCACTGGTACTGCTTTTAAGATATATGCATTGCAGTGTGTCTGTCAGGTTTTCAGTGAGAATGCAGCTCTCTACCTGGGAATGAGCCAGCTACTCTATTCTAGACTTATGCCCTTTGGGGTTTCCTGTCTCAGAGGCACACAGTGCATCCTGGGGCTATTTCTAAAATTATTACTTATAATTCCCCTTCCCTCTGGGTCCTGTAATTGGACTGATGCTAGTAAGTTGCCTGGCTTTTCAGGAAGGTACTTTAGAAGAAATAGTCCAACAATATTTTTAGAATGCGTTTTTAAATATTTTCTCTTTTATTACCCCACTGCCACGAGCCCAGTGAAGCAGGGGTTGATGGTATGGCAAGAGGATTTTGTCCTGAGTTGGGAATGGGTTTATTACTTGTCAGATAAAGGCAAAGACTGAATTTTTATACAGATCTTTCCAAATGCCCTAGCCCCAAACATACGCACACAGAGACACATAAACAAGTTCATTTTCTGTTCTGCACATATCATAAGCATGAGTGTCTGAATCTTAAGTCAGACTTTTTGCTTAGCTGATCTGCTTCTACTTCTACTTACAAAGCCCGATGCCTCAAATCTAATTCAGCAGACGGCCCCAAAGGCGTACATATTCCTTTTCTGTTCTCCTCCCCAGATGATTTCTGGTAACTTTTGGAAATACATAAAACAACCCTGTAACTAAAATAATATAATCAGTCTTCTCTGTACTCAAATGAGAAAAATATAAATAACCCCAGAAGCCAGGGTTCTGTCTAGCCTAGGCTCCCAGGCACTCTGCTATGGTATTATTTTTTGTCTGACCCTATGTCCATGAGCTGCAAAAGGTATTTTCCCCAAAAAACTTGTAACCATAATGCAGAACTGTCATGCTTCCCAACAGCTGCTGATGATCCTTTTGATGGTCAGGTCACTATGGTGGTGAAGAGCCTGCTGCTGGAGACCCCCACTGAGACTCTGCATGAAGCTACATAGATCCCAGTGCTACTGAGGGCTGAAGTTAAGCTCTGTGGCAATATTTTCCCCTGCCACCCTCCCCTCTTCTTCCTACACATGCCGGGTGTGGAAGGGGAAGTCTTATCTCCTGGGGATCAGCAGAGAAGGACTCCTTTGTACAAGAAACTAAAGCACAGCCAGAAATGGTCATCTGGGAGCCCCTGGTTCACCACTTCAGTTCCAGCTCTCCTGGAAGATGGAACTGACTAGTAAGCCATGAGATGTTAGCTCTTACAACTACACGTGCAGTTCCTATAGGTAAGAGGCACAAGACACATACAGCACACCTTGGTGAGCCAAGAGAGGAGGAGCTCTAGGACAACTACACTGATGTTTCTGGCTCCTCAGGGACCTACCTTTCCAACACAGCAAGGAAATGGTTCAAGCCTGTAGCCCTGAGTACCTGGGTAAGTTAACGATGGAGCCCTTGGGAGCCCCTGATAATGCTTTTCCTCTCACTGCCAGGTATATAGAGTAAGCAGCATCCACTACTGGGAGTCCTATGGCTTCATAATATAATTAGGTCAGGCCTAGGATTGCATTTGAACTGTTAAAGCACTTAAAATTGATAACCTTTTCCTCCTTCCATCTCTCCCTGTCTGCCTCTGATCCACCATACAATGTACTAAATGCCTTTGAAAATTTTGGCTTTAGCTGCCCAGCCTGTGACAGGGGAATAGTCCTTTATCTCACAGGGTTGCTCTGAGGACCCAAAAGATTGTGAGGCATTCAGATAAGAGTATAATGGCAAGATAAATAACTGGGAGTAAACAAAAGCACTGCCAAACCCTCATGATGCAGTGGAAGCACACAGCTCCCAAGGTCCCCATTTCTCTGTGTGCAGGCTTGAGAAGTATCAAATGTTAATTCTGCCACTAATCCAGTACCTAACGTTGTCTTGAAATTTTGTGGGGAGGAGGTAATGTACGTTTTGGGAAAGAAAGGAAACTCTTCTCTGCTGGATTACTTGAAAAATGACAGCTGTATGACACTACCAAGACATCTGGGATGTTTGAGTTGAGCAGGGAAGATGAATTATTGGTCAGAGTTTGATGAGCCAGCCAAGAGACTGTGACAGATTTCTGAACTATATGATGAAAAATGTCTACTTTACACATTTTTGCAATGTATATAACTGATTTTTATACAAATATAACTATATGGGGGCGGGGAGGGGGGCTTTTGAGAACTACTGTAAAAATTCATCTGCGATGATTAACTATCAGTCCAGTCAAGGACACTGTGATATGAAATTTCTACCATATAACACTGCTTGTAATTGGGTTGAACTTAATTAGAGGTGTGCAGCAAAATCTTTCACGCTGCTTTTCCACCGTTGGGGAAATTAAGATCTCTGTAACACAGATGTTAATAATAACAATGTTATAAATAAGTTTACAGTTGAGTCTTTCTAAATTTGCAGCAGCGTTTGTCCTTTAAAGGGTGTCACAATGGACATGGCTTAAAACCTGATCTATTATAGCACAGGGAATCTGTAGTCTTTAGTTTAGCTCCTATTATAACTGCAGCTTTTAAAGTTATCACCAGATGTGTGTAATTACTTTGAGTTGCTGTAAAATCAGTCTCTGGGAAAGGAATCTATTATTATGACTGTAATTTTTTTTACAAGATATGGAAGCAAAATTATGCTTATAAGGTTCTGCTCTTTGATTAATCTCAATGCTGACCTGTTAAACAAATATAACTTTTTTGTTTACATTAATAGTTTGATTCTGTTTGCTTGAGGCAGGGCCTTGAACACTGAATTTGGCCAGTTTATTCACTTGGATGGTGCTAATATGATTGAGGTCATGATTTTGTTTCCTCACACTCAGCTCCCAGCCCTACTTAATGATTAAGCTGTTCTATGTTGTCTCAAAAAGCTAATAAAATTAATTCCTTCATACTGAGTTTGGTAAGGAGGTTGCATATTTTTAGTCCTCCATAAAAGTTTTGCAGTGAAACCAGTGGGTCTTCATTGTAGAAGACTGGGAAATCCGAGGTCTGAACTTCTTTTATTATCTAAAGTTTTTCTTGATAATACCTGAAGTTGTTACGCATATAGCTCTGCTCCAAAGCATTTGCCTGGAGCACTTGGAGTGTTTTCAAAGATACTTAGAGTGAAAGGGGATAAGATATAACCAAGAGCTATTAAAAATATCCAGACATGATTATCTAAAGAGCTTCACTTGCACTGAAATGAGATTCTCAGTATGCCTATACTTCAAGAACAGTCGTTCACACACAAGATAAACACTACTGTACACATGTTTTCCCACTTTCCCTGGAAAAGCTCAACATAAAGGCATGACAAACTCTAAAATGCTCCACAGTGTTATTGCTGAGGCTGTATGAAACAATAAAATATCAACAGAACACAACTGCTAAAACTTCTGCATTTTGCCTCTACTACACAACACTGTCCTAGAATCACAAAAGCCCTGCAAACTGTCACACCTTACTAACCACAAATGCTGTTTCCAGTTTCTCTTTGACTTTCTTTTACTTTGCTATAAAGATCTTGGGAATCTGCATTTCATTATAGCATCCCTGTGAGTTTGGCATTAAAACACACAAACTTTTGAATTGTTGCACTGCACATAAAAGAGACGGTATCTCTACTATAGATCTGAAGAAGGTAAACAGCATGTTTTACATATTAAAGATCACTTATCGAGTCATTCACATTTCCCTTTTCTATTTAACACTCTGGAGTTTAATATATGGCATAAAGGCCAAATGCCTTGCTTTCCTTTTCAGATCAGAAAAGATAACACAAAACTTATAAAGAATGCATGAAGCTCTAAGTATAGAACTGGATTTCAACTAGTCTTAATGCTGCTTCCTCTGTAACAGAAGTGCGTTTTCACCTTGGTATGCAAAAGCAATACATACACAGTGTCGAGATACAGCATTCAAGAGTCAACAACTAAATGCCAGGAACTGGGAAAGCATGGCTGCACTTCACAAAGGCGTTAGTTTGGCTGCTAATGGCAGCTTTACTGTTGGCTTTGACCAATATAAAAATAAAGTAGATCTCTGTGGAATATTGCAGTCAAGTGGTCAGAATCTGGTGCACTTAGGGACTATTTTAATAAAATGACGACAATAATGAACTGTAGTTTGACACAGTGTAGGCAATAAACTCAATGAAGTCTGAAGCAAGCTTCCAGAAATGAGGCAGCCAGAGCAAAATACATTGACTAACAGTTACATGACCAAAGCAAAGGAAACTACCCCAGCAGTAGACTCCAGTGCACTCAGCAATGGGAATAATCCTAGATAGAAGTGATTCTCTCATTTAAATGTCAGTGAACAGAACTAGGTATTTGCTGCCAATCAAAGAAAAACATAAGCAAATGTAAACCCACAAATGAAAAGTACACAGAAAAAATATAGAGGATGGAAAGCCAAATGGGAACAGCTGGACAGTCTGCAGGAAGAATCCAAGCCCAGATTTTCAAGGGCTATTTTTCCCTGGGTTCCCCAGGCTGGCCCACAGACTTGTGCTCAGTGAGTGCAGTTTAAATGAAAGCCGGAGAGGCAGAGTAACAGCAGAAACTGAGGGTGGCAAAGCACATGAGACCTATCAAGATGTTGCCCAATTAACCAAAACCAGACTTCACATTACCTGTGGTATAGGAAAATACACCTCCTACACCTGAAGAAAAGCATGACTTTTTCTTTCTGAAACAAGTTAACTTTCTAGATAGAAAGTCCACAGCACATGAAACAATGAGGATCTCAAAATTTCAGATGGCCACTTACAGGGTAAAAAAAAGACTGTGTAGTGCATCACCATCCCAAGCAAATTAGGACAGCATCATCACCCTGACAGGCCTTGTCATTTTAATGCAATAACTGGAAACAGAGATAGAAATTGGGGGACTGGACTCTGCACATGGTATTCTGGCAGCTAAATGGATCCATTGTGTTTGGGAAGCCTCAGAGCCAGATTCCTTTCATATCATTTTGTGAGGACAGGGCAGTGGCTGTATCTTTGCAAACAGAAAAGGACAAAATTGTACTTTTCATTTAAATCTCACTCTTTGCAGAGAACGCTACCATGCCGCAAAAGCTGAAGAGATACCAAAATGAATCTTCCAAGTTCTGTTGTTAACAGGTCTTTTGTTTAGTTCTCTTTTCTTCAACAAGGTCCAGTCCTGTTCTTTGAGTTATTGCAATGTTCCTTCCTTGCTTTTTTCTATTCTTTTAAGGAATCGTCTCCCATGTGAGAACTCCCTCCCTGTAAATCGTCACAGCCATCTGATGGCAACAGCCTCCTTCTCTGAAAGCACTTCTGTATCTGAATAATTTTATCTATCTTGATGCTCAATGGCAATACAACCAAAACCACCTTAGCCAGGCCTAAGAATAGGGTAGCAAATCTAAGCACAAGGGCAAGCACATTAAAAAAAAAAAGTAACGAACCAAAAATACTGAGGGAAATCTGAATAGAACAAGGGAAGTAACTGAAAGGGACTTACACACTTCAGACAGCAAATACCTCATGCAGGTTGTGAGGGAGGGTTGGGTGCCTACATAGATATCCATCTACATAGAAACTGATATTTGTCTTTTACAAAAAGCACCTCTGAGACCTGCTGAATATAATGAAAGATTTACTTGATGAACCTGAGAATATATGCATCTTATTTCCCATGTGCACGGGGCCTCCTCATCCTAGTGACAGAGTTATCTGGGAGGCCCAATGGGCAAAAGATGCTTGGAAGCATTATTCCGCTGTAACTCAAAACAAGATAGGATGAAGCTTTCCCTCATTCTAATCCCACTCCGTCTTTTCAGCAAAGGAGGAAATACAGTCTTGAGTTAAAGTGTTGGACATTTCCATTTGGAAAGGGAAGTTTCAAAGCAGAAGAGATGCCAGCAGTGGAGTTTAAAGGAGACAAACTCCAAGGCTCAAGAGCCTACATTCAGTCTTCCCATAGCAGCCTGCTGGTTCTGACCCATTGGTAAACATAATTCTAGGACAGAGACATGTGCTGGGCAGTACAACAGCTGTCTAATACAGCAGCAGTAGTTAGACTCTACTACTATGTCTGCAACCAAGAAACAAAATGGTGAACCTATTTTTTCATTTCAGCACTGCACTATTTATACCAAATCCTAGCATTTTTAGATACCCTTCGGGAAACTAAAGGTGCTATTCAAGAAAAAAATCTTGACATACAGGTCTCACAGTGGCAGGCATGACATAAGGCATAATGAAGCAGGGAAGAAACATCTTCTGCTGACCCATTTACCCATCAGTTTTCTGCCCCTCCATATCCATAAAGGCGTGTGTGCTCTTCTACCACACATCATGACCAGGCAGAGATGAGGTTAAACACCAGTTCGGTGTAGCCACGCACACACAGAGTAATAAAAGTCTCTCAGATTAGTAAGACTCTGTGGATGAGTGATGATGATGAACCTAATTGGCAGCAGGAACCTGATTTCCTGCAAGCAAGGGATCTAAGTGAGCAACAGGGAAGGTATTCGAGTCCTGGAGCTATAAGCTGTTCTTCTGGATCAAATGAAGACTATTCTTGCTATAGACTTCAGGATAAGACAGAAAATGTATCCCACTTTCATCCACATCCCCAGTCTTTAGATTAGATTTGGCTGTTAGCTACAATTGAAGGTGGCTTGAGATTTGTAGGCTGAAATATTGGGCTTCTTGTTTAAGGAGAAATAACAGAAGCTGATATTTATTGCCTGCATTCTTTTCCAGACCTCAAAGCAAGTGGTTTGGTTCTTATCTCTACACAGTGACACTAACTAAGGAGCAGGATATGATTTCAATTTCATGCTTTGTACTTCTTAACATAAAATATTTTCAAAAGGTCACTCAGGTATTTTGACACCTATTTTCCCTGAGCTGGGCCATAACAGAGAGTTCTTTCCTATTTTTGAATATTTTGACAATGTTAGTTATTATTTTAACGATAAAGATATATTTTGGCAATGCTGACTACAAGGCTTTGTTTAAAATAGATTTCATTGGCTTGTGTTTCATTTCTGTACTCAATCATGGAGGTGATAGAGAAAATTTTGGCAGCTCTTTACACTGAGACAACATTAAGAGCAATCAAGAACTGTTTGCAGTCTTTTCAGTCACATGAAAAAATCCATCTTCTTCTAATCCCCTTTCTAAAAATATGAAGCTTTTTGACAGAAATCAGCCCTTTTCATGAATATATAAACTAGCTGAAACCCCTGTTTTCTGTCATTAAATAAAAGTGACAGAAAACTTTCAAGCAGACCTAAACTTTACCTTGTTCTAAAGTGTGCCCAGGAGTTTGTTCTTACCCTTATCACCTTCCCCTGTTTTCAAGAAAATATGTGTGTTTGAGCAGCAGTTTCCATTCTATGATAACAGGATTTCTTCTCTCATGAGTTGTGTCTGCAGATACGATGAGCCCCCTGTGCCAGTGCATAAGGTGTCGTGCGGGACCACAGATGCGAGGCTGCTGCCCTGGGACTGTGTGACCTCAGCAAATGGTGGGATGAAGCTCAGCAGAAAGCACATTGCCACTGTCATCTCTTTTGGACAACCCACCTTTGATTTCTTCGGTCCTCCTTCACTGAGTTGTCTTTCCTTAGGTTATATGCAAAATAGGTGAGCCTCTTCACCTCCCTCTGTATTGTTTTTCAGGAATAGATGCAGGCAGCATGCTCAACTCTTTTTGCTCCTGTCATGCCATTGCATTCCTGTCAAGCTGCTCCTTTGAATTCCTGCTCACTAGCCTTTCATCAGCAGTGACCTCTGCACTGCTTAAGTCAGCTAACACCTCATTTGCTTTCATATGAAGTACCTCCTGTGTGGAGGATATTGCAAGTGGCAGGTGAGTGAACTACTGTTAGGCAACTGGTGTGCTCAGGCTGTCAGTCTGCCATGCATACCCCTTCCCTACACCCCCTACCTCTAAATCAGTTTGCCTGGGTCTGGTCTATGCATGTGAGAAAATGCATCGTAGATTTGTGGGCAATATCATCTTGAGTGGAAAGAAAGTGATTTTCTCACACTGACTTTGAAGAGCTCCTTCAGCTCTGTGTATCTGGATCTCATCACTGTGTCTTTCAAGATCCTCAGACTAAGCTATTCTTTTTTAGGCCCTCTGGTCTTTTCTCCCTCTCATTTTTCCTTGTATTTCATCTCTTTTTAGATGTGTGCTTTAGTATATAAACATATACTGTACATAGTCAGTATATAGTACATAGTCAGTCCAGCCTCACTGAACACATCAACATTTGGAGGGTTTGAGTTTTTCCTGTCTCGCTTTTGACTTCAGTGAGGTCTGAGTTTAGTGCTTTTTTATAATTTTTTGCCAGATAGAATAAATAACCTGCCAGTTTGTAGCCTTAGGCTACAAACATTGTAGGACGACATTGTGGAATATCTACTATAGTCACATGGTCTCTAATATCTATATTTTTAAATAATCCCCTAGACTTCATTGAGAGCCTAAAGATGCCTTGAGACAAAGATTTCAATAAGGCTGTGTCTCAAACAAGTTAAAACAGTGCTCTTAAAATGATCTGGGGTATTTCATGAATATATCATTTGTCTGGGAGTGCAACTTGCTTTCTGGAGGTGATTGAACTTTCCATTGCAGTAGACTGGGAAAGTGCATGTAGTCAGCTCTGCTGAGGGAAAACTGAATTGCCAGCTGATAGGGGGCAATGTACTAACTTGATTGGTAGCAGCCAGCTCAGAATATGTTGACTTTCTCTGCTACTGCTTCTGCCTTTGTATTTACTTCTTTCATTTTAATCAGTACTGTCCCTGAAGCTTGTGAGTGGTGTCCTCTGGAGGGGTGTTTCCTGTGGAATTCAGAATATGCAACACTTATTTGACCTCTGCCTCCTGTTGTACACAGTCATGACTTAAGTTTCTAGTCAGGCTTTCTTTACAGCTAATATGTTCAAATGTTATAGAAAATTATTCTTCCTTTCTGCCAGCTGGTTTTGCTTTATGCAAAGACTTTTCTGATGCCCCAAGAGTTGTGCTTGTATGATAATCCCACAGGTTTCTTGCTGATGTTACTCTAAGTATTTTCTAGATTATAAACAATTAGCCTGCAGTTTAACACCAATCTGGCACTTCTTCAGTGTATTACACACACCCACACATATATGTGTGTGTGCGCATGCATGCAAACACACCCCCTAGCCCCATTTGTTGAGCATTACTGCTATCTAAAATAGTTTCAGTTTGTACTGGGTCTAGGTCAGATTGGTGTCCTGTTCAATATCTGTCTTTGACTAATATCTCAGCTTCCTTGTTTATGCATCTATAACTGTGTGACTTCTAGACATAACAAAATATTCCCTTTTTTCCCTCGGTATGCATTTCTCCCTACTATGCATCCATGTGTGTATACATGAATGTATAAAGATTCCTCTCCATGTTGCTTATCTGTTAGGCTCTTCTGAGATACTTGGCCTGATCTTTTTGGTCAAAACCACATACAGTCAGGTTTTTTGATGGCTCATCTCCAACATTACAAGCTCATCTGTCATGTACTTCCCGTATAATATCATTCGCAGTGGTCAGATGTAGTACCGTATTTGAGGCAAAGAAAATGCTGTGGTTGACTTCAGAAAAAATAGATCAGGCTATTTCTTCTGTGGCTCCCTGGATGCCTACAGAAGTATGTACCACAGCAGGTTTTCAAATATTTTAAATAGGAAATAATAATAATTAAAGGTAATTAGTTTTTAATGTATGTCCTCTTGTAAATGTGACAATCTTTTTGCATATACTGGCTATTGATTTAGTAGATTGTGGAAAAATAAAACCACTGCATGAGCGGCACAAAGAATAAAACCTTCCTTTCTCTGGCTTTGTTGCTCAGTGCAAACTGTGCCATTACAGATTCACTAACACCTAATGCGGTTTGTGCTCATACTGCACAAAGACATTAGCAGAGTGTTCTCTTCTCCATCAAACTGTCTATATGCACTAATTGTGTAGGAAGTGCATGTATCTGAGATCCCTGTCCCTTTGCCGAGAATTGCCAGTTGATTTAAAAGTTAAGGCAAGAGATGAAAAGACAGGTGAACAGTTAGTGCCTAAACAATATTTCTTTGGGAAATCCAGCTTAAAAACAAGACCAAGAAAAAACATCACTGCTAATGGAAATATTTTATCTGGGGTTAAAAATATGCTTGAAAGTAATATGTTTTGCTAGAGATTTTCACACAGCTAGGCAACTTGTTCATTGAACTCCCCTCTACCGTTAACTTCTCCTTTGCTTGTTGTTCAACTCATATTTGACAAATTGTGCAGTCTTTTAGGTAATTGACAATCTGTCTGTTTTGTGTTCTGCAAGCATCAAAATGATCAACCTCCATCTGGTCTGCTTTTAAGAAACATTTCCCACTTCAAAGTCCACTGGCAACATTTTCCCCATATTGTCAACAAATTGCCATCTCATTTTACTTCTGACCCTTCCTGTTGCCCTCCAGTGATGTTACAAAATAAATTTAACACACACAAAAAAAAAATCTTCAGAAAGAGCTTTTTCTCTGACAGCCAGCCTAAAAGTGCCCCTGTGCCTGGTCTTCCACTTGGCTTCCTGATGTTAGTTCTGGGAGCTCTGTCTAAAACGGGCTGATATATTCAGCGTGCTGGAGGTAGGCTGTATTAACCTGAGGTGCCATACATCTGGCAGGACGTAAAGGAATGCAGCATCACCACCTTATTCCCAGCAGGGCTGAAAGAAAAGTCTCAAGAACACAAAAACATTAAAAACTTTCCTTTCCTTCTCTCCATATACCTCAGCATAGCATTACTATCAGCACTCATGTGGGGTTGTTAAGGGCTAGCATTATCCGTAAAGCATAACAACTTTTATCACTTTTTTTAACACTTTTAAATACAGGAAAATATTTTTTGATGTATTAGTGCAATTAATACAAAAAAGGGATTGTCAGAAAAGAGAAATAAAACCCCTTGATATCCACTATTGTAGTTTATATATGAGTATAGCTAAATATATTTTAAAGTCTGGCTAGGACAAAAATATAGGCTGGGAACCTGAACCCTTCTGGCGTTTACATTTATAAACTCAGTGGAAAGTAATGTTGTTGGTTTTTCTTTTCTTTTCTTTTCTTTTCTTTTCTTTTCTTTTCTTTTCTTTTCTTTTCTTTTCTTTTCTTTTCTTTTCTTTTCTTTTCTTTTCTTTTCTTTTCTTTTCTTTTCTTTTCTTTTCTTTTCTTTTCTTTTCTTTTCTTTTCTTTTCTTTTCTTTTCTTTTCTTTTCTTTTCTTTTCTTTTCTTTTCCTTTTCTTTTCTTTTCCTTTTCTTTTCCTTTTCTTTTCTTTTCTTTTCTTTTTTCTTCCTTCCTTCCTTCCTTCCTTCCTTCCTTCCTTCCTTCCTTCCTTCCTTCCTTCCTTCCTTCCTTCCTTCCTTCCTTCCTTCCTTCCTTCCTTCCTTCCTTCCTTCCTTCCTCCCTTCCTCCCTCCCTTCTTTCCTTCTTACCTTTCTTCCTTCCTCCCTTCCTTTCAACAGAAAAAAACCCACCTTAGAAGCACTCAGTCCTAGATGACTAATACATTTCTACCTCAGGACAAGGTGTGCAGAGGCAGAAAGGGTCTGTTAGGTGCCTAACTCCCATCAATATTCAGTAGGATTTGTGCATGTCTGAAATTTTCTCCTTGTATGCATGGCCTGGCACGCCTCCCTTACTGCAAATGCTCTGCTGCCCACTGCTAGTGACGCCTGGTCAACAAAAGGCTCTTGGCTTTGCAGTAAGAAGTTTGTACAATTATAGCATAAATACCTGCTGTCAGAGGGCAGCTTGCAGTCTACATTTCTGAGGACCACAGGCTGAAAGAAGCTGGCTGGCCAAGGCATGTGTAAGCAAAGAGGTGTGCCCACTTTCTTCTGGGCACCCCAGCTAACAGCAATTTCTTCAAACAGGTCCTGGAGGTGAAGGGAAGAGAAGCTACCTTGAGAAATATAGACAGAAGTGTGGCTGTCCTCATATTGGAAAGGATGTGATGCATTTGGTTGAGCTTCAGAACATATATCCTTTCTTCTTGGCCTGAAACTTGTTGTTTTGCTGATCAATTTATTTGACTAGAACACCTAGGAATAACTCTTGCTTTTGAAATGAAAGAGGAGAAAACACCTCTTGCAGCTCAAGGATACGAATTCCTCCCAACTTGCCACTGGAGGACACATGACTCATTCTTGCAGCTCTCCTGAGCCCACTGCTGCTGCATAGCTGTCAAGATCCAGAGCACTTTTAACCTTACCTGAAAGCAGAATGGATAGTCAAAAATCTCTGCAATGGTACTATCTGTAAATGAGAGAACTAAGGGTATAAATCAAAGGCTTTTGACTCTCATTTTGGTGAAATGGAAAAGAGAATTGCCCAGCTTGAAAACAGAGAAAAAGAAGAACAGGGCATTGGTATAAAGGAGATGGACAATAGATTAACTTAACGGTTTAGATAATCGCCCTAGGAGCTCACACATAAGGCTTTTTAGTACACCTGAGCATGCTTGGAGGTATATCCAGCTACCTGAGTATCCCCTGCCCCCAGATTTCAATAGAGCAAAGATAATGATGATAAAGGGTTCAGATTTGAAGACAAAAAGATCATGCTGAGAGAAGCAAATAATGTTCTTTCCCAGTACTAATTTCTCCTTCTGCCTTTCTATCAGTCAAGAAACAGACACCTTGTGCCGCCTTTATCCTCATTAAAAACCAGCATTGTATGAAGAATATCAAACATGCACTTCACATTTAAAAAAGTGTAAGAACAAAATCTTTCTTTTATATTACATCAGTACTGATATTAGCTTTTTAAACCCACTGAAAAAGCTGAGAAGTTTTGCAAAAGCTACTTTAATACAGTTATACTGTAATACACTCATTCATTCTTACATACATAGAAGGAACTATGATAGCTTGATATACCATAAAGATTACAGTAAAGAGGTATTTTTCTTTGGTCCAGCAACAGCATTCTGATGGGCTTGTGGTAGATTATAATTAATACATAATAAGTCCTGCCTATCTACACGTGTTCACGACAAGGGCTTTTCTGAATCATTATATTTCTGAACCTCCCAAAGAAGAAAAGACAATAAGGTGTAAAGTCTGCCTGTGCCTCCTTTGGCTTCTGAGCTCATGCCTTCATAACAGGTATTTTGAATGCTATAAATCTGCCTACAAACTGTTGTCTTCATTAACCCTTCAAGATAAGTGAGAATATACATTATTAATTGGTTGCATCAGGGTGATTCACTTAATCAGTTCATGCATATCAATAGAAATAGGCTCTGTTCTGAAGTAAAAAAAATAAAAGTACAAGGGGAATGGAATAAAACTCGAATGTATATGGACGTGCATGTGTTAGGCTTAGAAATTAAGTTCAGCTGTCCCCAAAGCCTAGGCGTTGTTTTCTTATAGATGTTGTGGTAAATGTATTCAAGAAAAAAATGATACAAAAGTGCCTGAACAAACTCAGGCAGGATTTCTTTCCCTTCAAGATTTATCTTTCTCAAGCATCACTTATCACTAGTGAAATATTACTTATGACTATTAAATCTGCAGAGTACTTTGAATCTCGATTGTCAGCATGAGTCATGTTTCATCAGGAAAATAGCTCCATTCTTAATAACTGCTCAATTTGTTCCCTCATTTTTCCTTCCATTTGGAAACCGTAGTAATACTTCTCATGAAGTCCATGCATCGAGGACACAGAAGGTGGAAGGGTTCCAGTACCATGACTTGAAAATTAATTGCCGGGTTCATGATATCTGTTGTTGCAGCCAGAGCGCTCTATGCCTCACTCACTTGATTCAGGGCTCTCCTTAAAAACTTGTGGCTGTCGCGCTTGTGAAGAAACTTAGAAGAAATTACTTAAGTCTACCTTAAATCGTCACAAACTTAAAAAAAAAAAAGCAAATAAAAATTAAAGCAATGGAAAATGAGGGCACAAAATTGCCTCCTTAAGGAACCTTCATTACATTTTCTAAAAATAAGCATTACAGACAGGTTAGAGAGAGCAAGTTTTTAGCTCCAAAGCAAGGACATTGAAGTCAAGGCAAAGGAGGCTGAAAGTATGAGGCAGCCCCTTCTTGGTCTGAACCAGCTTTGTATCTGTCACTCAATGACGCATTAGGATATATGGCAAAGTATTTTCAATTTGACATACAAGACCATAACGAAAACAGACTATACATAAAGTTGCTTACAGACATCAGACTGTCCCTTGCTGAATATCAATGAACCTAATAAAAGACTTTCTCCCTTGTTAAATTAATATATAAGGTGTTTATTGTAGGACTTTAATTGTCTTCTGAAATTAGAATAGATCTTCAGGACTCTCAGACGGATAAGCAGGCATACTGGACACTTCTAAAATAAGTTTGTTAAGCTTTAGGCCTGAGTATCACTTGGAGGAAAATAATGCTTCCAGCACATAACACAATTTTTGTACTGCCTATTACCAATGTAGTTCTAGAATGACTTTTTTTTATTCAGTCTCTAAGAAACTGCGCTAGAAGGGTTCTTCTAGCTCACTTGCTAATATAACGGTGTTCAACTAAGCTATAATGCATCTAGGGATTAATATATTGCTATTAGCAGATCCACCAGGGAAACACAGGTGGCTAGGAAAAATTTACCTATCAGAAAAGGAGGAGTATCAAAACCTTTTAAAGTAATGAAAGGAGAAAACAGATTGTAACTGAAAACAACAATACTGCTAAAGAACACTCTGTTACAGGTGAGCAGAAGCGTGAGCCAACCAGTGATGAAGCAAAACCAGACAGAGATGTATCTCTGATTTAAGGGACAAAACCATATCACTATAACGCAAGAAACCTCTAGTAAATATGTCTATACTGGAGTGACTTCAACTTGTGTAGCCATACGCAAGCTAAATTTAAGCTAACTAGGGCGGGTATTTCTAGTAATGTAACCATGGCAGCAAAAAACTCAGCTTAGACTAAAAAAAGCCCCACCTGCTCAAAGAATTGCATAAATACTTACCATTTGGCCCCACAGAGCCCTGTACTACCATAGTTACACCTCTAATAATATCTAAGTTAGGTATGCTGCACATAACAACTGTGGTATAGATGCTTCTTCAGACTAAAACTCCCTTAAAAGGATCCAAAGCCCTCTTGTCCCTAGCAGACTTTCCATTGATTTCAGTGAACTTTGGCTCAGGCCTTTTAATGTCAAAGATGAATGTAACATATTAAATTATAGAACAGAGTACTTGGTCTTAATAAGAGCAAATTATTTCTTCTGGGTAATAAAACTGATCCAGTTGTAGTGAGACAACTGAGAAAACAGACTCAGGGAATACTAATTAAAGCATCTTGAGTACTAGAACTAAGTTTCACCCTTCCTGACATAAGAAATTATTTTCATAACTTTTATAAAGCATTTATTCTCATATAAAGTAGGTAATAAAAGTTATATACTCTAGCCTTCTCTCTAACCAAGATCAAACCACCTACCTTCTATGAAAAGGAGCAAATTGCCCAGGATGTGCCTCTTGAACACAGAAAAAAAATTGTTTGCTATTGAAATGTGAAAGTCTATTAAGTGCTGGGCTGTGATTGCTTTCCAATTAGGTTTTACAAAGTTCCAAGGGAAAAAAAAAAAGGAATGGTGGTTCCCCAGCTTGCAAGACAGCTATTAGATTTCTACTCAAACAAGGGTCACCAGAAGATTGTGCTTTGTTTCATCTTGTAGACATTTCTCTATTAAGGACAAAAGGATTTCTGGGAGAACTTGAAGGGCAAAGCTAGAGAAGGTGAGTTGTTCTTTAATCAGTAAAAGCCATGCTGGCTTTACTGAGGGTCAGCTCTTCCCAGCCGTGGGCACAGGCTTCTGCAGTAAATCTGTGTGGGTACCAAGAAGGTGTTTGAATGGGTTGAGTGGGGCTATATGGATGCAACATGGAAAGGGAAGAGTTTGGGCCAGAGAAGCTTTTGAGCATTATGCAGCAAGCCAAATACCAGGGTATTTGTTGAAAGGGAAAACTTGTTAATGTCATCACCAGAAACATAAAAGAAGGTCCTGCCTTACAGTGACTACTGAGTACTTCAAACCTTGATGCAGAGGAGTTAGAACTAAATAGTAATTTATGCTGGTATTTAACTGCAGATACATGAGAAGCCCTGTTGACATTGCCAAGCCAATTTCAAAGTGAAGAACAGATTTAAGTACTTTGCTGGATGAATGCCAGAGGCAGCTGAAGTGAGCACTAAGACCACTTTGGAGGCTTCTTTTTATCTCTGAATCCTCAGAGCACCTAGACCTCTTCCTCAATGGTCTTAGGAAGGATTATCAAGGTAAAGCAGATATAAAATAGTCAGTTTTAAAACCACCTGGAGCAGAACTTGAGACACTAGCTGAACCCCTTTCCATACACAAGAGGGAAATTTCCTTTAGTCCTTAAACAGAAATTTTGTATTAGGCTTTCAAACAGCTTTAGGGTCTGTTTGTTGATTTAGAGGCTATTTGTTGATTGAGACTTTTAAAACAAAACATTCAGGGCAATTTTTATTTCCCTCATTGGAATTGCTTTATAATCTTCCTGATTTTATTTTTCAGGTCAGAAAAAGGACTGTGTCCTAAAGCATTTGCTCAGAAAACAGATTGTAATAATAAATGTCAGCCAGGAATACCAGATCCCCCTGCTTTTTTGGATGCCATCTACAGTGTTTGCAGGTGGTATTTGAAATCAGTGATCATACTGGGAAGGACTGCAAAGTATGTCGGAAGGTGGGCTCCAATTCAACAGAATTAGCTTCAGTGCTTTCTAATCCCTGGAAGAGAAATTTTCTCCTTAATTTTACCAAAATTTCTATCAGGTTGCTGCTATTTGCTTCTGGTTGGTTTAGACATTCAGAGAAATCCCACTTCAGCCATGATTGACTACAAAAGTCCTAGGGAATTCACAGGAGTCAAGATTTTTTTCCAGTAGGGTCATTTCCTAACCCCTGGGTCAAACCAATAGAAAAGGACAAATTTCCAAACTCTGAAGTGGTTAAATTTGTTATGGATAAACAGTTGAGGACCAAAGGCCCTATTATCTGTACAGATCTGGAAAGATACACATTTAGAGCCCACTAATGTTTGCAATTTGAGAATATAATGCAGTGCTACATCTTTGTTACCATTCATATTTACTTGAAAATATGCAGGTCTTACTTGGAAGTGAGAATTATATGACTTTTGCTCTTTTTTCTTCCACTCTTAAAAAATAGGCAGTGTTCCTACTGACAATGAAGCATTTGATACGGACTTCACAAATCAATTTTTGTTCATGACTTAAAGACAAGCACAGGTTTCCAGAAGATTTCTGCAGTGCCATAATGGAGCATCCTCTGTAGAATTCTACAACCTGTGGAGAGTTCAGGGCATGGATGATGCATATGCTCAAAACAAACTCATGCACAGAAAAATGCATTACTACTGTTCTCTGGTACAGATTCAGATTGTATTGAAGTCTATCCTCCATCACTTCTTATATGGGACTTCAGGAACCCTTAGCTAGTTGATAGTGAAGATTAGAAAGAATAACATACTTTCATGTTTAGGGGAGTTACAAAATCCAGGCAGTATGCTTCAGCATTCCTGTGATATCTATGTGAGTAAACAGGGACAACAGACGAAGTGTGGCTCTGGGGACCTGCTCTGAATATTTTTATTCAGGGGGAAAGGTTTTGACTTGGATTTACCTTTGTGTAAAAATGAAAAGCTGAATAATTAGGGCGATATTCTTATTGGGGCATTATTTCTCATTGCTTGCTGCTGCAGTAACTGTTCAGTGCCCCAGCAGTGGCATAAGGGAGACATCTTTCTGCAGGCACAAAGCTAGGGGTCTTCCTCCTCACTGTGTGTTAGCCATCCTCAATGCCAATGTCTGCATCTAAGCTAAACCTCTTGTGAACAGCAGAGAAAAACAGACACGGTACACAGTTCATTTGATCAGATGCTGACTTCAGCATGAGAACAACTGTACTATAAAGTTGACTGTTTCTCCCCATTGACTATGAAAAGGGCATGGAAGTTGTTTCTTTTGGCTGGGTGAGTCCCACAGGTATTGAAAAAGGCGATCTAGAAGTACTACCCAGTTTGCCCAGAGATTAGGATAAATCTGCTTGCCACATTTGCATTAATGTGGTTTTACATTACCAATTAAGCTATGAAATGAAGGCTTTGCTCTGAGGAGGTGTCTCTCTGGCTCACAAAAACTTTGCATCTTGCCGAAAATCTTAGCCGCAGATACACTGAAATACATGTTCCTTCCTGACTTAACATCTGAATTTTGACCATGATTTGTCCCTAATAGACTTGACACCTGCTAGTGTTTCTTATTGCCTTGTAATTTACAAATGTTTGACAAACATTCTTTCCTCCCTCAGAAATATGTAAACATTATACTGGATAGGCGCTTATTTTAATTAGTATTTTTAAAGCATTATTTTAATTAATTTGTTTTGTTACTTGGTTAATATTTTCACTTAATTTCCTTTGAGTCTGTTCATTTGGAATATTTTGTTCCTCTGGAGTGGGCTCTTCCCTGCACTGCTGTGCCTCCCAGTTCATGTCTATGAGCAACAACAGTGTGCATACACCTTCTCAACACCTTGAGAGACAGGCTTACACAACTGTCTTCCTTCACTCAGGTCAGTGCTCCAACTGGGGTTTCTAAATCAATTCATCTCCAGGTTTTCCCTTCTCACAGAGCTTCCCTAGGCTTGGGCCACTTCAATGTTTATGATTTTTAAAATATTAAAGAATAATATTTTTTAAAAAATAAAGGTTTTGGTTGAAAGTGAGTGGTGTTCTTAATACAGAGTTTGATATGTTGCAACAATTTTTGTGAGGTGTAATGACCTACGGTGCGCCATCGCCTTTAAAAACATAAAAAAAATCTGCTTAATCTTCAAAAGTTCAGGGCACTCCTGGACTCGAGCAGTTTTGATGGGAACATTGGGTGAGCTCTGGCCTCCAATGCAGTCATGAGAATTTTTATCAGAGAGGGAGTTTTGACCTATACATTTAAGCTGTGCGATCAAATCACTTTCTTTTTGACCCTACATAGGGATTTCGGTTCCTCAGTTTAATGCACTCCAGTCTGAAACATTTGTTCTTTGCAACTGTTAAAGAAGGAAATGTTCACTACAAAGTTGTACTTTATGTTGAAGTTGAACTTGAAGTGATCTCCTGAGATGTCTTTTATTTGTCTGTTAAGCAGAATGCACATTTATGGTGCTGTATAAATAATAATAATAATGCTATCACCTCTCTGTATTCTGTTTATTGTAATCTGTTTATTCTGCAAAACTCAGCAATGAAAGTAAAAATAGCCTCAATATGTGTTTTCAGTGAAGAGCCATAGCCATTTTTATTTCACGCAAACTTGTTCTCTCTTCCCTACTTATAAGGCACTTTATATTTAAAGATATCAAAGGAAAACAAAACCAAAAAAAAGCAATTCTCAGAAAAAATGTTCTGACAACATTAAGTAACTCATCTCCATAAAAGAAGTATGAGGCCTTATCATCCAATAATTTTTTAAGTACTCCCCAATCAAATCACTGGTGGCTGATGGCCCAAGGAATTTAAAAAATTAAGTGGAACCATACAACTGGAGGAATTAGTCAGAAGATGGGGAGTCTTTTACTTATAAATCTTAGTTTGAAACCATCTCAGTTTCAGTAAGTAGTAACACTAGTTAGGGATTGATGGTCTGTAGGGATCAACATTAAAAGGCAACAGTACCACATTGAGGTATCCAAGATATTAAAGCTATTTCCCGTACCTAAAAGAGGAAATCAGGAAAGTATTCAGATATTAATGTCGGCCAGCATTTGCAAAATGAATAGGCTTGACATCGGGCCCCCGTCTTTTCTAGCAAAAAGGATACACTGCAAAAAGTGTCTCCTTATTTGTGACCTTGAAGTCACGAGCCCTGTGGATGATTAACTTAGTGTGGAAGGAGAAGGAGGACAAGTACCTTGGTAAAGGGAAGACACACAGAGGCATTTTGCAAAACCTGCCACTCATAACTACACCCTGTCCATGGATAAATAGTTTTTCAAGCTCTTAGGCTGCCAATCCTGCTCTTTTATCACCTATAAATATACTTATGGCATATAAAAAAAAGTCCTGAAGTAATTAAGGGAGAAAATATGAACTGACAGTCTAGGCATTAATCATGGTATTTTATATTAATCTAGTATGAAAGTCACCACCTTTAGGCACTTCCACATACCATACTTCCCTGTTTAAGCAGCTCACAAAAGATGTGCAATAGTTTCCTCATTCCAAGGCTAGGGAATTACTACAAATGCAATACTCAACACTGGAAACCCCCAACAGCACGATTTTAAAAGCAATAACTGTAGACTGCCACAAAAGATTTCAGTGTGTTTTAATGCTCACAGAGACCAGTGGCCAGCCTTTCACTGAGCAATGCCTGCAAGAGGCAGGAGATGGAAGTTTACTCTGGGAGGAGAGGGACATCACACAAATGTTTTTAAACCTGGCCACACTGATAATTGATTTACTCCAAAATAAAATACAGAAAACACTGCTACACTGCTTTAACACTTCATTTGCGTAGGGCTCCTATAGACTCAATGCAAAGAGGATTAGCTGAAGGCATGTCTTTCCCAGCTGCAAGCAAAGTTGCCCAATGCAGCAAGAATCCTAATGTCTCCAGGAAAATCAATGTGGTGGCCATCCTTGAAAAGCAAAATCCCTGTACTTCAGCTGTGTACAGAGGATGAGGGAGCATGGAAGCCTGGGTGTGCATCACTCAGGATGGTGATAGTGGCATGAGACGCTGGCCCATGATGGGCTGCAGCTTAGCAGCGCTGCTGGGTAGCCTGGCCTCAGTATAGGCCCTCCCAGTTCCAAAAGCTTCATTGTTAGTCAGAAATGCTCCTGCAGACACTGCTGAAAAGCTAAAACGCAGTTTGTCTGGCATGAAGGTTGTCTGGGCATCAGAGAGCAGCACATGTGGTGACTTATCCCTCTCTAGCCAATTCCAAGCCCTCATGCCTCACTGGTGCCTAATGAATGGCCTTAAAAATAAATTGCATTTCCCTGGGGCTGAGAGAGGTGCTGTTCCTCTCCTGCTCTTCAGCCTTCCATCCATCTGCAGCCTCTCCAGGCTGCTGGAAGACGCTGGGTGCCCTGTCCTGGTGCTGGCTCACTGAAGGTTAGTCTCACAAGGCACTGGCCCTGCTTATGTACCAGGCGTTTGGGGCAGGTGATGGGCTGTTGCATGAAGGCTTGTATCTTGCAAACCCTGCTTGCATGCAATGCAGTTGCTCACCTGCAGTGTCTTTTTTCCTTCTTTATTTTTCCTCTGTAAGCTAAACATAGCAAGACCACATCCTCCCATGTGACCAGGGCTGGTTGCTGCATCTTCTAGCATCTATCCAAATCCAATACCTGCTTCACTTCTGACAGCTTTTGCCATAAATCCCTCTGATGCCTTTTTGTCCCATTTAAGACGTGTCAGTCCTTTGCTCCTGTCCAGCCCTTCCTGGCCCTGGGTTGAAGTAGCTTATTAAAAATTCCTTACAGACCTACATTAGTATAAATTAAGAGGTAGAGGACATTATCCTGCATAAAGTGTGAATTTTTATTCAAATAATTCTATTAGCATAATTATCTTTTTGAGAAATTAAATGTACATTATTACACTTGATGTGCTACAAATTATAAAAGCAAAATTTCACTTATAAGGTTGCACAGTTCCCAAGCAATTAGCCATATTGCACCCAGCAAACCAAAATTAAACACATAAATTAAAACAGCAGGGGGGATAATAATGCTAGAAAGGGGGCGTAGACTTTATGTGGTTTGTTGCTTCCAAAGCTCCAACTAAAGATAGTTCTGACAGGAACAGGTCAGACAAGTGGGGTTAACAGGTTTCCCCACATTTTTCTAACTTGCGATGTAAAAAACTTGCTTGACAGAACAATTATGTGAACTACTTTCATCAGGGATAATAACATAATCTAAGCAAGTCATTTACTTGTGTGTTCAGTATATAATTTTGCAATATGCCTCTGATTTTTACAATACATAGCTGCTATTGGCATTTTAATCAATAGGCACGTTGGGTCTGAATTCAGCATTCATACTCTTTTTATGATTATTGAATGCCTGTGGTTGCATCTATATGCAGCTACCTACACAAAAACATATAGCACTTTATAGACATGCCTTTTATCCAGCAGGCATTAATTATTACAACCACCAAAATTTATCAACACACAGAAATATTTCCAGGATGACTAAAACATTTAGATAACAGCAGTAAATTAACTAGCATGGAGAAACAGTAAAGTTGCTGAATGGGCTCCAAGGGTGACTTGCAGTCACCAAGGTTGCTGAAATTCTTCTAGACAAACTTCAGCATAGGAAATGTCCCATGTTTGAAAAAATACACATTTGCTTTGCCATGCTAAGATGCATTAAGACTGAGGAAATGCTGGAAACCAGGAAAGAAGTAGCAAGATTGTCTCAGACCCCTCAGCTGAGGGACCTCGCCTGTCCTTTGCTGTGCGAGCGCACACTGTAATGGTGTGGATGAGCACTACTCCTTTGCTATCCAGTAGGTCACAGCTGGCAGGGACCGAGAGCACGTACAGCATGTTCTTCTGCCTGTGTCAGAGGAAAAGTTTCTTTCAGACCAAGTCTGTGAGTTGATTCTCTTCTGCATTTTATGTACTTCTTCCCTGAAAAAGTGGTAAAAATTCCCTCCTTTTCCTGCTTGTTTCATAGTGCTTTTAAGAGGAAGCAGATGACGTGCTTACCATGAAATGTTCTGGGGTTTGGGTAGTTTTCTAGCATAATTCAGGTTGCTTGCTTTGGCCAGAAATACACTGAATTGTTTGGATGCTGACTGCTTCAGGGAGCATCTGTCTCTTCGTGGTGCTGCAGTACCATGGTGATATAGAAGAGATTTGCCAGTTAGGGGAGATTTCAAAAGAGAGATCTTTGACTTGCTTTTTCCTCACTCCTCCATCTTTCAGCATGCCAGAGTTTTTGTTTTTTCAGTTCCTTATGTCACGAACTTTCCTTATTTTCTTTTCTCTTTATTGAAGAGCCTGTCTTATGTCCAAGAAGAATCACATTTATAGGGAATCTTTCACACAGGAACATTATGCTGTATTTGTCTAGTCCATACTAACTGCATGGAGTTTTGTATGCAATCGTATACGCATCCAGAGAGGAGAAGAGCTTCTGACAAAATGCAAGAAATGCATTTAAAATTACTTAAGTCTTTTTTTTGCTATAGTTGTTGGGAGAAAGGGGCAAAATTAGTGCTTTCCAGTATCTGTGATGACAAAAATGAGCATAGGAAGAAAGAAAAAGGAAAAGTAGTTCAGAGCCTCTTAAATTCTTATCAATGAGATTAAATCCAAGATTACACAGAGTAATTGAATCAGAGTGATCCAATAACATTTGCATTGCTTCTGTTTTCCAGCATAAGAAGGTATGCCTTTCCAGAAAAAGAAACAAACCGTTCATTCAGTCATACAGGTGTAAAGTTTTCAAGAACTAGGCAAAGAACAGTAAGATAAGTGAGTAGGACCAGCCTGTGCCAGGCCACAGTGCCGATGCAAGAGAAATGCTCAGAGAGCTCAGAATATGCCATCATTTCAAATCCCACTGAATCACTACCATGACAAGTCTGAGCATTTCCTCACTGAAATGCTCTGTTTATTCCCCTCCTCACCCTTTGGTCCCCTGTGAATACTGGAAATCCCCTCTTACAGTGTATTCACCTTAGACTTTCCTTTCTGCCAAGGCTGGACATGTTCTTCCAGCACAGACTTCAGGCTCAGAGGCTATAACGTTCAACATCTTAGACCTTTCTAGGTGTAGGTGGGTGACAACTGTTTACCCTTTCCAGTCCTGGGGGAACTGGATGTCTTCTACAAGCAATGATGCCCAAATGAGGGGTTTCAAAGTTTATTGGGCTGGTTTCTTAAAACACCTGTGGGCTCCTGTTGTCCTGCAGAGTGTCGGTAACTCCCTGCCAGTGCTCTGTACTGGTGCAATGACTACGTCCATACTTCCCAGGGCTGAAGAGACATGGAGACATGCCAAAGACACACTACTTCCTCTTCAAGCTTCCCTAGAATAGCCAGGTGCCTTTTTAGCTGGTGATGTTTGGCCTCTGAGGAAAGGTCTCAGGGTGCCCCAGGTGTCTGACATCCATCCTGTGGTACTGAGGGAATGCAAGTGAGGCAAGTGGAGGTGCTTGGTCATGCACAGGCACCCAGCCTGGTCACATGATTAGAAAATGAAGCAAGTGCACTGACTGAGCTCAAAGATTATTTACTCCTGCCTCAGGAGTGTGCCAGCAGGAAGGAGTATGAGGAGATGATAAATTTGTCCTGAAAAGTGGCTTTTGTGAAGCCACGAAGAAGCTGTTGAGTCTGATCATTGTAGGTTTAGCAAGGACCTCTTTATTCCCAAAGTGCTATGTGAAGAGAATGGCAATAGGGGTGTATTTGGTTGTGACTACTCCAATTTGTCCATTATCCTAGCTTCCAGAATAATTAATTTAGTCTTTTTCCTCTTACTGATGCAGCTTTTTCCATAGTTGTGGCTGCCACAGTTTGGCACCTTGTTCTTCACCCCTCCATCTGCCAAGTACCAGAGATGGTGGTGTAACCACTCACAACATCTTTCTCAGTCCTTCTCTTCTGCAATGACACCTATTTTACTTTCTCCCTTCTGCAGCAGTAACAACTCCCTGGACTAATACCTCCCATCAGCTTCCTTCCATGCCTCTCACAAGAAATAGAAAATGAAAAAAGAAAAGAGGAAAGAAGTGGAGAAATTTTCACAACAGAGAGAGCAAAAGGCCTGAGGGATGAGTTAGAAGTTGTCTGGATTGAACTAGAAGGAAGAGACAGGGAAGGCAGCAGGGATAGGGAAAGGACAAAATAATTATCAGGTTATTAAGTGAAGTTGCACAAGGGACAGTGGGACCTTTTTCAATGCTGGATGCAAGCAGGGGTTCTGCAGCTGTCTTGCAAAGAAACAACAGCAATAATGAAAAGAAGAGGTGCTGTGATTTGGCTAGAGAGTGTCACACACATCCAGACAAAATAATCAGAAACGCTCAGGTAAATCAGTCCTAAAATCTTCACCTTTCTGCAGTGTTATATGCAGATGAAACTTGCAGACATTTCACACATTTTTGCAAAGAAACCAGTGCAATGCCATGGTTTGATCTATGCATTGAAGAACATTGGTTTGAATGTTCAAGGGCTCTTACTCCTCTCAGTATTTGGACAAGAGCTCTTTAAAATCAGTCTGAAAACTATATATAAATTATGGTTTTGATGATTAATGCATTAACAGAACTAGGTACCATTAGTTCAATACAACAGGATTTCTGTGTTCCTCTAACCCTTTTTATTTATCCAGTACAACAAAGAAAGAAAAACAGATAATGAAGGCTGGTTTTGTTTGAAAAGCATGCAAGGGAGCTCACCAAAACTGTAAGTCCAAGTTATGTAATTAGTATTTAGGTGCTATGAGAAGGAAATGGAGAGCTGCAAAATAATGCATACCATGTATAGATGTCTCACAACACGTTGTCAGGTATAAATCCTACATCAAATATAAAGAAGCTGTGATACAGAGCTTACCTGATTTTCTGAGGGAATTTTTGTCAGACACAGATTTTCCTGGCTTCTATTCTATTGCCTTCACCAGTAGACTATGCTAAGTTAAAGATGATCATGGTCTGCTAAGATCTAACTGGGTTTTATCAATCCTTTATTATTATTATTATTATTATTATTATTATTATTATTATTATTATTATTTCAAATAAATAAATAAATGGGGTGTATTAGTGATATTAATACAATTGTTGCCCAGGGCAGCTAGAACTGGAGCAGGAATCAAGACAGACTTTCAGAGTAAAGACAGAGGTAAATTGGAAATGAAAAAGATTGAAACCAAATGCCTTAGACGATCATATGGTTTTTAAAATACCAAGAGAGCTGGGGAGAAGGGGGAGTCTTTTAAAACCTTGTCTCTAGCATGTGATAAAAACATTTAGGGCATTCACTGGGTATGAGAACTGGGAAAAGTCTGTGGATAGTTGCAAAGATGGCCCCCCAAAGGCCCCTTTTGATTACGAGGTACAAGTAACTAGTTGTAGGAGTATATTACACTCTGAGATTAGTACTTTACTTGGAGTGGCTGAAAAGTTTTCAGCCACACTATAGAAGTGAAATAGCCTGTGTTTATAATTCAGATGGACAATACGGGCAAGCAGAAGTAGCAGCTCACAGCAGATGAAAGCTGTGATCCCATTGCCCCACTCCCCATGTTCTTGGAGAGCCGTACTCCCCTCACCCTGTGTAGTTTTGTGGGATTAGGTTTTTGGTGGTTTAGCTGCCTGTGTTAGCCAGCCAGTCAGTCAAGTATGGACTGTGGAGATGGGAAAATGTGGAATTGCTCTTTTTAACCACAAGTAGGTACCTCTACTTCTAGCCTTACAGTCACCTTCTTAGCTGTTGGAAAACTCTTAGCTTCTTTCCGGCTTGTTTTATCTACCCTAGTCACACACAGCATATCTAGTGGCTTCAGCACTAAATGCTGGATTATTATCCTTAGCTTGACCCTGTTGGGCATGAGCCAGATGCACTTGCTGGACTTGCAAACACATCTTGGGTGTCACAGTGAGTTAGGTCCCTATTTACCCATGAGGATCTGGACATTTTCATTTTTAGAACTTGGGAACACGACTGAGCTATAAAGGTTTAACAAGTTGGCACTGAAGGTCCTGACAAAGGAGTGCAAATATAAGGAACAAACAGGTAGAATCTTGTTTAAACAAAATGCCTGCACCATGCATTCTCCCTCCGATGCTAATTTTAGGGAGGAGAAGTATGAAATCTTATGGTCTTGCACCTGCAATTTCAGAGCAAATTGAGTATAGGAATGAGATCTAATGCCTTTGACATACCCATCTTTCTTTGCCAGTGTTTGGCATCAGTTTAGATTTGTCCAGGGGTGAAGTGATTAAAAGCAGCAAGTTGTCTAATAATCTGTGTGACACTCAGCCTTCTCAAGGCAATTCACTACTAAGACTACATTTGAAGATACATTCTTTAATTTTCAAGAGAACCCACTGCTGAGAAGATGGCAGAAGTATAAGTTTGATCAAAAGAGCTAGAAGAGAGCAAAGCACTTCTCACAACTTGATAAAGTTATGTTAAAAGTTATCTTAGGTGTTTTCTCAATATATGGATTCAAGAAATTTTAAAATTATTGTCCCTAAAAAATTAAAATCAGGATTATATGAACGATAGGACTCCCTTATTAGCTAATTATTGTTCCTATAATTAACTGAAAGCTACTAATCACACTGATACATCTTTTGAATAACTGACTGATTGAGGTAATGACTAGCTTTCAAACATATTTGTCACTAATTTGTAACTTGCCTAGGTGAAAATATGCAATAAAGTCGATGGCTGCTTGGAATCTGAAGTAAGAGAACAATCCTCTATTCATGTCCATGTCGTACTGCTGTGATGAAGCAGCTTTTTAAATACTCCTTGAGGGAGTTTGCACATTTGCCATTTTGTCATTAGTATACTCAACTCTTTTCCCCCAGAGGAGATCAGCAAAAGGAGACTGAGGAAGGTGGAGTCAGCATCCTAAAGGGGCGAAGATACTCCTCTGCTTATCTGAAATATTGTTCAAATGCTCTCTGAATTACACACTGGTGAAAGGCTCCAAGTTAACAGCCTGGGAGACTGGAAGTTGTATTTATCCAAAGACTCTGGGAAAAATGGAAGCTATCTTTTTTGATCTATAGCTGGCTTTAACCTTGAATGTTTTTCCATCAGAGAGGTTTCTTAGCTAGAAAACACTGTTCCAAGGCAATAAAAAGCGCGTCACAAATTTCATCAAATACAGCAAATATTTTTAGCCAGAAGAATAGAGGGAAGAGGAAAATGTAGAAAAATTGAAATACTGTATATCAGTATTTTTGAACTACCACAGTTTGATTTTCCCTTTGACCAAAAGAAAAGGACGGGAAAAAGGTCAAATAACTGGAATAAAAGTCTTGGAAGCATGGTTTTGGTTAGGTGAATTTGGGGTGCTCCAGTGCTGATCAGCACTGAATGTTCATAAGCCAGAAAGACCATCCTTCAGGAGGTGACCCAAATATCACATGCCCCTGCAAAAGCCTCTCTGCCTCCACTGATTGTTCAAAAGGCCTATGTAGATAGGCCTACTAAATTAGATATCTCTCAGCTGCCTGAAATTCAATGGTGTGACCCTTCTTTAATGACTTAAACATTGTAGGATGATATGAAAAAAAGAAAGGGGGGGGAGGTTCTCACTGAAATTACGAAAATATTTCTGTTCAACACAATTTTTTTTTTTACAACAAATTAAAAAAAAAAAAAAGGAAACAAGTACTTACAGCATAGTTCTAATATCCAGTTGTAATCTTATCATTTGAGATGTAGTTTTTTGTCCTTTCACATCCAGGTTGAAACCACTGAGTGTTTTACCAAAAACACTCAGATGACGGTTCCAACATTCTGATCACTGCTGGCCTAGTGTGGATATCTTCAGGCTATTAAATCTTGCAGATGAAAGAAAATCTGCTTCTTCAAATCATGCAACATGTAGCTTCTCCTACAAGGGTCAACCACTGCCTGGTGGAGAAAGGAACTTGCCACAGATTTCAGGTCTGGATTTGCAACCACAAAGTTAGAGGCTACTCTTCTTTGGGGACGGGGAAAGGAAAAAGTGGGATGAATATGGGGTTATTTCTAATCTAGAAAGAAAAGCAAGCATTAACCAGGAATAACCTAAGAGGTGGTTTCCTCATTTTGGTATGTCACTTCAAAGGCAAACCTAAAATCATAACAGAAACACCACTTGTAGAGATGCCTTCCAAAGATGGATGAAGAAGAAAGGCAAAGTTAGATCTGAGATCCAGCTAACTCTCACCGCTATGCTGACTTGAATGCCATGCTTGTGAGTAATATCAGCAACTAAGATTTGGCCTTGAAACAATTTCCATATTTGCATGGAGTGCTCTGATTTGGGACGGCAGATACACGACTTGGCCAGACGTCAGGCTTGACTATGTTAATGTTGATTTCCTCCTTTCATTTCTGCAGCTGCCAGGATGGTTCCTGTGCACAGCCTCCAGCTCACCATCAGCACCGTAACACTGCAGGGTTGCAGACCCAGAGGCCTCTGCTGATGATGAAGGCAAAAGCCAACAGCCCAAAGGCTGACACATAGCCGCTCTTCTGCATTTTGTCTGCCTTTGTAACACTGGAACAGTGCAACCTCTCTCAAGCATCCAGTTTGAGCAGTCCTACTGGATGTCAAATCAGTTTTCAAAACATAAGATCCAACTTATAAGGATCAGAGAAAGATAATAAAACCCCACTTGTTTAACCAGGCACCAATCACTGTGTTATCTGAGCACCTCACATATAAAGCATGTCATACAGAACATTTATTGCCATTTATCTCAGGGATGTTGTTTGCATATCAGTCTTTATCGTCAGATTTGCAAAATGCCTAAAGGCATTTAAGTCAAGGCACAGAGAACAAGCTGAGCAGTAATTGCAGTTATTCAGACCTCGTGACACTTTCCACAACTGTCAAATAACAAAGTTAACTAATGAGATAGTCCATACATGTGAAAGGATTCATAAAGAAAAAGGACATTATCTTCTCTTCCTACACTAACCTTTCAATTAATTGCTGAAAGACTCCAGCTGACCATCACAGAAAGTCAATTCTGTGCGTGTGAAGCAAAAAAGCCCAACCTGCCATTAAGACAATGTATAAGCTTGCAAGAGAGCTTAAGTGTGTGTCTTTCTGTCTAAACCACCACCTTAGGATTCAAGAACACCAGACCTTCCTCAGTCCTGTTACAACCCTGCATCCAGAGGACCCTAGCTCGACTTTTTCCTCCATATCTCTACCTTGAAAATGGAGATAATGGCACTCATTTTACTCACTTGGACATTGTGAAGATTTTTTAAAAATCGTTTTTAGAAACTTGACAGAAGACATTTCTGAATTGTAATTGATCAGAAGCATTTTTTTTTTTCAGATAACAGGACAACGATGATGCAAAAGCAGTGGGTGGCAGAAAATATTTCAAGTTTGGATTAAAAGTACGTAGGATGTAGACCACCAGGATAAGCCCTCCTGCGGGAGGTGTTGCAGAAATATTTCCACTTCTAGGGAACATGCTGTACTAGTGCAGAAAATTTCATTCCTTACTCAAACACTGACCCTTTTTTGTCTCTCTCTGACTAAGTTGCACCCCAAGGGGCCAGAATTCTAAGTGTTTTTTCAAGCAATTATACATAATTTCATAGTGATGCAAAGTGCCATAAAATGAATGAGAGAAGACATTTGCAAAGAAGTGGTTTTATAATCCTTGTCATGGTGTACATGGAACATTTGATCCACACTCAATCTTCATATTTCCTAAATTTTCATTATACGTCATAGTCATAGGCAATATAATCTATTGGAGTATGCATTAATTAGCTTGGCTTTACTTCTAAACAAAGGTCATATAGTTAAATATTAAGCAGTTGAAGGAGTCAGAGAAGCCCTTTCTTACCTTGTTCTGCTCCATAATCTTCATAGTGCAATATCCTCCAGGGAAGATGCAAGGACTATTCTTAAAGGAAATAGGCATATAATTATTCTTTAAAAGTTACCATCTAGGTAGGTCTTACAGCTGTGAGCCAAAGAAGTCTACATTTAACAAGGCCTGAATCTGCAGAGAGTCTGAAGCTGTCCCATCTATTCAAATGGGGCGAGCTTCTGTGATAGCGATGCTACTTTATATGGCAACATTGTTGAGCTCTGCAAAGCAGGGACAGAGGAGTAAAAGTATCATCAAGCAAAAGAGCTGCATTACTTATTCTGTAGGCTTGGCTACTTGTACAAGTAGGAAGGATAAGAAAGGAGGTTAGTTTATATAGCCTGCTCCACCTCACCTGCCTGACCTACCTGTGGCTGCACAGCCACATTTTCCTATTCGTGGTAAATGCAATTTATAAAATCACACTCTATCATAACTGATGGAATCTTGTTAGTTATGATTGCCCAGATGTCTGTTCCTCAGAGGAATCCTCTCATCCTACATGGTAAACTGCATGGGGTTGTGAGTCTTTCTGGGGATTCTTCTATATCCCAAAGACATGCACATTTCAATGTTTCAGAAAAAAAACATTCCACATACAGGCAGAAAATGTATGTTTTGTTCAGAAAATAAAAGAAGCTAAAAAGGACAAATCAACGACTGATTCACAATTTATGACTTGTTAAGCGTTTTGCTTCATAACCACAATCTGTTCACATGAATTGCTTCAGTGTAAGAGTCAGAAAGTTAATTGCTCAGTTGCAGGAACCTTAGATAAAAGCTTGTTCAGTAACTATAATTCACTACAACCTACCAGAAGTCTGGAAGTCAATAACTTTCCACCACAGTAATTCTACTGCCCTCTGATGACTCCCAAGTAACAGAAGGGGTTTGAACCAAAAGGGAGATTGTCTTATGAGAGGGTGATACTGATTGTAATCTATTCCAGTCAAAGTTCCCAAGTAGCATCATTTCTGTGCTCTTTCACATCTCTGCCTGCGCGTTTCAGGAACATCCTATAAGCTTGGGTCAAGGTTTTCAAATAACAGTGCTTGTGCTAATCTGCTCACCACCCATATTCAGCAATGATATACCTTAAATGCCACAGCCATACTTCTAACAGTGTACATTCTTCTATATTTAGTTGGAGTCTAGGAGCCTTTAAGATAATGTCCAGGAGTGATTACATCATGTCCTTCCTTATACTTCCCATAAGCCGAAATGTCATCCCTGTAAGCTTCCTCTCCCTTTAGGCCCTCTGGGTAGCATCTCACTCATTTTACTTCAGACCAAGTGTTTTCAGAAGCAGTAACCCTCAACAACCCTTTGCTCTTCGTCAGCTGCTGTTGCCAAACTGGGCAAGGACTTTGGGGAAGCTGCAGGCTGCACCCCATGAGGGCTATATTGACACTTTAAATAGCATGGAGATAAAGCCCAAGCCCAAGCAAGCAGTCTCAATGCTCAGCTTCCTTCCAACCCTGTTGCATGGTTAGGCACCTTTTCCTTCTTTGACGAAGAACAACCTTTCATGGGGACCAGTGGGACTGCTGGCTGCACAGAGTGGGTTTCCATCTTCCACAGCAGCCCCCCTTGAAGCACACACTTCTCACAAAGCCAAGGCTCAGGGGCTTCGCTGTGCACTTGCAAGAGCTGCTGGAGGGGCCTTGGATTACCAGGTTACAAAGATGTCACTCATATGCTCTTTGCCTTTGTAGCATGTATGGGCTTTGAATGGATCTAGACAACTGATTTATCACCTTGAGCTACTGCACTTTTGTCCCTTTACAAATCCCAGTCACCTCTGCCCTGGCATCAATGTGAAATTCAACAACTGTATTGGAGACCTTAAAAATAACAGTCTAGGCTTGTTCATGAATGCTTGTTGTGGACATTGAACTCAGAAAATAGGTAACTCTCACTTGTATTTGCCCTTTCTCCCTGGCTCCTTTGCTTTGGCAGACACATTCCCAATATCCTATTATCTTGCACGTTTGTCCTACAGTAAGTAGGCATAACTGATTTACCTTTTCTCTAGCATTCGTTGCTTTGTATACTCCCATCCTGCCCCTTCTTATTCTTCTTTTCTTCTGAACTGCACAAAGGAGTTTGTTACAAAAAGGAGAACAGGATTACCACTGAAAACTACCGTGAATCTTTCTTCCCTTCACTGCACAGCCTCTGCCTAAAAACTTTCCTCAGCTTTATATCTCCCATTTAAAGAAACAGAAGGTTGCTAACTAGAGCTTTTCCCCTTTTCTTCCCCCACATGGGCTCTATCGGAGCACAGAGCCAGATGACTTTCCAGCACCTTCATTTCCACAGTGACATCCCATACCAGCCCTGTCCCTGGTGTAACGGCATTGGGCCAAGTGGAGCAACAGAGAGCACAGCAAAGTTGTACCAGATAATTATTCATTAAATACTTTTATCTTTTTAGTGCACTTTAGAAACCAAAAATCAGGAAAAATGTCCATACCAAGCCACCAGCAAGGTTTGCCAAACCATAAGAGTGTCCAACCCAAAATCATAAGCTGGCTATGAGGCCACAGCTTTAGGAAGCCACATGCCAGTGATGCTTCACTATGCACATGATGCTTCCCTTTTGCTTTAAGAAGACATATTTTTCTTTGACTTTGCTAAAGAAGCAAAATTGCCAAGCAGAAAGTAAAGAGGGTTAAGAGATAGAAAGGGTTATAATCACAGAATTATTACCAGCACAGAAGTCTTCAAGAGCAACTGCACTTAGGGAAAAATTACTCAGTAAACATACGAATCTCTGCTAACCCAAGAATATGATTCATTAGGTACCAACTGACTGTCAGTGACTACTGTTTGTTTGTGCTCAATTTTTATTTATTTATTCTAACTCAGGCAAATAAATCTTATTTCGACCCTAATGCATGACTCACTGTTCTGCAAAAAAAAAGAAGGTTAGTAGCAGCAGTTTCCTCAGCTGGGAGGTATCAGGTGCCTCCCTTTATCTCTCACCTCTTTTGTAGCAGTAACTACTTGGTGTGGCAATGATAAGAGAAACGTTATTTAAGAGTTCAAATGCTCCCAGTGGAACTAAAAATTAGTGCCGAGGACAGGCCCAAATTGAAGAGCAGATGTCAAAACGTACCCCTCAAACAGCATGAAGGGGTAGCAAAGAAGCAGAGGCAATAAGAGATAGGAGGATGACCTGCTTTTTCTGTGCTTTTTCACTGAAAGATTCCAATAAACCTAAAGCTTTTTTTTTTCGATAGTAAATAGAAAGTTACTTCAATGAAGCCCATCCCCTACAGCCACAGGATTCATTCCCTTAAAAAAAAGTTACCTCATCCTTTTGCCAGTCTATAAAGGTAAAGAAAATTAAAGTTACAGGGATTAAGCCTGCTGTGCCATCTATGCATTCATTCACCTCCTGATTGAAGTTCAGTCATGCTGCAGGACATGGCTCAGCATGAAATTGGGAACCAGGCTGAGAAGGGGGCAAAGTGGTTTCCCAGCTTATTGCCTGTGGGCAGCATGGGGCTAGAAAGGGTACCAGCACTGCTCATGGTGACCAGAGATGAAAATGTTAAAACCTGAGGCTGCTGGAGAAGATTGCATTGCCCACAACTTGATTGCTTTTGTTGTTTGCTGAGCAGCTGAGGTTTAGTAGCCCCATCTACATCCCAGAAATCTCATTGGACTCACATGCATGTACACTTTGAGAGCATTGCACCCCATTCGCTCATGCAAAGAATTTTTCATGTTAAAGATATTTCCTGCTAGAAAGGGGATGCACAGAAGGTGTACAAGTTCCTGCCACTACGTCAGGATTTCAGCTTTCCAGCGCTGATGCTGGTTCTGCAGAGATCTCCACTCTGGGAGTGAGGTACTGCCTCATATGAAATTCAGAGCTGGCCTCAATAAGCATGCAACTAAGGAAATAATATTTATATCACTGCATCTAGTGAAGGACACAAAGCCTTCCAGGGTTTAAAATTTACTTAGTTAATGATGCAAACCTGTGTGCACGTGTGTTTGTGTGGGAGGGTGTGTATGTATACATAACTGAAGTAAATTTCTCTCATACAGAACTATATGTCCTCTGCCCTCACAGAAGCTGAAAACTATTCTATTGGTTGAAAGAAAATGAACCACAAATTGAGAGGGTACCTCTTTACACATATGCAATGTTTTTGTATTTTGCAACCTTGAAACTATATCTTCATTGGCAATGCACTTTCAAATTTCTGAAATCCATTTAGAGATGGAAAAGCTCTTGAGGACTTCTCTTATTTTCATGTGACCCACAGTGTTGAACACAAGACAATATGCAGAAATTTATTGAGTGAGAAGAGGGAGACACTTCAGGCTGTGCACCCAACAGAACCACAGCTGAGGCCAGTATATATTTGTCATTTTTTTCTGGCAGCCCATAACGTGCATAAGCGTTTCTAGAAAGCCCCTTGGTCTAGGTGATTTGGAGATCATGAACTATTTTAAGGCTCTTCTCCACACCAGGCCATACCTGCATTGCTTACAACTTTGTTAGACTACAACTATTTAGGTGGAAGTATTAATTGATCATCTTTTGTTGTTGTTGTTGGTTAGTGGTTTTCTTTATTTTGGGGAAATAGAATTACTCTTTATCTAAGAGTGAAGTTAAGGGAAAAAACCAAGATTTTCCTTTTTCCCTTTTTTTTTTGGCACTTTTTCCCAACCTCACTTTAAAAAGCACCAGCATCCTCATATTTCAAAGAAACTGTGGTCCTCACGTCAGGAATGTACCTTTTCCTATCCCCATGAGTAAAACCCCCAAATTTCACCTTGCTTTAGTCCACTGGAAGAGAAGAAGGTAATCTCTCAGTTCATATGTGCAGGGAAAATTTAAGTAAAAGCCCAAATTTCAGCACTTTGTTTCTCAGATGCCCACCCTGCTGCGCATAAGCCAGCCCAGGACTGAGGTGGGTTTCTTGCAATTAAGTTTCTGAGAACTCAACCTAGTTCAAATGCCAAAAATACCACAGCCAAATCTTAGATGATGGGTTGTTTGGGATAAACATTCTTGTAAAAAAGAGGCGAGATGAAACTGCAGGACCAGAGGATAATTCAGTGGGAAAGAGACCTAGGGAGTCCCCTAGTCCAACCTCCTGCTGAAAAACAGGGTCAGTCAAGAAGTCAGACCAAGCTTACCAGGGCGTTATCCAGTTAACCTCCTTGAAAACCTCCAAGGATGGAACCTGTTCAGCCTCTCTCAGCAACCAGCTCAACTGCCTGACTGTTCTCACTAGGAAATAGTTTTTCCTTATATCCAGGCTGATCTCTGTCTGCTTTCACTAAATCATCTGCCTGATTCAGCAACACTCCCACATTTTTCTTGTTCAGCCTTTTACCGCTAATGTAGCACAGAAGCTCTTCTTTTTTCCTTGAGATCCCTCACAAGTATCAACTCCAGCTGAGCTTTGTCTTTCCTAATACCATGCCTACCTGCCCAGGCAGTTTATAAATCCATCCTTTGAACTCCTTCCTGCTGTCCAACATCTGCATTCTGCCTTTTTGCCTTGTCCAGCCATCTCATGGCTGTTCCTGACCCTGGCTCCCCTCACCGGCCCTGAGAGGAGGAGACAGGGCAGCAGTCAGAGATGGAAGAGGGGGTCAGGGAGAAGGAACGGGTCAGAAAAGAAGCCAGAAACAGCAGAAAAGCAAACTTTCTCTAAGCAGAAAGTACTTCTGCATATTTTATTTTCTGGGTGTCTGACTTCATACCCTGGGGCCCGATTTGCTGAAATGGTGAGTATTGCAGGCGCAGCTGAACTCAGTAGGACCTGAGCTCTGCTTTAAACAGATAAAGCTCAGCACACTGGAAAAATCTGGCTGTAGGTGCCTTAGACTAGAAAACCAAAATTTTGTCTGTGAACCTGTAAAATAGGGCTAATAATATTCCTTATTCTCACAAGGGTCTTGTATAAATAAATGCATTCATTGCAATGTGCCCAGATACCACAGGGATAAGCTCAATAGAAAAACCCAGAAGGCAACTGAAAATTCTGTCTTTAGAGAAGGATTTGAATAGTGTGCAGTAAATAATGCTTGGGGACTCTCATCTTATAATAAGGAGTAAACAAGAGACTGAATAACTGCTGATTAAGTGAGTAGCATCAGTCCTGCGTGAAGAATGAAGTATGGTCCTTTGGAAAAAAAATCTATATGTGACTGTGTCATTAACAACTATGTCATAATACACAGACACAATGAAGGGAACAGATTTATCTTCTACATTATTTTAATTCTGACACTTCCTGTTTTTTAGTAAAGTGACTCTGCAGTCATAAAACTGGTCTTTTAACAACATTTCTGCACACACTTGTATGCATGTTTATTTAAAACAGTGTAGTTCAATACAGCTCCAAAACAGGTCTATTTTTGGCATACAGCCTTTTTCCCATAATGTTGATAAAGCAAGAAATATTGTCACAGTTTACGTTTTCTATTTGTTGTACTAGTTCCTCCTAGTGCACATGAATCCATCTAGCTTTATCAGTGACTGGGAATTAATTTCTTGTATGGTTTTGTAGTTCCCATATTTAATCCATTGCATCAATAATTGTATTACAAACATATGGGTTAAATGCGTATCTAGCATAAAACTGGCAATCCCATTAGTTAAGGAAACTGTATTCATGTCCCCATACACAGACAAATCCTGGATGATGTGTTTGTCATAAACACTTGTAATGAGAAAGGAAAATTGGGTTGTGGGTTGCTAGAAGGAGTTTAAATAAATTGTTTTATTGCTATTGAAAACTTCAAAACGAAGATGCTTTCTAAAGCAAGGTGCAGCAATGCTCTCAGGAAGTAATTTATTTTTTTTTCCTTCAAGCCAAAAGAATGTATTTATTTTTTTTTATTTCCATTCCAGTTTGGTCAGGCAGCTGCATTCAAAATGTGTCGTACTACAGAAATAGAGGGATTTATGGGTTGCTTGCAGTCTGGCTAGGCTTAATATTAGCTTCTGTTGAAAATGTCACTGTACTGTCCTCATACAACTTCTTTCTGTAAAAGGTAACTCACTGCTGGGGATTTACCCATCGGTTCTTGGGCCAGCTTCTCTAAGCATGTTAGCCAGTTTTCAGCAGGACTTTTTCTCCCCTTCCTATTCATAGCTGACAAAATTAAGCCTTTCTTGCTTTTTTTACCACTTGGGAAGAGGGCAAACAGACCGCCAACACAACAGGAGAGCATACTGCTGCACCTGAGAACTAGTCTTCAGGGTCCACCAAAACCCTTCCAGAAAGAATGCAAAAACCCCAGGCCAACCCCTAACGTCTGCTGCCGTGTGTTAATTACAGCACCACTAAAGCAAGTGGGGTCCTACAAGGGAAAGGCAAAGTGTGTTTGCATGAAGGTAAAATGTCTGAAGACGCAAATAAATGTCACCTACGAGACGGACTTTAAAGTTCATATCCGGTCATAGCTAGCATGAAGACGAGCAGATGGTATGTCAGCACCAGAAACAGCATCAATATTTTGGGATTAACCTGTTTTTTCTGTAGCCAGCTAAGTGCAGGGATTATCAGCTTTCAAGATTTTGTTTTCCTCCCTGTGCTTTACTGTCACACAATTTCACAGCAGCTAAATATGACAGACGATGCTGCTATCCCTCCTTCAGATTTCATACTGGAATGTTATTGGAAAATACAAGAAAACACTGAAGATGGCTTAAGCTTGCAACACCATCCTTGTCACCAGACCAAGAACTTCAGCAGGCACAAGGGGGAAAGAAGCATTACAGTTATGGGGGAACAAGTATAAAAATATTTTGCTGTCCTGTAACTTTTGTTCCTTAGGAGGCTTTAAGGATCTTGCCACACATTTGCTGTCAGATTAAAATCCTGCTGCTGAAGTGATCTCTACTCTCTTGTTATCCACTCTG
Source organism: Phalacrocorax aristotelis (assembly GCF_949628215.1). Lineage (NCBI taxonomy): Eukaryota > Metazoa > Chordata > Aves > Suliformes > Phalacrocoracidae > Phalacrocorax > Phalacrocorax aristotelis. Next base: position 123,236,397 of record NC_134276.1, on the reverse strand, counting down.
TCGTCTCCTGAAAGCAGCTGCTCCCGTGGCTGAGGTGGCTGGGTGGCTTTTGAGTTGCCTTTTGACCACCACATTTTCCAGGATGGTATGCTGCCATGAATCAAAATTAATTAAGATTTACTTTAATAATCCTGGCTGTTAACTGCACAGGTTTAGGAGAGGCCCCACAGTCTGTATTGCAGGAGCAGAAGTTTCCCAGAAAGGGGCAAGACAGAAGCTAGAGATGAAAATTGCTTTGCCTGTCACCGTTCAATCTGCTTCTGAAGGTACGTCAAAGCCTTCAGTGGAATATGATGAAAACATAAAAAAAAGATGAGGAACCTACCCAGAATAATAAGGTTCATGTGGTAACTCAAGACTCTCATAACCTAACCTACAAGATCCTATCCCTCCCAAGAATTATGTCACCTTTCCCAGTGACACAGATCACATATGAAATCATTGCTTTTGTGAACAGGGAAATGTAATTTAAATCTGAGCGTTTAGCCTGTTGAGGGGAGCTTCCTAGGGACTGGTTGAAATTAAAAGGAGGAGAAAAGGGTTGAATGATTTTGTTTCATTAAAAACTACACATAATACTGGATAGTCTAAATATTAATTTCCAGTTTAAAAAATAAAAATATAACAACAAACAAAACACAAAACAAGGAAGTGAACCACCCCCAGCTAACATCTTCCTTACTCCCTCCCTTGTCTTAAGGCTGGATCAATGTGCAGATAAGAGGGAGAAATGTTTAATCTAATAGGATACAATTATAGCAGTCAAGCTTTTTCACACCCACCTTTCATTCCCTCCCTAAAGTGTATTTGCCACCCAGACAATAGCAGGCAAGATATGCCATCCATTGTTTCAGTAATGATACAGGTGGGTGGAACAGGGCTGCTCACATGATCCCATGACAGAGAAAAATTCCCTGTCACCACAGTGTGCTTGAAATGCTATGTCTGACAACCCTGTCTCATCCCATCCCTTCCTGCTTCAGCCTCTCCCTCTCAGTGCTGGAGCACAGAGGTAAGCCACCCCCTCTGGTCTTCCCTGCCCGGCTCCATGCTGGTGGGAAGTGGGCTCTGTGCGCTCCCCGGATGTGGCACAACCACTGTGGCAGCATTGCAGTCTGGACAGAGGGAAAGGGGTCACTCTGTGGCCCCAAACTGTTCTCTTCTGTGCTGGTCTGAAGCGTTCAGGCATGTGAGACTGCCCGCTTCCAAACGTACCCCAGAGGTGGGAAAATGCTTTAAGCTCTGAAGTCTTTTGCGTGATCAGGAATCCCACGGGCTTAGCTGAACAAGAGGAATGAGACCCTCCCAACTGAAGCCCGCCCATGCTTCAAATGCCACACAGAGTTTGCTCTCACTTAAAGTCATCACTAATGCACCAATGCAATCATTGAGCCCTGACAACCTTTTTGCTAGCTATAGCCCCCTGCCTGGGCTGCAGGAAGGAGAAGCTGTTGGAGCTGCAACAACAGCTGTGGAGGTCTGGGGACCCCCAGTACACAGCCAGATCCTGTGGCAAGAGGGTACCCAGCCATTCGGAGAAGCTTTGTGTTAGTCAGGGTGCACCATCACTGTGTGCAGCCCACCTCCCAGCACTGGGCAGGAACAGTCCTGCATGGCTCAGCAGAAACTGTTGAGATATATGCCATGGGAAATGTGTTTGTGTTGTAAGGAAAGGCAGTAAAAATCAGTAGAATCATGAGCAGATGTTTTCAGCTCTGTTTTCTCAAGCTGTATATTCTCCCACTCTGTGAACTGCAGGCAATGGAAAGTAAATGGTGACTACTAGATAGCAGTTTTTAAAAAATACTAATACATATACTTTAGAGTAGTCTAAGTACTTCAGCTGACATCTTATTCTAAAAACCAGCACCCTTCTTCCCTTGCATTGCAGGGGATCTGAACAAGCAGTCCTCTTATCAGATATATTCATCCTAAAATCAGGAACATGTACAGACAAAGAATTATATAGAGTTATTGGAATGGAAAATGACACTTACTTCTAGAAAATACTTATCTTTCTTGTTGCCAGTCTGTAACTGCATCTGGAACCCCTATTGTTGTGGCAATGTGTAAAAGGAAGCTTTATTTCTTCCATAATGAGAGGCAAAGCCATGTAGCTTTCAAGCTGCTGCAAATTTTGTGTGCCCCATGTAGAGGCTGCTTTTAGAAGGCACTTCACCTATACCAAACGCTGCTACAGGGCAATAGCATAATGGAAATTTCGAGTCCTCTGCCCCTTGCAGGACCTTTCTGGCTGCCCAGCACAGGGTTCAGTAAGCAAAGCTACAAGCCAATAACAAAAGAGAAAATGCTTTTATTTATTTTTCCCTGATCTCTGGGGTTTTGGTCACACTCAGAACATACTTCCCAAATGAATAATTTAAGTCTTTATGGCTCATTCAATTTCAGTTTACACCCTGCATTTTATCCAGCTCAGGCTATGTCAGTATAATGCAAGAGAGAGATAGCCATTCAAGATACTGAGTTACTATTCACCATATATGTAACATTGGCCAGTATTCAAGCCCAGAGACATAACAGAGGCTTTTGTGCAGATATTTTCGGCTGATATTGGGAACTGCTACGATAAAGAGGGATAGAAGCCATCTGCAGAAAACACACACACACCCACACACTCCCCCACACAAAAGCAGTTTTACTGGTCAAGAAATCTAGGATCAATGCTATGCTTGAGCTCTGGATATTATCCGAGCTGTGCAGGAGCCAGAATTTCTGTCTGAGAGACAGCCCAGGATTTTGTATCTTTCCATATTAGATCAGAGCAGAATGTTTATTTTCAGAATTTGCCCTACAAATGTTTTTAATTAAAATGTTACTTTCTATTTTGACATTTGTCAGTTATAATTTTTCATTTAAAAGCAAAATTTGCAGTGAAAGCCATTCCAAAATGGAGCCAAGGGGTTCCAGTCTGATCAACTTCACTCTTTTCAAAATATTGCATTACAGAAAGTGAGGAGGCTGCTTCATTACTTTCCATTTTATTCAAAATGAAATATTATTATAATCAACATTTCCTGCAAAATGTCCCGGTTAGAACAAGATGATACTATCTAACACAAAGCTGCTTCCACCAAACATTTTTTTGACCATATCTACTAAGAAGTACTTGTCTACACAGGGAGAATTCAGACACCTGATATCCCTTCTGTGCAATCATTCTTGCTTCTGCCTCGCTCAACACCATTTCTTATTAAAGCCACAAGAGGAAGCAAGCTAGAAAAGTGTAGGAGAGGGGAAAAAGACCTAGCAGGAGAAGCAACAGTTGATACAATAGAAGGAAATGCCTTATTCAGGGACATCACTATAGCTAGCTAGCAAGCACTCCTTTGCATGCATATGCCCCACTCCCAAAGGGCTGGGGTAGCAAGTTTATGTGGAGGAGTGAGGTCAGCTGAGCTGAGCCTGTTGTCTCGCTCATGCAGGCTGTGTTCAGGGGCTCTGGAGCCAGTCTGACTGAGCCCCGAACTTGGTTCAGATGAAATATTTAGTAGAAGAGGCAAGAGGATCACCTCAGCACCAGGCACAGACTCCAGCACTTTGCTCATCCCTGCCTTCACTGTGCGCTGCCAGACGTGGAAGCAGAGGCACTGTGCTGATAAGGCACCCCACAGGACATGTCCGGCCAGGCTCCCGAGGGCACGGCAGGGAGACTTTTCCCTGGTTAGAGGCATCAGCTCAGCTCTCAGCATAACAAGGTCTTAGCTCCTCCACAGTAATTCTGCGTGGGATCAGTCCCTGCTTCTCTCTGCTCAGCATCACCGGCGGCAGTGCTGAAAGAGTCAGATGTCTAGAAGGTGCTACTTAAAATTAAGATGCAGACTCAAGCCCTTAACAAGAAGCATGGGAAAATTAGGTACTACCAAGTGCCCTACAAAAAAAGCAACATGCTGAAGTGGTCAACATGCATATTTAGAACAGGAAAATTACTATAGGGAAAAAAGAGCAAACATTAATTTTAGAAGCAAAGATAAACAGAATTATTTATGTCCTAGTAAAGGAAAAGACTTAGTCCACATGCACCAGGAGGATTTAAGGACAATTTTCCTCCAGCTGCTGTGTACCCTGGACACTTGACTTCAATCCCTCTTTCCTGCCCCAGTCTCCACCCCTCCACCCCTGGCCAGGCTGCCCTCTGGGAGCTGCAGGACAAAGCCCATCAGTCCTTTTCCTGCCCCCGGTAGAAGTTCTGCCCGGCCTCTCTGCCCACTCATGCACACCTGGATGGAGGCTTAAGGCATGCCTGGATGGCAGTAAGTTTGTGGCTGCTTCCATGCTTCTTCCTTTTTTCCCCTTTCTCTTCCCCTCTTTTCCAACCCCTGCATGAGGACTACATACGTGGCAGCATAGTGTGGTTCATAGATGCAGTAATAACTATTTTTACATCAGCTGCAGTGAGGTGGGTGCCAGCTCAGTGATGCCTCTCACTGCACCAATGCTCCCGTTTACCACAGCGTGGCAGTGACAATTTGATTCAGAGCTTTATGGTGTAATTCCTGTTCACATATTGCATCTCTGTGAGATCATTCTGCTCTGTAGTGATCTCTCAGAAATCCAGAGAAGACTTACAATTTTTCCAACTAAAGATACCACAGTCAGGGTTCCAGCTTTGGCATTGCACTGCAAAAGGGCAATCTGTCTTTAACTCCCAATTCGTACCACAACTATGTCATCCTTTCAAGCTAGGACCTTGCCAGTGTTTATTCAGGACATGTTTAGTGCTTTTTGGTAGGACAAGAAGAGTAAGGTATCAGCATAATGGAGAATCCAGCGCAATATTGTCTTTGGCTTTACTTTTAAGTGGAATATTTCTGTTTCCTTTTAAAACAAAACTCCTTCCTGACTGAGGTTTGTTTTGCAGTGTTTCAGCACAGACTGGGACTTGTATGGTGTATTATTAATACAAGTTATTAACAGGAGTTAATAATGGAAGCACAGACACTTTAGGGAATGAGATCATTACAATTAAGAATAAAAGGAGCCTACACAAGAAAATGAAACCTTACATTGCTTAAAGAGCTTTAATAATAACCAGTGGGTTTCCACTCATTAAGACTACTTTAAGTGTCTGCATCAGAGATGGTCAAAGAAAATGTATGCAGAGATAAACTGAAGAATAAAACAGGGCAATGAATGGAGAATGAGATCTCACTTCTTTCCAAATATGCAAATAGATAAACATCAGAACAATAGATTTTCTTCTGTTCTGTTCACAAAGGTGCAGTTTACTTATCTGAGATCATTGTGAGATTGTAAGAACACAAGACTTAACACAAAATCTCCCAGAGGCAGACAAACAGTTTGGTCAGGCTGGCTTTATTGTAGTAGAACTCTTTACTTATAAATATACACTTACACTCACACACATATATGTTTATATGGAAGAAAACCCACACTTACTTTTCCCTTTTCCTACTGTTCCCTTTATACAGAAATATAATTACACAGTTAGAAGAGTGGAAACAGAAAAACAGTTATTTATTTACTTTAACTTAATGGGATGTACACAGCCATATAAGGGTGTCATCTGTGCGACATGCATAAATACATTTACGCATCTTCACAGTCTTCAAGTACTTTCATGTGTGATCTTACATGTGGTGATGATAAGCAAGTTCATGTTTCTTTGCAAATCCAACAGTACCTAGTACAGCAGGAGCTAAACCCTAAATACAGTGAGCATCCATCTGCTACAGGTTTTATCACACACATTCCCCCTACTCCCCCCACTGTATTCCCCTCTCTCACCAGTCCCATACACAAGTCTACTAGTAGAGAAAGGCATTGTATTCTTCAAACATGCTGACCATCTACTGCAGTTTGACAAGGAGGCCAGAAACCATTTTTCTGCAGGAGAGCTTTGATGGAAGATTGTGTTCCCAGGCTTTTCTTGTGGCTGATAATGCTTCAAAACTTGAACCGTGAGCTGGCTGGTTGGAGCTCTCCTTTTTCTTTCCATCTGCTTTCCATTGTCGTGGTCCTTTTCTTTCATTCAGAAAGATTTCTGGCTCTGATCACTCCTTGCAAGCCTTGCCCACAGCTCACTGCAGCCCAGGAGCTTCTTTCTCTTGGTTTGGGGGAGGGGGTGATTATCTCAGGTGTTGAGCCTGTACAGAAGAAAACTCCGGCAGCATCACATAAAAAAGCAATGTCTGAGGGTTGCTGGTGATGACAGAAGGTCTTACAGCTAAGGTCTTCCCATGGGAGATCCTGGGTGACCCTGTCAAGTAAGCCACACGTTCTGCCCTGAGTGAAGACCAGGGAACTGGCTCAGCACTTTTCACAACTGAACTCACATGTGCCTCATTTCTCTTACGTGCCTTTGAAAAATCCAAGTCTTGGCTGTTTCTTCCCATTGTACTCTCAGTCACAGAGTCCCTGGGCAGAAGCAGGGTCTGCTCCATGCAGCGTGGATTTTGTGTTAGTGTCGTTTCGCTGCCTCTGAGAGTGAGGGGAAAATGCACGCTGCGAATGGCCAGGCCACTCAGACATCCCATCCTATTTACGGCTGGTTACAGGTTCTCCCCCATGTGTAACCACCTACAGGGCCCATGCAGTGGGCAAGGTAATTGACAAGATTGACAAGACAAGGTGACATGAGCTTTGCTATGAGCTGGAGAAATTTTCCAGGACCCACTTGATGCCAAGGTCTGGGCTACCACATCTCCACTGCTATTTCCTCCTGCGCTAGCTAGACCAAAGTTTGTTCAGGCATACATGCCCATTCTGGGGTCATCCCTTCAATTACAGCATGAAAAATACACACCGTTAGTATCCCAAGTTTACCTTTTGGTTTAATTTGATAGGACCTTATATTCCTCCCATGCAAAGTTTCTTTAGAAATTTTTCATGGCATGTATCAAACTCATTCAGAGCCTGCAAAAGCATAATATACAACCATAGAGCAAACTTGTGATCCCTTTTTAAAACTATGCTCAAACCCACGTTCCCATGCTGAAGGCAGGACTATCATCCACCTTCCTGCCTCCCTCATTACATTAGCTTCCCTAGCAAAAACAGGGAACTGGAGGAAGTTACAATACAAAACAGCATGTCAAGCCTTTCAAAACAGCAAAAAATAAGTTATCAGGACTTTCAGATGTTTATTATATTTTACTACCATTAACTAAACCTGCTTCTGAGACAGATAGTATTTTATAATCCAATTTCTTTAATGAAGACTTCAACACCACAGATTGTGCTAGTGTCAGGGACTGGAATGGGAACTGATGACTCTCTGTCTGTCTGACAAAAGCTAATTTATAGGAGTCATCTGTGTGAAAAATAAACTGCAACAGTATTCATAAAACATATTGCCCATGAACAAACTCATGGCAAATGTAGCCTGAATAAGTTTTTACCACCACTGTTTCCTTAGAAACATATGTCATTCCTTGAGAGGTATGCATGGTAAGTGGTGCTGAGAGCTGCAGAGCAAATACACAGTGATTGGGTGCCAACAGTTCTACCAAAAAGTATTCCCCAGATAAAAGAGAAGTTGTCATCCAGAAACTTGCAGTCAGTACAGATAAAAAGATCGTTTTAACAAGGGAATCAGTGTCAGCAGAAAACAATGACAAAAAATAAGCAAAGGTATAAATATAAATGTGGAAAATGTGTATTACATCATTCAGTGTTACTGGAGCAATGATATACATAGTAACAACAGGGGGGAAATGGCCAGAATGACCAAGAGGGAAGAACTGTGTTCAACTTTAAAATGTCAGTAGTGAAAATGAGACATAAAAACCTGAGCCTGAAGGGACCTACATAAATGAGTGTCTCTGATATTCAATCCATATGCTTTTTTTTTTTCTTTTTCTGTAGATATATCTATCTTTTGCACTAATTAAAAACTTCATTTGCACGTACTTTGTCTCCCTCTCTGTCTTTGCTACTTCACACTGTTCTGTTCTTTTTTTCTCTGTCATCTTTATTCTTTCCAAGACACCTTCTAAATTATTTTTTTCCTAAGGTAATTTTTTTTCTATCCAGTGCAGAAGTGGTTGCCCTTTGTTCTCCTTCTTTCTTTTCCTATCTTACCTTTTTCCTTTCTTTCTTCCCTGTGTTTTTCAGGACTTCTTCTCCTTCCTTTTAGAGAGCTCTTTTCTTGCTTTCAGGTTTCCCATTTTGTGGCTCTCTGTGCTCATTCCCTCTCTGCCCCACTCCATCTTCTCCTCTATCACCAAAATTCTCACATAATCCTTTTCCACAGCCACAGAAGTGCTGATTCCAACCTCTGATCAGACATGCTTTCCTCTCTTGGCAGCCTTTTCTCTCTAAACCTCTCCTGAATGCATTACTGCCTTGGCCCAGAATCTACTCACAATTGCAGATGCCGTTCCACCAAATTTACCCATGCACATACATGACCTGTACATACTCAGACTGGTATTCTTTTTCCCTCTGTCTACAAATAAAAAGAGACATGAACTTTCCTATCCTCTGCTATTGCATTTCCAGACCCAGGTTAGATCCTCAGAATTGGAGATTTCTATTCTGACCATCTGAGCCTCTGCTGCCTGGACTCCAAGCTCCAGATCTGTCAGCCAAGACATAAGGCACATGGGCCTCTTTGTCCTGCTCCTCCCCAGAGATGCATACTGAACAGATGCTACAGCAACATGCCGATAGACAGGTCTTACCTATGTTGCTATGTGTATGAGTCTTATCATCAAAACCATTTGAAGACCTCATAATCCTGGATTAATATTTCTTGACTCAACTCCACAAAATAGGGACATCAGAAGAGGGAAAGTAATGAGAGAAAGACTAAATGTGTTTTAGGCCATGCCAAGAGCCTATAAGAGAGCCAGAACTCAGCTTATCTTTACTGCTTTGCCTGGCTGTCCTTCCTCAGCCCCCCATCCTAGGCCATGCAAAGCTTCTCCAGCTCTCTCCATGCAGTACTGATCTTTGGACACATGTAAGCAGCCTCCTGTTTTTCTCAGGAAGACATGTAGCTCTACAGTCTTCAAACACATATAGACTTCTTTGATCATTCCTATACACTCCTCTCCTACATAAACTCTTCCTTATCTCTTACCATTTCCTGTGTTCATGTCCCTGCATATTTCTGAGTGCCTTCCCAAACTCACTCCCAATTTCTAGACCCCTTTGTTATACTAGCACTTGCATGCAGTAACAGCTCAGTCTAGTAAAGGGAGCTCAGTTTTGGGCCAAAAAGAAAAGCATAACTTCTCCTGGCCCTGCGAGCACTGGGCTGTCAGTAAAGTTGGACAGCTTGCCAGCAACAGCCACCAAAAATAAGCAAAGGTGACCCAAGATGGATTCAAAGGAAGAAGTGGGATAAGCTGGTTTTTCTTCCTACTGTCTTGGGTAGGGCTGAAGGCAGCAGTATCACCAGGTTCAGGAAAAACACAAGGAAGATAGGAGCACCACTATGTCAATATTAAATGCTATGTGGGCAGGGACCATGTGCTGAGGTCAGGTCAACACTCCACGGCATCAGCATGCTTTCAGAGGCACTAGTATTCATGTTCTTTTAGCATGGCTTTCTATGTCATTTAAATATGCACTCCTATGTGGCATAACACAATGTAGTCTCTTTTCAGCCAGCTGTTCTTTCATCTAGCTTGTTGAATAGTCAGTGTGAAATATTATTGCTTCTTTTCATGACACACTTCTGCTCACTCACTTTACCCAGATATTGGCATGTGCTCCGCAGCTGAAAATGTCTCTAAATACCAAAGAACTGGAAATCCAAGGGTGTGCTTACGAAAATCTGTGATAGTTTCTAACATACCTTTATTACCTCTGTAATGAATTTTGATTGATTTGATGCAAGCAGGTCATTATGACTGTTTTCAAATCCATTTACAGCTCGGAAATACTTGTGGAGCTGGCACGATGACAGGGCATCGGAGAGCCACGTGAGACGGCACTGCCTGGCAGCACCACATGGTCATGCTGTGGTCTCAGACAGGGCATACTCCTACACACCTGGTGGCTGCGCCCTGTCAGCTGCAGAAGCAGTTACATGCAATCAGAAGGGTCTATGTCCATTTTAAATGGGAAACTAATCCTATTCCCACTTTTGTAAAGCTGCTAGGTTCAAGCTTTACGTAGATGTTCAGATAGTGCAGGTGTTTTAACTGGCTAGATAATACGAACATTTCTTTTCCTTGCTGCTTTTCTCCCCTTGGTGCTTTGATCTGTAGAGGACTAGTTTGTTCCATTTCAAATACCAGCAGCTAAGTGATCATTGTTGTTTCTGGCTAATAAAGACCACAGTCTACCAACTGGCTTAGCATGTTGTTTCGCTTGTCTCTCTTGTGCTTGCTCTTTCTCTCTTTCATCTTTTTTCCCTTTTCAGTGAAATGTTTGCTTAATTCATGGGCACAAGGTTAATTCCAGCTGCTCACTTCCTCTATAGAAACCTTCTTCATCTGCAGCAATAGATCTGGAAAGATGAGGGGAAGCAAAAAGAGAGCCCTGACGCAGTACGTGAATCAGGACATTAGCAAACCTGCCAGGGTTGGTTTGTTCTTTCTCGTTAGCATTCTTTTCCCACTAGTTCAATAGTGAATTTAAGCTGACTGTTCCTTTTGAGATGAGGCCCCCAAAGCCTTCTCTCCTGCCAGAGTCACATTACTTCCCTAGCTTTTTTCCTCTACTTATCTAAGCTACTTTTAAAATGTTTTTGAAGGGATCAGCAACCCTTGAAGTCAGACCTCTCACACACACTGTCTTCATGTTCATTCACACCTAAAATTCATCCTTAAGGAGAAGAAGAAATATTTGTTAGCTCAGGAAAAACATACATATATGTAGGAAAGCAGTCTAAGTGCTAAACGGAACATGACCACAGGGGAACTGAAAGTTTGGAGACACGCTGCTGCCTACACTAAAGCTACCTCACGCTTTCTTAATTTCTTTTTTCCTTTTCCACTTATGATTATTATTTGTTATTATTCTCTATTTACACTGTGGCAGCATCCAAAACCCAAATCAGGATAGGAGCAACTGCTGTGCAAGACCCTTGTAGTCAAACAGCTAGAGCTACTAGAAAATATCCTGAAGGAATATGTCAATCCCTTAAGATCAACAGGTTCTGAAGAAGAGCCTTGATTTGGTGAAAAAAAAAAAAAAATTTCTTTCTTTTTTTGACACAACAGAAGTAGATGGTTTCAGTTTTTCCAGAAATAAATGTTTTGATGCTCAGCTTCAAAATAAGTTTGTATTTCAAAATATATTACATATTACCATATGTTATAGAAGTGTAACACAAGATAATATGAAAAGGTCCAAATTCCTGCACAGTGCTCCAGTTTTAGCGAAAAGAACAGTGCCATGCCTAACAGTGCCCATTTTCATTGGGGATTTTGAATTTTCAGCATTTTACTGCAGTTTGGAATGGAATTATAAAAACTCAGGCTTTTGGATGTAGGGATCTAAAGTTTCTATGTTTTAGGAAGTAGAAAATACTTTGTGTTCCTGAGTGACATTTATGGGTCAGGAAAAGAATACTGCAGAGTTATAAAGGGGCCGGTTACAAATTGATTGATGCACTATCTTGTGTCATGTTTGCTGAATTAATATTTTGCTCCAATGCATATGTTTGATTTGAAGAGTTCTCTGCTCTGGAGATTTCATAATTACTCAGATATAAAGATCCAGACTGAAAAAAAAAAGACATTTCTAAGGCTCAGCCGCATTCAGCCAGAGCTTGTCACCAGCCACAGGAAATACAGCCTCTAGAAAAGACGCCACTATTCAGTGGATAAGGATGGCAATTCACAATTATTATATTTCCTTTCAATGTTTTAATTTCCATGCTGTGTTTCAGTGACACTGAGAGTAACAGGCAGGACAAGCCTAACCTAAGCAACAGCTCCTTGCCATTACTCCCTAATAAAAGGAAATGTGTCACTCTCTATTGCTTTGACCTTTTGCAATGAGATGTAATGAAGTGACATAAAGAGAAGGGGCTATGCAGCTACCAAGTTTACACTTGAAAGACTTTATCGCAATGCTCAATTGACATCTGAAACTTCCTTCTAAACAACATGTTTGCTGAGGTCAGTGAAGGATGTTCTCCTGACTTCAATAGGTTCTGGTGAGGCTTTTCAAAATTATTGCACTGGCTACATGAGTACCTACTGTTTTTAAAGCTGAATAAATACAGAAAATGGATGAATGCAATAGATATCTGAAAAAAAGAGTGTGACACTTGTAAAGAGTTTGAAATAAAAAAGACAGAAGGTTAAAAAAAAGGCAAAAACCAAATACCAGCCCTTTGATGTGTATTTTCTTAAATAAAGATTCCTGCTTAATCCTACAAAATACTGTTGCATGTTAGCTGACTTAAACAAGCAATGCAATCAAAATACTTGTTAATCCTCTATTGTTCATTTTCTCTGCTGTTAACACCACCCACAGTCTAGGTCTATTTAACAGCAGACAGAATTATTGATTGGTTCTGTTTTGCATTTAAGAATAACAAAAACACCCATTTTGAGTTCTTTAGCAAAATATCTAACTATTAATGAGTATATAAAAGGTAAGAAGAAGGAGACAAAGTGAAAAACTAGTCTACTCATCTTAGAAATAAAGACACTTTCCTGTCTTTAAACAGCTTTCAGCAGTAACAACTGGTGGATAACTCTTCTAGCTGCTTGGTCTTGCCATTTTGATGGTAACTTGTAGTGAATTAACAAGTTCAAAAATAAAAATTTTCACTTAACAAAATATTTCATTTTACCCAATGCAGGATTTTAAAATTCCGATCTGAGAAATTCATAAAAGATTGTTATTCCTTCTATGTAAATCAGGAAAACATTTCTAAGTGAAAATTTAATGGAAATTAACATTTTTAAAAATTTAAAAAAGGGAAATACTGATTAAAAAGTGTCACAAATGAATGTTTAGATTCTTCCAATATGTTAATTTCCATTACTGAAATGAAAAAATAATTCCAAACATTTTGTTGTCATAAAATGAGCCTCCCCAACTACATAGCTCAGCTGAATAGTCATGTCAGTTTGAGTCAGCTATCAATTGAAAAATACAGGACAGGCTTTCTGACTGATTCCCTTGAACTAAAAGGCATGGTACTGATGGATGTCATCTATGTCTCCATATGCATACACGTAGCATGTATGTGGAGGTCATCCATAATTACCTTCTAGGCTGGACTTCTGGTGGGAACCAAGGGAGAAAGATGCCTTTGACTTCATTATTCACAGCCCCATTATATGTTAATTTCCTGTAGAAAGGTTCAGGTGCTCTCAGTAGAGATTACTGCTACTCTTCTCTCTCTACAGTTGAGGTGCCTGGAGCGGCCAGATAACTAGGGGAGTGTTGCAAAAATAAGTGGAAAAATGATCAAGTATGAAAGTGCAGCAATATTATGAAATCCTTACAGAAAAGTCTTTAAATTTACACAGAAATCCTAAACGATCAGGGGACTTCTACACACTCGTTTAGTGTATAGATTCATACAGAGAGGTCTAAGGGTTTTTTTAAGAGACATAGTCCATTTTCTTGCAGAACAGTTGTATAATGGTGTGGACACTACAGTTTTGGGATGCACAAACGCTGAAGTTAGGGGACTGCAGGTGCTCAGGCCCTCTGGGGACAGGTCCTATAGCAATGGTTTCTAAGACAAGGGAGCTTCTGGACCTCACTGCCTCTCTTCACTGAATAGGGAGACAACCTACGTGTTCCAAATGACTAAAGGTAGCTGGGATGAATCTGGAGGTGAAGGTCATTACTTCCATGGACTAATGCAAATAAACAAAGGTCGTTATCATAATCTGATTAATTCCGTAAGATTACCCTAAAAGAATTTAAAACAAAGCAGAATAACAGAAAAATTGTACATAGGGGCTCATTTATATAAGCTTCCCCATTTCCCTTGTTTGGGAGGGATGCACAGCTGAATAACTGTACAGATGTGTCTACCATGCACTTAATATTCAAATACTAGGAGATTATCTGTAGTGGCTAATATGGCTGTAAAAAATACGTAGCTTGGTATCATATAAAAGCATTTTTCACCTGGATTGTTTCCGAGCCTTAGCAATTGGAAATAGGTTCCAGGAAGAGTTTAAAATTATCTCCAAGTTGTATACATCATTTTAATAGGTTTTCAAATATCCAAATAGATTGTAATTTTACAACAGTTCCTCTGTTCTTCTGTGGCTTGAGAAGACTGCAGGAGAGAACGGTCTGATAAAAGATGGGCTTCCACTCTGGGAAAACTTGAAATAAAAAGGCGGGAAACAATATGTTTACAAACAGAAGATTATTTGCCAGCATTCTGTGGTTTTTTCCCTACTGAGGTTGTAGTTTTTTGAATAAAATGAGATTTTCCTAGCTTATACTTGGAGTGGAATTCTCACTGAAGTCACACTCCAGGTTTTACAACCACAGAGACCAATAACACAGGATGGATGCCATGAGCCAAATCTCTCTTCCTGCAGAAAAAAACCTTGGGAGAGAAGATGGAAAATAATAAATGGAAGAAGAATGAAAGCACTGGGAAGAATAAATAGTCAAGGGATAATCACAGCCTTCACAATGTCGTATACAGGCAAACAAAGCTTCTTGGGAAAAAAATGCCTGTTTTATTTCAAAATCTTCAGTGGAAGGCAGTGTGCATTTGCACACATTTGAGAATGTGCCAAAGAAAAATATTGAGGATTTTTCTTTGAAGAATAGATTTGTTTAAAGCGTCCTATGTCTACCTCTCAAAAAACTTCTATTGTGGGTCGTTTCATGTTCCCCTTGCCTAAAATAATAATCCCCCTTCTTCCATTGTGTGTTTGGAAAAGGTAAGCCTGACCTTTCCCTTTTCTTCCTGCATGCTGATCAAAATTACAGAAAAATCAGACCTCCAGTGTCTTCTTTTCCCAGCTTTGCAGACCCCTCTGCCTCACCAACATCATGATCACCATCGCTCACCAACCAGAACTGAGCTGCAGATTTCTAGCAGTTATGGCACACTTTTCAAATCAGTGAAGGGTGCTTAGGAAAGTAATGGAATAGTTTTCAACCTGGGGAAAGCAGACATGGTGAAAGCTGAAGTGTTTGTCTGGCCTGGCCCAGGAGTTTATGCAGAACCCATGGATCGAATCAGCTACCGGGACGTGGGGATGGTGTTTAGACCCAGACATAAGACTGCTGCTTCTGGAAAAAAAACAGCGTGTTTAGCTTAGATGAAGAGCATTTTCCCTTTTTCTAGAATTCTCTCCCATTTTTACTTTTTCTTTTCTCATTTCCCATGTGCTGCTGGTAGCTGAACTCCCCTAAGCCTTTTGGAGATGGATAGCTTCTCACCTCAACTACTCACTGCTTCAGGAAATTTTGCTCAGGGAAGTGCCTCAGCTCACCTCAGCATAAGATGAATCAACATCAGATATATAAGCTTCACTGCACCTTACCTAGGGGTTGCCTTTGGAGGCTGGCAAGTGGGAGAAAAAAATTAAAATGAAACATTTAATGTTCTCTAAAAAGTCACTAGATCATTGTTTCCACCTTAGTGCTTTATTAAGCGAAGACTGCTCCTGTCCATCAGCAGTAAGTAGCAGTGCACCACTTAGACACTAATGCTCAGAAATCTCAGGGAAGTGATAGAAAAAGAGGGGGGAAATGCCATGTGAAAGTGGCCAATCTATAACACTGGCTTTCAATATTAGTTGGTTTAATTAATTGAATGTTCAATTACCCAAACACTTTGCCTTCTGTTCTAATGATGTTTTAAATAATAGGTGGAAAAAGAAATGTCCAGCTAAAGCTAGAAAGCAAACAAAGAAGAAAAATACCTTTTGGGATAGGAGGTAAAAAAAAAATCAGACATTTGTCAAGGAAATATTTCCCCAGGTAACATTGAGTTTTGCGTATGATTATTCACAGAAGACATAGGGTCGCAGTTCAAACACACATTTTTTTTCATCACTGGTTTAGATAAATATGACACTGTCATTAAACTGTAATGGACTCTATCTGAGGGCTGTCTCTACATTACATACTAGCAAACAATTTCTGTATTTGTCTGCCCCAGTGTTAAGAGGAGATTGTTGACTTTGAACATTAACATGAGGCATTCCTTCTTAGCATTTTAAAATAACACCCTCTTTAGTATTTTTTCCTTAATATTTAAGCAGGTTGAATAATTTCACAAAGAGAATAATCCTCTAATTTCACTTTAATGAAGGTTTTGTAAAGTCAAACCCTGCAGAGGTTTCAAAACTGTGTCATGAAATACATAGATATGAAAACCAGGGCCTGGGTGTTAAATACGGTAATGAGGTAGCTGCCAAAGCACTTTGCTTTCACTTAACTAAATCATGGGCAAATCACAACAAGAGCTTTTAGCGAAACACGATTCCAAAGTCAAAGGAACCTGTGTAAGGCTAGGCCTAAAAAGTGAAACTACCCAGGTCCTAAAGCACTCCTGCCAAAACCAAGAGGAGATTCAGCACTCACTACAGGACAGCTGGATGGAAATGTTTAGTCCCAGGGCAGTTCACTGAAGCCAGCATGACTCTGTTCAAGGACAGCTGTACTGAGGCTTCTGGTGCGGGTGTAAACTATGCTTAAGCATACGCATAGCTGTCAGTACGCGAGTTGAGGCCAGTAGACCCCAGCTTTACGTTAACATTAAGCACACACCAATGAGTGTACACAGAGGTACTGAATGACTACCTCTAAAATATTCTGTCAGCTAATAAAATTACCAAATATACTTTGAATTTTGGGCCTGGTCATACATAACTTTCCTAAGTACAACCCAAACCAAAACAGTCCCCAAATCCAACCCACCCCCCCAACCTACTTTCCCAGACAGTATAATGACATGCATTCCAGCATAGTTCTGCAAATCTGTTATGCAAGAACCATGTTCCCAAAAAACAGCCTCTGGTTATAGCAGTGCTGAAAATATGTTGTTGTCTTTTTTTATCAACAAAAACAAGGGAAAAAACCCTTATTTGTAAAAATAAATGTCCAGGTTTTCATTTATATGGGAATGACTTTGTGGTGTGGTATGCCCTTCAATAAAATTATAGCTTAGGTCCATGAGTGTGTGCATGTTTTGAGGTCCTATATTCAGTCTTATCCTTACTTCATTTTAAAAGTATTCAATATTGTTAACAACCAGGAATGTAAATTACACACATACATACTCATGTACATTGCCTACCTAATTTTACAACTCCTATTAATGCTTTAATTACTCACAATGGGTTATAAATAATAAGCCAGAAATGCATCTAAATATTTTTTACAGCAACACCAGAAGCTATGAAACTCTCTAGAATATGAAAGGTCCTCACTGAAAAATAGCTTTCAAAATTTACAAATGAAATGTCTTTGAGAATTCAGACCCTTAGGTAGGATTGTATTTTTTTTTCAACTTTTAATCCACTTTACACTACATTAACAGAATTTTAAAAGGCTTATGTTTTAAGGCCCTTGCTGTTATGCTAGTGTGCTCACATATTAAAAACTACAGTAGAAAGCCATTTATTTTACCTAATTATGAAGAGAATGAAATTAATATACTTCCTCATAATAACTCAGCACTTCCCAAAATGCACATATTTTCATTATTTGATTGTACATTACTTATTTCTATCCCTTTGACCTTATTTTTTATAAATATGTTTTAAATTTCTTCAAGAGTATGGAAAGAATATTTTAAAAAAAGCGAAGTAATTACAGTCTGAAGGCTCTGAAATATAAGTGAAGTGTATCCCTGGGGCTATTTCTTGATAATTAGGTATGACATAAATAATCATGATTAATTACGTTTCTGGATAGTCATCTGCCTCCAATGAAATATTGTTATCCCTGATAATGCTTAACATAAAAACCCCTGCAACTAAGTGTGTTTAAACAGAATATTTTCTTAAACCTCATGTGCAACTCAGCCACACAGGTTATAAACGGCTTTGATGTTGCTCTGATATATTGTGCCACTGGAATACCAATGCTTCATTTCTGAGCGCATTAAATAATATTTTCTGGCAGCCAATCAAAATCCAGGAGACCACAATTACAGCAAATAATTTTATTTGATGAGTTTTTGTTAAATGGGTTTTGAACATGATCTTGATTTTTCTTTTGTCCAGCCTGTTAAAGATGTGATAAATTGTTCACCTATTTGTTACATACCCCTGATTAGAGATGTACCAAGAAAAAGTACCCGCAGGTATGTGGACCAGAGCTTGGACAACCAAAGATGATTTTAAAGAAACCTTTGTTGATTTCTTTTTTATTATGATTTTGTGAGTACCAACTTGCATTTCTGGATCAAGAAATTAACTTCTGCTCTTTGAAAAAATGCCAAGGCCTTTCCTGTTTGCGTCCAGCACCTTAATGTAGTATTATTAATACACTGAGAGCCCCTTGGGGCTCATCTTAAACTATACAAGACAGTGCCCTGCCAAAGGAGTTCAGAAATAAAAATGAAAAACAAAGAGCACAATTAGCAGCACTTTGCACCAAGGGGCAGGGCACGCCTCAGAGCTCAACCTTCAGAACTGGACTGCCAGGTGAGTACCAACCTCACCAAAAGCTGCTTGGCCTGAGTCGAGCATGTCCAGCAGCACACCTGGGCTCACCCCTGGCAGAGAACCTGTGAAGCCAGCTCCCACGAGCCCGCTCACAGGCATCCCCGGCTGTCCTCAAAACAGGAGCATGGGCAGGAGGCAGACTGTGCCATGCTGCTCAGAGCACATGCAGAGATCCTCCTTTGGAGAAGAGTGGCCCGGCCCAGAAAGATGATGAATGTGTTTGCTGGGGAGAGCTGGTCACCACCTGAGCTGAGCTCACCCTGGGTGCTCAGGTGGGTCGTGCTCACAGTAGCATGGGCAGACTTCAACAAGCCCAGACACAGAAGCACACGTCAATTCTAGACATGTCCTTTGTGTTTGCTGTTTTAGCCATAAATAAGTTACTGCCCTCTTTGGCAGGGACAACAGAGTCAGAGTCACCTCCAAGCTGCAAGCAGCACAGTTGTGATGAGCAAATGTGAAGATGACTGCTAATGCAGCAGGGTGGTTCCTGGAGATCCACGGCTTCAGCAGGCCTGCCACTGGGTGCACAAATCCCTAAAGTTAACACTGAGGAGGTGGGGAAGAAATGAGGAGTGCTCACGCTTAAAGTAGCAGTCTTAAGAAGCCACAGGGTGGAAGCAGAAAAGCCAGAGGGGGTGGCAGCTGCCAAGATGAGAAACAAAATGACCAAACAGGAGGCTCAGTTGCAAGAAAAGAGCAGGAAAGAAGGGGGCATATTCTTAAAATACAGCCATGGACCTAAAGAGAGGGGACAAGGACTAAAAGTAGGTAAAATAATGAAAAGCTAATAAAACCCCCAGCTGCCAAGAGTGTCAATAAAAATGATAGGAGCAAAGGCAAAGGACTTTTTCCTGGCAGCAACAAGCACAGATGGTCAAATATATAAAACATGAGCCTATATGGGTTTTTCATCTGTGTTATGTTTCCCATGAATGAGTGCACAGGAGAAATGTGTACCTGGATTATGTTAAGTGTGAGCAAACTATGGATTTGTATTCATGAATATTCTCACTATAAAGCCACGTTAAACATTTTTAATTCCTGTTCAGTTAGGTCTGATAGAAGTATCATAGAGTAGCAATGCATTTGGTGAGGTGCATTCATGCAAGGTGGGAAAGGAAATATGAAGAATCCTGAAGAGATTTATTTTAAACATACTTGCACTTGGTACATCTTCATGTGAGGAGCCAGGTAAAATAATAGCTAAGCTAAGTTTGTAGCAAGTCACAGAATTAGAAGGGATTACCAGTCACTCTGTCATTTTGCTAGAAGGCATTCCTGTATTTAACATACAAATTCATGCTATTGTCACTGTTGTAATCCCTGCTTGTGCAAATATTCAATGAATATGGTACAAAGTTTCTGCCAATATCCAGTTGCCAAGCTGCAGCTGAACTCTGTCCACTATCTCTGTGACTGAGAGCATGCTATTTTTAATGCTGCTTGAAAAATAATTTTCATGGCAGATGTAATCAAGCTGTATAATTGTACCTAACTTCTGCAACTGTACCCTTAAAGCCTAGTTACATCATTTGAAGCAGCATATTTCAAGGATAATGAAATCCCAGCAGGATAAAGACTGTGGAAGGGACCATCTCTGCAGCCTCTAACAGTCAGGAAGAACTGGGGATTCTCTGCTGTCTTTGGGAAGAGCAGAACAAAGAAGACACCAGCCCCCAGGTCAACCGGTGAGCCTGGCCTTGTGCTTTTACCAGCTCTTTAGAAGCAGCCCATCCCATATATTTATACTGATGCTGAAGCAAGCAATTTGCTCAGTTTTGCTCAAATTCATTCTCAATAGGAATGAGCTGTTTTGAGGCTGTGAAGACAACCAGGGGAACCACAGCTCAGGACTGAAGCATGGAGGGAATCAAAGTGACACTGTAAAGAGGCAAATATGAACTCAAACCAAGCAAGAAAAAGAAATATCACAACCTATCTCCATTTTGACCTTGATGGGATAATTAGAAATAAATTATATGCTTTTTTTCAGCCATATTCATCCTTAAAATACATTTAAGCATTGTACATTAATTTAAAAAAAAAAAAGTTGAGCAAGTGCACCTATTATTTGAAGTTGCCCTTGGAAGGCAGCCTGAGCTCTCTTTTCAACGTGGAAGGTTCCCTCACATTTTTTTCCTCTGTTGTGGCTCTGTTCGTGTTGGCTTGGTCAGCATATACTTGCTTCCTTCTTTGTCATGTTGTTTTGTAATGAGCTCCTCTTTCGTTGTGGGGCTGCTTCTCATTCTGCCTTATAACACAGGCATGTGGTAAGTGGCTCCAGGAAGGAGCCACAACATATGTTTCCTTATGGCACTAACAAATTAGTCATATGCACACTCAATACTTAATTGCTATTGTACACTCTGCCCTGTGTGACTTCTGTGAAAATGTGTGACTTTACACCTCAGTTAGAATCACATGCAAAAGTGAAAAGCGCCTGCAGTTTCTACAAGTGAAAGAATGAACATTTCACTACTCACACCATTAATTCCTGGCACAACACTTACGTTTTTTTAAAAAAAAAAATCTTCTGCTCTGTGCTCAATACATCTTCTAATGTAACCAAGCCTGGAAGCATAAAGCATCTGTGCTCTACTTAAAACTGCTGATATGACAAAAGAAAACCTCTTCCTCAGGACTACTACTCTTCTCCTGTAGCATAACAAGTGCTAGTCAACCACAAGTGCTCCTAAGAATGGCTACTTTTAGTGCTTCTTACCAATAACAGGCAGAGGTTTTGCCCATTAAGGGTTTTATTTTCCATCTTACAATAGTGACGACCATTTGGAGTTTTGCCCATCCCTCTCTGTGCTGAATTTTTAGGTATTTATAACATTTCTGTAGTACTTACTGCCATATTACCAAAACCCCTCACACTCATTAATCTCCCATATAAATTGTTCCTTTGTTCATTTCTTAGATGACTTAGATCAAGACCACAGCCTCTTAAGCAGATCTAGCAGGAAAAAAGAAATTGGGAGTAAATTAGATATTCTTATTCTCTCATTACTTTTCCACTTTAAGTGTTCCTGAAATAGCCAGAATGATTAAAACAAACAAACAAAAAAGCCACAGGGCTAAGTTTCACCCTCAGAAATGTATGGGTAACTATGAATTTGGAGCTACTGGAGAGAGTCCAGTGAAGGGCTATGAAGATGATGAAGGGACTGGAGCATCACTCCTATGAGGAAAGGCTGAGAGAGCTGGGACTGTTCATCCCAGAGAAGAGAAGGCTCAGGGGGATCTCATCAATATGCACAAATACCTGAAGGGAGGATGCAAAGAAGACAGAACCAGGCTTTTTACAGTGACGCCCAGTGACAGGACCAGAGGCAATGGGCGCAAAGCAAAACACAGGAGGCTTCCTCTGAATATCAGGAAACACACTTTTCCTGTGAGGATGACCAAACACTGGCACAGGTTGGCCAGAGAGGTGGTGGAGCCCCCCTCCTTGGAAGAGAGACATGGTCGTGGGCAGCTGGCCCTAGGTGGCCCTGTTGAGCAGGGTGTTGGGCCAGATGACCTCCAGAGGACCCTTCCAACCTCAACCGTTATGTGATTTTGTGAACTTCATAGGACCCAGCTCTGAATGTGTCTCCAAAGACAGAGTGCTGATCATTTTATTTTAAAACCGGGGTAAAACATTGCATGTCATTGAGGCCACCGCACAGGCTTTTTCTGAGAAGTGCATGGTTAACGATAATCATTAGAGCAAAGTTCTGAGAGTTTTTAAGTTATTCAGTGTAATAACTTTACTAATAAACTAGTATTAAACCAAAACTTTGAGATGCACTGGATTTGTGAATGGAAGCCTGGATAAATAGGCAGAATAATGCATCAACTCAAAATAACTAGTGAACTCAAAATATACCCACATGTAGGGATCTGATATGCAAGCAGGGTGGTTTACCAGGAAAGAGTTGTAGTGCTTGCCATTCTTAGCTGTCCATCTTCTCTTTGAGGTCCCAGTCCTCCATGGCCATACAGACCTCAGCTGCTCTTGAAGCAGTTGCTGGGTGACCTCAGTTTCTAAGCCAGCATAGTAAACAGACTCCCACTTCTCTTAATATATCAGCGTGTTATTTCTATAGCTCAGAAACTGGTAGGCGAGCAAACGAATGCCCTTTTAATGAGGGCAGAATGGCCAGCTGAAGTGAAAACTCTTTCGTACCAACAACACCAACCTATGCCTGCGAACCTACGGAAGACTGAATTGTTTACAAGAAAAGACTATGCACAGAGTAGCATGAATTGTTTGCAGCAAAACCTGGTCTCTCAAAGACAATATTTCCCGATCCAGGGGTTATAAACTTGTGTCTAAATTCAGGTTTGCTTAAAGTTTACTACAGCACACAAACATGTAGTGACTATGGATCAAAGTAAGATTTTATGCTATTCCATACCACTGCACCACTGAACAACATGGAAATTGACAGTTCCGGGTGTTTTCTGAACTTCAAATTGCAAGCATAACTCAGCGCCAGAGTAGATTGAGCCAGACCTAATTCCTAACAATATCATTTCTTGTCATTTACACCTGTGCAATGGAGGAGCAAATAGAGCACTGAAGGGTGCTATTTTTCTCCCACTCCTTACAGAGATGTAAATGAATTCAGCAAAGTGAAGGGCAGTGAAGACAGTGGTTCAAACTCAGGAAAAATGAGTCAGGATATAAAACCCTATATTCCTGCAGAAGGAAAATTATCAAAGAGAAGCAAATCAATAGGCAAGTGTACAAAAATGGCCATGGAAAAAGAAGGGAAAAAGGAGGACTGCAATTTGAAAGCAACTGTAGCAAAAGTTCCTTATGAGTCAGAGGACCAAACGAAGACCAACAACCAGTAAGTGTAACAACCCACTCTCCCACTGACAACACACATCACAGCTGTCGCTGCTGGGGTACAACATCTGAAATGAATGTAGCCCATTGCATTTTTCCATAGAAAGTTAATTGCAACGTTTCTGCTGCTTAGAAAAGAGAATTGGAAACATATTTTGCAAAAGATCATTGAGAGTGTTAATGTCTAAAGAAGACATCCCAGAGAATGTGTGTAGGAAATCTGAATATCTAAAGTGATGGAAGAGAGAGAAATTTATCAATACTCTTAAGTGATACCGACTTCATATAAAAATCTGTCATCATCGCACTGGCCACTCTGCCCCTTTATTGAGCCAAGTAGTAAAATCAAAGTTAAATTTTAGAAGGTGATGTGTCCTAAGAAAGTGAGCTGATGAGAATTGAAAAGGCTCTGGTTTCACTGCACTGAAAAACTGCACCGTCTGGAATTTCGTTTTACATCTCTGGCACCAGTGGCCCAATGCGTGAGATAATCAGGCTGGTGACTGATGCAAGTCTGGCAACATCAGTAGTTGTATGTCAGTTTACATTGTACCATATATTATAAGGATTTGAACTGGCACAGAATTATTTTTTTTTAAGTTAATTATAGATCAAGTTTGAAGACTCCTCTGTGCATGATTTTGTTTTGATTTTTCAGCAGATCTTGAACTCGATGGATCTACAGTGCCTGAGTGGCTGGGACTCTGTGTACACTTTTATTGTTCTTACATTGAATGAACCATAATAAGGACACTGGGAGAGATCTGTTATTACACAAAGGAGAAATTCAGTAGCTAGTTTCAGCTGAAATGGGGGTAACTTCCTATGTGTCTTGGAAAACCTCCCTCCCAAAACCCCAGACTACTCCCATGTGCCCGCTAATTTCTGTGGACTAGTCAGTTCTCATACTTCTCTCTAAACTCAACCACTTAGCTTACTGCAGATATGGTGCTTAAACACCATCCACGATGCAAGATGACAGCAGAACTCCTATCAGGTTCAAAAGGGCCCAAATTTCATAACTGAGAAATGCATTGCTCTTAACTTAATTGAAAGAACTTCCTTCTTGTCAATGACTCTCTCAGTAGGACTATGCCTAGAATCTGACTCTCCTGTGGCCAGTCTATGGAGACGGCTCTCAGAGGATGCCAGCAAAGTGAAATGTCCTCTGGGGGACCACCACCATCCTCCTAAATCTAGGAGTGCTGCTAAATCAGTATGTCCTCAAAGTGCTTGTACTGCACCACTTTCCAAGGGGTTAAGGATCTGCTCAGCTTGTGACTGTCTCCTTGAGATGCTCATTACCCCAATGCAAAATAATCATGTTTTGATGGCATTTCAGCACTAACATGAACATTAAAAATATACGCATATCCACGAAGGAAAAGATTACAGCTGTTTATGACTTAAAGCTATGATGACTTGGTGCAGAATTAAAACAGCCAGTCGCCTTCTTGAGTCCATTTGCCTTGGGAGCTAAATAAGAATTCTTAGAAGAGTTAATACATAAGGAGGAACTGATACTGAGTTTTGGGTTAGGAAGATACAAGACTGTCTTATACCCTTGCTGCAATTTTTTACTCAGGTATCCATATCAGCACCTAAGTGCTTGACGGTTACAGGTGACAGATGCTTAATACAGAATTCCTTACTCCACTGAGGAAGAGACCACAAAGGCCAAAAGTCTACTCTCTTTTACACTTATAACTCACTTCACAGAAATTTAGCTCCACATACCCTGAGGGGAAGAGAGGACCAGAAAACAACTGCCTGAAGTCCTGTTTTGGGCATTTTGTCATGTTTACTGTTTTAGTTCCTCAAACTTTCTGGTTTTTTAAAATAATACAACACTGCCTGCTGTTCAGGCAGAACCCTCTCCCTCTCTCTCTTTATTGTTCCCCTGTTGAATCAGTCTCACAATAATTATGTGCAGAGATGCAAAGTGAAATTGCTGTAGCAAAGGTGCAAATTCAGCCCAGAATGAAAAGGGGCATCAATTTCAAAGTCTATAACTAGGTATGTTTCAATATCAAATGCTCAGCAGGAGGCCAAGAACTCCAATATTTATTGAGCACATTATGCTTTCTCATTGCAGAAATCCAGTCCTGTGCTGCAATACAAACATATTGTTTTTACAAAAGACTTCAGATTATAGTATTAGAAATGTTGCATTAACATTCAGTTTAGCTTTAGTAGCCAGAAAAAATGTATTAGCTTGTGAACCCTGAGGTCGCAAGTTCCCCTAGAAAACACTTACATTTGCTATAGCTGTGTATATTTATAATATTTGTAACAAAACCCAAAATAATTTAATATTGACATTTGAAGAATGGATGAATTGGCAAAATCAATGTTCCCAGATGATCCGTTAACCTCTGCTGATTGTGCCAATTGCCCTTTGCAGAAGTAATTAAAATAATTTGCAACAATGGAGAATGACTATGAAATTCATCTCCATTGCATGGTCTTTGTTTAGTGGTACAGTAGTTGCACTTGAAAAGGGTATTCTGAACATGGCAAAAATGAGTATTTCCATCATATGGAGCAATTTAGCTCCATTGCATGTTAAATTGATCAATTAATTTTACATTTAGCATTTTACACCTGCCCAGACTTGACAAGGAATTTATGGTAAGCTGACATATCATTTGCTTTTGGCAGATGTCAATTGCTCTCATCATTATTTTAAAACAGAAAAGAAATTACGGCTGCAAGAGAAAAAAAAAAGGAAGATTGCATCATTTTCAGTCCAAATCAAAATATATTCTTGATTAGCTTTATGAAACTGTTGGCTGTTTTTCTCATATGTTATTTATATTATTTTCTCAAAAAGTTTTTGTTGTTGTTGTGGCACCTTTCTGGAGGTAAAATGTGCACCAGATGATAAAATATTTTCTTTTATATTTCTGACTAATGGATGCAATGTTTTAATGTACATTTCCCTGACTCCCTGAACATCTGATGGCAAATACTAATGAAACATTCACACTGATTCTAGTAAGTTAGGCCATTATAGTCATAGTGCCAAGTTATACCAACTCAGTAAAGAACCTCAGTGATAACTGTGGGGATTTGTCATATCACTGTGGGCAGTCAAATTTCACTCCTCCCATGAAAGAGGATATGAGCCAAGATATGAGCCAGCTCTGAATTATAAGCCATTTAATTAAAGTTAGCATGGTGCTGAACCCAAATGAGCAAGGTTTACCAAGAGGCAGCATATATTAACTTGTGCTCAGCATGGTGATAGGGCTATGTGCTTCCAGCCAAGCCTGCATAGACAATAATCTCCTAAGGCACAGCGCCTTACAGATGACCCAGTTGGCCAAAGAACAGGCAAGGCTGAAGGAGTTAAAAGGAAGGTTCTACTCTCTCATTCCTTATATATCACCCTTATGCAAAAAAAAAAAAAAAAAAAGAGGGAAATACGGCCCAGTGGTTACATATAGTATTTAGTATTCCAGCCCTGTTATATGTAGCATCATGATTTTAGTGTTATTGGATGATCTATGCAAATGGAGATCAAAGGAGCAGCAGTCTCAATGACTTCCTTGTCTGTCCCAGTCTTTACCGGGGATACTGACAATCCTCCTATTGGACTGAATTCACTGATCATCAAGATCTATATCCAGCTGTTACAGAAAAAGCAATTTCATGTGAGGATATCTTTACATCCAAAATTTCCCATTATGGCTCCAGGTACCAGCTCTTCAAAGTTCATACAGTCCAAGCAGAGGAAAGGATATGGGTTATAGGAAAATGAAGAAAACATCTTTTCTTATCCCAGATGACGTATGCAAAAACTGTGGTCTTACACTGCTTCCATATACAGGTCTGGGTATTGCCATTAAAATACCACGTATGGCTGAAATACTTACCATGTAGACAATCCTAATTATCTGTTAAGTGCTGTGTAAACATCAGAAACAGCCATGATATTCCCAATTTACAAAGCAGTAAATCAAGGCAACAAAAGGTTATTGCCACTCTAATACAGCAGGGAACTATTTAGTTTTTAATTGCTCTTCCTGATCATTCTCTTTTAGTTTATTTCTTTTCAGCTTTGTAACGTGGTTAGGGAGGAACTGTATCTAGACGAGACCTCTAAAGTCCTCTACATTTCACTCAAAACAGCAGTTCGAATCTGAAACTTGATCCAAAATTTATAATTGGTGTTTTTCTAAGTGTCCAAACTATTTCTTAAATCTAGGTAGCTTCAAAAATTGGGACTTCTAGTTGAATACTCCTTTTTTGATATTCTGTAGGTTTTTCTCATGATGAAATGGAAGACAATATGAAAATACAATCTGGGTGGGAAGATAAGCCCAGAGAAGAGCATGGTGTATGTAAAAGTGTTCATTTACAACTTCTACTAAGGACCAAGGTGAAGCAGTCCAATAAAAATATTTTTATTCAGAATCATTTGTATTTGGGCTTTTTTTTAAAAATAAAAATAAAAATTGTCCTTGGAAAGTTTATGTTAAAAAAATTAATCAAAAACATAAACTTCTTCTAAAAATTGGATAGTAATTTTTTTATTATGACTCTTTACTATGTGTAAAGCTAAGTGCATCTAGGAGTCTTTTGTAGCAACAGAATGGAATTTAGTAGTAGTCCCAGTAAATGTTTTTCATAATTTTTATTAAAAATTAATACATCATTCAAAATAAAACTCATGCAAATGCAACTATACCTGTAAAACAACGAAGGGAAAGTTTGACAATTCAGGGTTTGAAATACCACATCCAAGTTAAATTTGCACAGAGGATGGACTAGCTTAGGGAGTAGAGTTCCACATCCTGCAGCACAGAAGTCGGTAAGAATGCTTTCACTGACTTTGAACAACGTAAGGTTAAGCTACAGGGGGAGGCAGTGGAGAAATATCTCTTTTTAAAATAGTTCAACTTCTAAGCACACAGATAAAGCTGCACATGGATGCATTATTTGAGAAGTAATGTGTGATCACCCAGTTAAAGACTGTAAAATACACGGGACCAGAGTTATGATTACATGATGTACCTCAACTTCTGAAAGTTTTAACTTCCGAGTAAATAATAGTGAAGCCATAATGTTGTATAACATATGGTTCTGTATTTAATGTTATATTAAAGAATGTGTGTGCACATAAACTGTACACGCAGGGAGCATATATAGATGGATACCTACCTATATATATGGGGACACACACACGAAAATTTATATGCAACACAGTCAGGCACTGCAATAAAAAGAATAGGTCAGGCTAGAGAAGTACTTCCAAAGCATTTAGCAGGAATAAGCATTTTATCTTGAAGTTTGCCGAAGTATTTTGTCATTCAAATTTCTAAAGTGAAATGGAAAATATGCATCAGACTTGGATCTTTAAAAATAAACTTCTTCACAGAGATTTTCAGCTGTGGAATCAAATGCTATTTGAATTTCCAAGCAATAAAAAAAAAAAAAAAAGCAAGGATTGCACACAGAATTAGTTGCATCAAAGGATACTTAAAGGTTTTCATAACAATGACACAAAGGACGCAATTTTCCTGTTGCAAAGACAACAGAAAGGCATTAAATTAGCAGGAAATTCAAAATAGCAGCTTCTTAGAAATGGAGTACAACTGAGTATCCAAGACTACAATACATTGGGACTTCTACCTGAGCAAGGTCAAGTCTTCAATCTTAATTCAAGTTGTGCGAGGAGTTGTGAATTTCACTGAATTCCGCTATTCAGTACTGCAAACATTATTTTTCTACAGGACCGGTGATGCACACACAAAAAAAAAGGTTGCTAATTATCAGTGGTAATAATTATACATTTAACAAGTTACCATTATACTTCAAAAAGTTCACACTAATGTGTGAATAATTATTGGCCTAATTAAGCATCCGATATTGCATCTACACACAAAAATGAAACATTAGTTAAGAGTGTGACAGTGTTTTTTATGTTAGATAAAAGGAAGAGGTAATTTGGATAACTAATGCCCAGACTGAATATATTGCACACAGCTCACAAAAAGCAGGTAATTTCTACCCTTCAAAACATTTTAGGAGCATATTTCCCCCCGCCCCTCTCTCTTTTCAGTGTAGTTTTCAGCCACACATCCTTTTTTTTCCCCAGAGGTGAAATAAAACAAGAAATATCACAAACTCCAGTTTGGGTTTTTTTGGGGGGTAGGGAGGTATTGTACAATCCCCCTAGACTGAGAATCCATGAGCTTTTGCCACAAGGTGCCTTGTGGTGTTTGAAGCTGTAGGAGCTGATGAAATCATACAGTAAACAAGAACATCTCTCACATAGACGCAGAGATACACGATTGTAAACATTTAGTGAAAATCAGTTTAGGATGTGGCACTTCACAAAGAATGGCTGTTGTTACAATAGCTTTCATCAGGTTGCTGCCTCTGTATTAATTTTCCTCCTACCATTGCACAAGGCATATAAACCCAGGTCCTGTGATAATAGCCATTTATCCACATTGTTATTTGGGCCTCAGCAATGAAGGAGGGTAAATTGCAGGAGGGAAGACAAAGCCTCCCTACCACCCTGCAAATGCCGTGATTTCACGGTTTTCCATTTTTATTAACATCTGAATGAATTTCCCGGGCCAAGATTACTACATTTGATCAAACACAGCACTAAGTCATCCTTGCTTGAATGTCTCCCTATCGCTGGTCAGTGTCAGAAAATTATACAAGCCTAAGGAGCCGCCTATTTCTGTGACATTTTCCCAACTGAGCTTTCTCCCCACTCATGACAGAGTTCCCTCCACACTAGATAGGCTGCATAGTCAGTTCTCCCATAGAGCCATGGAGCCTGTGGAAAATACACTGTTCCTTTTGCAGTAGCTTTTCAGGAATGCCTAAAGCTTTAGGAGAACTTATTTGAACAGAAATGTAAAATAGTATATAAACCCAGTCCTGAGGCTGCCAAACCCTAGCCAGGCTGCATGGCTCTGTGCATCTCATATCTGTCTTTGTGTGCAAGACCTTGAGAGAAACATGAGGATTTACAACATTCCAGTGTGAAACCACTTTAAATGTGTCACTGCTGTTTAACTCCTTGTACTCTGCTCAAAAAAACATCATCTATGCCACAGTCCTGCATCTTGAATCTCCTGTTGTTCTCTCCATAACCAAGGCATCAGTATGAGCCTATTCAAAAGTCTGTATTAAAGCCTCTTTGAAAAGCAGACCGGAAGCTTTATGACATTTTCATCTTAGAGTTTGCAGGACCAATACTGAGACCACATGCAGCCTCAGGTACATTTGTCGTATAAATCCCTAAACACACACATTCCCCTCATACCCTGGGACCAGTGTCTAGTAGGAATCTTTTCTTGCCTGTTTCTGAAATGAAAGGGCATTGGAAAGACAGAGCCATACTCTTTCTTGCCCTCATGGCAACACTGTTATGTGCTGGATAACTGAAATAACATCCTTAACAGCTGAAATACTTGTATATACAGATTTTATCAATTAAAAAAGTAGAAATTTTAAACTAATTTGCTCTTCCTACACCCTCCTTCCAGATCCTGATTATTCAGTACCTTTCATGGGCCCCAAGGACGCTCTTAAAATTTCTCCCTTAACTCCACAGGCAGAGCTTGGTGGCAGCAGTTAGGGGTGCCTGGAGACAGTCTCCTGACATGCAAAGAACCTGGAGAGAAACAAGACCCTTTATACTATAGGACGAAGAAAGGAGGGGAAAATGACAGATACTTCTCCTGCTGGAATGTACTTCAAAAACTTTTTCTAATCCCTGTGCAAAATCTAAGGTCAGGTGGGGCAGAGACTGCATACCCTGTATTTCTTTCACCTGAACACTGCCCCATCCACATTAAGGGTACATTAGAGCAGTGTGGAATGAATAACTGAATGACCCCATTTTAGCAAATGCTCTAAATAAGGGTTGAATACACCTCCTCGGGTATCAGTGGGCTTTGCATCAGCCCATATTTGCTTCATGTTGATCCATTCAGATGCACCTTTTCCATTTCCATCAGTACAACCTGACCACAACTTTCAAGCTTAAATGCTTTGCATTGAGACAGGCTTTATTAAAAATACAGTTTAAATTCAAGCACAGATTCTTAAATGCTTTTTGGAATCATGGAATAAGCAATGCAGAAGGCATGTTATGCAACCCACTATGTTTTCTTGTGCCTACATATTTATCACGTAATCCTCTGTCTTTTAAACACATCATGTCATGTTTCCATATTATTAAACTGGGCTAGGGATATCAAAGGAAACATGGGCTAGCTGCAATTACACTTTTTATGGTATTCACAATTAATAACAGAATACACTGTTTTTTCAAGTAAAAGTTTCAGATATATATGCCACAAATTATCCATCTGCAGAAGCCACTCCTGGTTAAGGAACTTCTCTCTGGTCTTTCAAAGTTAAACAGAATACTGGAAGAAATATCCTTTCTGAATGGCAGAATGAGTCAGCAATACCTACAGGTTTTTTGGAACTGGGCTTTACAGAGGTTGCTTCTGCTTAAGCCATTAGCAACTATTAAATTAATTCTATTCATTTCACATTTTATACAGCTGACGGAAAATGTGGGGGAAAGGCAGTCTTCAAGGCATTAACCCCTTCACTCCTCAGGATGTTTTTTATGCTTGAAAGGAATTTGATTATTTCAGCTTTCTTTTCCTTCTTAACTTTGCCTCCATTAGGATTGCTTGCATGAATAAGGGGTTGCAGAAACTGGCCCTTATATTGTAATGTAATCACAGATTGATTCAGCTTCTGCAATCAGCCACTCATCTGTGATGATCATTTCAGGGTCCTGCCAAGAGTTTCTGGAAGGCTCTGTGCTAGCTCTGTACTGATCACAAAAACCACTAAAAAAGTTCCTTATATACTACTTTGCACTAATTCATATATCTTGTTCTGAGGGGAGGAAGGAAAGAAGGAATCATAAGGAATCATAAAGAATGTTGCTTCTGTACATTAATAAAATATCCATGCATACCATCCCCAACAAAAACAAACACTAAAAAACTGCAGACTCAAATAATATCTGCTGTTCAGTTTAAAAAAAAAAAAAAAAAAGAAAAACATGAAGACTGAAAAAATAAGATTTAAAGGAGAGAAATGGTCTGTGGTTTGGAATGTGCACTTGGAGAGAAAAGGGATATCCAAAGATCAGCATCTCTGAGAACAACCCATTTACCAATGTCTAAAGAGCTAGTAACTGAATGTAAAAGTGTCTACACAGTCTAATAAAAATGTACTATTATATTATTTACTACAGCATAAACTTTAAAACATTAACATGAAGAAGGTAAACAGAAAACTGAATATTTACTGTGTCAAAGACTAACCTTACTTTCCAAAGTTTGAGTCAAATATTGCTACTAATAATACTGACAGGAATATTTCCCTTGGCTTGAGTGTAATTACTCTGAGTTAAAGAGAGTATACAGAAGTGCTGAATTTGGCCATTTGTCTCTTGCTTTCTGATATCCATCTCCACTGACTCCCTCATGCTTTGGACACCTGGAAAGAGCCATGGACTCTGGTGTTAGCTAATGGCTAGGACTCAGTTCTGTGTATGGGATGCCACAAAATCTTTTTTAGTTCTGCTATACCTACTCCCTTGGCAGTGTCACTGCTAGCTTCTTGTTCAGTGGCTTGTATCTGGTACTTTAACAAATGTTGCCTTCACTACCCTAAAATGATAAATACATCACTTGGAGGCTGTATCCACCAGTTCCTGTCTAGCACTTCTCTCTTAAAAGGTGACATAGCACTTCAGAGGTGGGAAATAAACATCAGTAAGGAATTCTGAAGAGGGAAGGACATGTACAAGTGCAACCACGTGGTGAATCTTTAACGACAAAATGTCTATGTCCTCTTAAAATACAGATCAACCCTGCAACAAGTCACAACCTATGATGATGCAAAGTAGCATCAGCGGAAGTTCCGAAGGCTGCATCCACACTGCTAAAGGTACCCAACTCAGGCAGTGGTCCATGGATCCCTGCCCACGTAATGCAGACTGGTCCAGGTATCCCCCTCAAGATGATTTTCCTCTCTAGAGCAGACTGATGGCACACTTGCTTCAGAGCACTCTGCCTAGAAGTGTTCAGAAAGAGAATGTCATCTGCAGCAATTTTGTCTGGGTCTCAAATGCAGGACAGGTGTTATCTGAGCACACCTTGCTCTCTTCATTCTTTACTCTTCGCATGAGAGGATCCTTTGCAGGACATACTGGTTCTCTCCCAGCTCAGATATCCAGATGTTTTTACCCTGGAAGGTAGAGTGCGGTCGTGGGGTGGTGCAGCACCAGTCATTGTCCTGCATTACACTCCATGTACAGTCAGGGTACACCACCCCAGAACTCCTCTGCCTGCAGCACAGCCAAGGCAGCATGGCTGCAATACTGAAAACTGACCTTCCTATGTCAATGTCCATGGTCCAGGCATCTTTACACCTGACAATTTTCTTTCCTAGGGAATGTCTTCTCTACCACATACAAGTATGATTGGTCCTTTTCATGGTGGAGAAGACTTGTTGCAGCTGTGTGCTGATTTACTACTCAGCCTCCATTATTAACTTCACTGAAAGACTGTCCTGGTAGTGTAAACTAGGAAGGTGACAATATAACTTTCATAGGTTATGCTGTGATGTTCTGGCTGTCTTAGGAACAATTTTTGGGCCAAAGAATCTAGACTGCGATTCATCCTGGAAGTCCAGAAGATCTCTGCATGGCAGGTTGGGTCTTCTGTGCCTAGAAAAGGCCTCAAAAAGCCTTTAGAAGATTTTTGTAATTGCACTCACTCGTTACACAGCTTACTGCACCAGCTAGACACTGAATTTTTGTACCCATGGTCAGCAGCATACCTCCTGAAGTGAGAATATCTATTTTACGGCCAGGGGCACTATGTGACCTATAATTATTAAAGGCCAAAAGAGGCTTCAGCTCCCTTTTTTGAGCTGTATCACTGACTATTCATGTGAATTACTGCTTCTCAGTAAGGGAAGTAAAACATTTACAATCCCTCTTCTCATCCAAAGCAAATAGCAAGCTCTCATATCCAACAAAAGTTCCAACCATATTTCCATTATGAATAATTCGACCTGGTTTCCCTCAAAATGGGGAATATCAATAATTCTCAAACTCTGGAAAGCTTTTCAAATTAACCCGTTTTATTGCTGTAAGGCCAGACCTTGAAAATCTGAGTTGCATTTTACTGCCCAAGTCTTTCCACTGATCCTATGGGACTGCTCTTAGCATATGTTATCATTTGGTGTGAGCAAATCAATATCCAGCTGGCCATAAATTGTAGTAATAGATCAGATTTTACAGTGAAAGTTCAGGGGTGAACTGCATAGGGAAATTCATCCAGTTTTGAAAACTGACGCAAGATATAAAGGTGTTAAAATCTAAGGCTCCTTCTCATTACCTCAAACAAGGTCTGAAATTTGGAAAACTTTTAATAATTTCTCATTATTTCTGTAGATTTCTCATAATTGGATCAAGAATAAAGAAGACAAAAATCAAGCCAGTACTTAACTTGAAGTATTAACTACGCATTGTTCTCCTGTAAGCACTCAACAGATCTCTTCTTGTTAAAATTATGGCAAATTGGAACAGTAGCTCCCTTCTGAATCAACATTCACTTCTCTCCCTTTCCCTTCTGAAGACTGTTGCATTTTGAAGTCACAAATGATTATTTATTTATTCCCCTATAAAATGCATGCATGGTCCCAAAAGCCAGAATATAACATTCTGTAGTACTCACAAATGCAGTACTCATTATTACAAATTATTAGATCACTTCATCTTCTTTGCCAGTTCCTTCTTTGAAAAAAAAATTCACAGTCCCTCAATACAAGCCTAAAATACAAACCAATAAAAATAATAGCAATAATAATGATATGTTTGCTTGGTCTTTTATGGCACAGAAAACAAATGCCTGCTGACTTGTATTGCAGGGTTATACACATTGCAAGTTGATACATGGTTGAGTCAGTCCGTTCCCTACCCTAAGGATGTTCAGCCTGGGTAGAAAACGTTCACTTGTTTTTTAGAATCTGCAAACAACTACAGGAATCAGAAGATGAAGCCACGTTGTTCCTGCTTTGAGTTCTTCCCTTTAGGATGAAATAAAAGTCTCTCAGACCTTTGACTCTAAAGGCCTCTATACCAAGAGTGGGATCATTTGGCTGACTTGTTTCCTTTGTGCAACCGACCATGTGTTGCCTGGAACAGTGATACAGTGCAGCATCAGCCTCCGGGCTGATGCCAAATCCCACTTGGGATGTTCACCTTGCCCTGGCTTTGTAGCTTGTTTTATCCTGTTTCTCAAACCCAGCTTCTCCTCCAAAGAGCTATTCTTTCACCTGACCTTTCTCATTAGTCCTTTCTTGTGTGTCAAGGGCTGTTTTCCTTCCATTACAGTCAAAGATAGTAAGCGTCTGATTACAAAGGGAATTTCCAAGCCAGAACAGACAAAAGCAAAGGCATGGTCTGCATTCTCAATCACCTAAATCATGACACAAGTAACACAATAAAATACAAATTCTTCTCATTCTCCTGGAAAGAGATTATGATCAGAGCTGTTATAAAAAGAATACAGGCTATGCATGTCCTCAGAAATCCTTACAATGGTCATGAAATCAAATTAATCGCCTACGACCTCCTGGAGTGAATTTACTTTATTTACTTAGGCTACCAGTCAACTGGATCTGAAATAGGTGAGCTCTGAAGACTTCATATTTCAGCTCTGTACACTGACTGAAAGTAACAAATTCCTTGTAGATGTAGATCACAGAAATCATAGAATATCTCAAGTTGGAAGCAATCTGTAAGGATCATCAAGTCCAACTCCCTGCTCCTTGCAGGACTACCTGAAACTAAACTATATGACTAAGAGCGTCATCCAGATGCTCCTTGAACTCTGACAGGCTTGGTGCCATGACCGCTTCCCTGGGGACCCTGTTTCAGTGATCGACCACCACCTCAATGAAGAACCTTTTCCTCATGTCCAACCTGAGCTTCCCCTGATGCAGCTGCATCCCATTTCCTCACGTCCTACCGACGGTCACCAGAGAATGGAGATCAGCACCACCCCTCCGCTGCCCTCCATGAGGAAGTTGCAGACTGCCATGAGGTCACCCCTCAGCCCTCTCTTCTCCAAGCTGAACAAGCCAAGTGACCCCAGCTGCTCCTCGGAAATCTTGCCCTCGAGACCTTTCACCATCTTGCTCGCCCTCCTCTGGACACACTCTAATAGTTTGATGTCCTTCTTATATTGAGGTGCTCAAAGCTGCACACAGCACTGGAGGTGAGGCCGCACCAGGGCAGAGCAGAGCGGGACAATCACCTCCCCTGACCGGCTGGCTACGCTGTGCTTGATGCACCCCAGGACATGGTTGGCCCTCTTGGCTGCTGGGGCACGCTGCTGACTCATATTCAACTTGCCATCAACCCAAACCCCCAGATCTCTTTCTGTGGGGCTGCTGTCCAGCCTCTTCACCCCTGCCTGTAAGCATAACCAGGATTACACCGTCCCAGGTGCAGAATCTGGCATTTGCTTTTGTGGAATTTCATACGGTTGGTGATTGTGCAACTCTCTAGTCTCTCCAGAATGGTATGCTCCAACGCTTTTGCCCATTTTGGACATGTGAGAATTCCCTGAATACAAGAAAAGACTGAATAAGAAAGAATGCATCTTCATATCTCAGGAAACTACTGCAACTGATGTGGTGATGATGGAACCTAACTCACTTAAAATCCAATTGATTCTTGGCTTGGGTATCTCTAGAAAAGAAATGAGCAGTGGAAATAGCAAACTGGGCCTTCCTTCACTTGTAAAAAGTCTGTGGGGTCCTGAAATTTTGTCAGTGTTAACACCAAGTATGACTAGATCAGATAGTCATAGAGTTTGTTATGATTTATTTTGGTTGTAGCAACAAAAGTACACCCATACACAACACCCATGGTAGCAGTAATCATCATTTATTCTATCATTGTATTATTTATTACCACACCTGAGGGAGTCAAATCCAAGACCAATGTCTGATATGGCAACAAAAACCTGCAGGTTTTCACAGTATGGGAAATGCAAGTGGTATCTTGGAGTCTTTGGACTTAAGTTCTGGGAGAAGACCCTGTTGGGAGCAACCATGACATTTGTGGCATCTTCTAGAAATATTTTTAGAAATGGCCTCTAATTCATCACCTGCTCTGTCTTTATTTTGCTATGAAATGGAGTAAACGTCAAGATTTCAGCACCATCTATTTACTGCCACCACTGTGCTGCAGAATCACATATGAAAAATAGGTAAATCAATTTAGAAAGCCAGAAACTGAAATGTTTGATCAGTCCAATTAAACCAGAACAAGGTAGGTGGCTCGACCTTCAAGAAGGAGTTGTGATACAGCCTCTCCTTATATCTCCTCTGTCAGGCAAAGGCAAAATCAGCTTGTTAAATAGGCTGAAATTCCTAACCCGTTCTTTTACTCCCACTCTTCCAGTACCTGTTAGTGTATCAAACAATTATGCAGAGATTCTAACACAGGCTATGTAACCTATGTTGGGAACATAGAGTAAAAGAATCTTATTAGTTGGCTCTATTAGCTGAAATGAGCAGGAGCAAAATAGTAATCCAAATTTTAGGTGTGGGGCATTACACATCCCACAGAGATGAACAGAGAAAATTCACGCCTCTTTTAAATGCTGTCAGAGTGTGGGCTGGGGAGGATAATACAGCACTGGGTTACACAAAGATCAGGTACTGTGCAACTAGGAAAGGTGGAAACTTAAGCAAAACTACAAAGCATAATTTCTGAAGCTAAATTTTGCAATAGGGTCAGATTTCCATGTCACTAGGTAGCTGAAGAATCCCAGAAGACAGACAGCCATGCACAGAGCAGTACATTACAGGTCTTTGCAAACTTCCCACAGAAATCTGCACTAAACAAGGAAACTTTGGCCCTTGCACACCTCATCATTTCTTGCACCTGTTTCTCATTTCCAGAAACAAGTAGTAGTGGTTATGAAGGACTAACCACAGAGATGGCATCCCTCCTTGTCCCATTTGCCATCTAAATCAGAGTCACACTGAGATCCACAGGTGCCACTGGATTTAAATACAATGGAAAGAAAGAATTAAAAGCGGAGCCAGGGAAACTCTAGAGTCAGACTTTCCTGAAGAGAGTATAAGAGCTGGAAATGAAATCTTGAAAACTGCAAGATTCCAAGAACAGACTTTTTGGCTCCTGTGTTCAAACTGGGAAACATAGACGAGCCACACAGTAGAACACATTGGGCTGACAGTTCTAGAGGCAAAGCTCGACACAGGAAGGAGTTTTTTGCAGATTTTGGTCTGTAACTGTTGCTTGCCTAGCCACTAAGGGGAAATATCGAGTGCTGCTCCTCACACACAGGCATCACTTTCACCATGAGTAAGAAAAAGGAAGGAATTTGGCAACTTGGGCAGTACTGCCACCCCTGCCAAACCTACTGAGCCGCAAAACAACTTCCCCCAGGGATTTTCAGCTTTTTAATAATTGTCTAAACTGAGCTGACAAGACCAGCTGCACCATTCAGAACTGCAAAAAGCCTTATAGTGGCTAGCCATCTACCAGCATGGCTTTTTCAGAAATGAATTTGAATTGGATGAGGGTGAATTTGAGCATGTATGGATTTTTCCTGCCTGGGAAATCTAAAACTTAATTAGAGAATAATCTACCACTGCTTTATTGTTGCAGGAAAACAAGTCGTGGGGGCTCTGGATTCCCTCTTGCATAGAAAAATGTATTGATAGATCTGCAGACACGAGACAAGCATGGATACCTTTTTTTTTATTTTGTTACAGTAGCAAGTTCCTGCATACTCATTAGGTCCTTCATGAAAGGGCTTGACTAAAATTCTACTTGACAAATGTATTCTCAGAAGTGTTCTCAGGGGTTTGTCTCATCTCTGTTAGCAGTTCAACCATTTTTCATAGCAGTTTTGGGGACAGGTGAGGAGGGAGGGAATCTCTTGCTGGCAATTAATGTTGAGAACAGATTTATTTTAAATTTTTTAAGGTGTGGAACCAACTTAACATCGACCAAAGTGTATGTGAAGCAGTTAGGAAGAAATTAAACCTCTCCATATAGACACCTGTACTTGCAACTTAGAAGAATCAGTCTTGACCAACTAGTATCTACAGACAAGTACTACATGGCAGCTGCTAGCATCAGGTTCTTGAACTGACAACTCAAGCAGAGAAAACAAGACTTTTTTTTCCTGGGCGCAGAAGTGGATGAGCTGTGGTCTTATGTTATTCTAGTTATATAGAATAGACATATTTTATTCCTATTCTATTCATGGGTCCAGATCCTCCTCCCAAGCACACTTTACATTTCACAGGAGATTTTCTCACTGTATAAAGCCAGCATTGATGACCTGACATTGTGTGTTCCTGAATTCTCTTCTCCCTTCCCAAGGCACGGAGAGAGCTCTGACCATCTGGGACAACCAGGAATCCACCTGTGATCCAGTCATTACTGTCCTAAGTAAAGCAGCCCAGGAATTAGACAAATTTGTTCCAGGAGCCAAAATACAGAAGGAATAGAAAAGTCACAGAAATTCACTCTTGTCCACCTAATCAACAGTGTAGGTACATTCTCCACGTACATATGAAGAAGGAAATGCATATGGCATATATCCACTTATTTTAGACTGCAAAGTCTACTGACGCTTTTGTCATGTCTGTGGAGGTCTTTGACATATCTTAATGGATAGGGTGACTACGCAAACACATCAAGGGCAATTTTGCTCTGGAGTAGTTTTTACACAGCTCAGAGGAGCACCATGCAAAAGGTGCAGAGCCAAGGGTGACCTGGCTAACTCCAGAACCAAAATCATCACAACCATCAAGAGCTTGAGTCTCAGCTAATTAACCTTTTTGAATGGCTAGGCTTGTTTCCTCATGCACAGTGTAATATCTTGCTTTCAGAAGCAAAGTTATTGTACCTTCATCTGATTCTTTGCCAACCCTTACCAGAAGGACCAGCCTCACTGATACTACCCCTACAGGCATGATCTTGCTCTTTTACTTCATTAAAATGAAGGCATTGCTTGAAGGAATTGAGCTTAATTCACTTCTGTAAAAATAGAATTAGATCAGAATCTGGTACCTATTCTTTGGAAATAAACAGAATTTCTCTTTCTTTGCAGAGAGAGGTAAACACTTTATTTTCCTTAGCTGATAATTCCTATTAAAAATGCGTACAATTCATATCATATTAATTAACTTTTATGCAAAAGTACAAGTATATATATTTTACTTATTAATGTATTTAGTTTGCACAGCTCTGGCTATAAATATTGATCTGTTTGGATCATTAACTGCAGGGCAGTTTTAAAAATAGAATGATTAAATTCAATAAAACCTAAATTTAAGAATAGCTATTTTAGGCTTTTAATACAGCAACCATCAGCTTAGTGCAAGCCAGCTGGATTGCAGAAGAAACAGCAAGCTATGAGGCTGTTTCCCACAGCAGCTTTTGAAATAGAGATTACAAGTGTACCATTCAGCTGTTAATAAGAATCATGGTTTCTTCTGCTAGTTTACTAGTGATAAATTGGCTTAAAAGAGTCACCTTAAATGGATAATGTAGGGTAGCCTGTGCCAAACGTATTTATTAGGTTATATGAGAGCATTAACCTTAAATGTAATATGAGTTCTTGCCCACATACAAAGTCACCGGTGTGAATACCACTTGGTGTTACAACTGGGCTAGAGCTCAGAGACCTCTGTGTTCTGTGTCAGCTAAGATGTGCAGGCACTGCGCTCTGGCCATGGTCAACCAAACCCTTAAAGACGACAAGGGCACTGAAAGGTTAATGACTATCTGTCATTATCTTGCAAAGAAGGTAGGAAACTCAGGTGGTAAGAGAAGCATGCACAATGAAAAGGGGAAGGAATGAATAAATTCTACTTTTCTAGCAAAAAATTAATATACCTGTGCACATTGAGGAGCATTGTGGTGGAGGAAAAACCCTTGACATACTACCCCAGACTGAACAGAGTAAGGTGTTCTCCCTGAGGCAGAAAGCTCATAGCATCTCCACCCAGAAAGCAGCAGCTTAAGGAGTCCTGTGCCTCCTTCTACCTTCCAGCCTCCGTTGTGCAGGTACATGTAGCGCATGATCTGGAAGACATGACCCTGGACACAGCAAATTAGGTGTCTATTGAAAACAAAAAATTAAAGCAGTCTAAACAAGGCCATCATATCAACATCTAGATGAATTAATATTTATCTTGGGTTGGCCAAAATTTACTGATCTTTACTATAATGTCTGTAAAGGAGATACGCAGTTGGACATTTCACATGTTATTCTCCTTCCCCTCCTTGCCAACTGAATTTCTCACCTATTTTGTGGACATACTAGTGATACAGTATCATTTACATTTTCATTCCCTGTGTTCTCCTTAAGGCTTTGGTTGATCATGATAGAGCACAGTGCCTACAAAACCTAGATGACACAGAATGCAGTGATAGCAGAGTTAGGGCTGAAACCAAGAAGGAAAGATGAGTTTGTCCAAGTTCTGTCTCCAGCAGAACTGATATTGCTGTTAACGCTTGGCAAAGAACACTCCAGGAGAGCTTTGTTAATTATTTGTAGGGTGGATGGCTCAGAATAGTAGAAGTGAGCACCTTTCAGCTCACATGCGACTCTGGTTAAAGAAATAAGGTAGGACTGAAAGCAATTCGCACTGGCTCTTCTGTGTCTGGAGGATAATAGGTGCTGGGGAGCACCTCCAGGTTATGACTCCCACATCACACTGGTGCCAAATCTGCTTCTGAAACAGCTGAACACTCCATTTTACTCAGGCTGGAATGAGAAAAGACAGTACAGCACTTGCATGCTCTAGTATTCAGCAGATAGCAAATGGAGGCTCACAAAGTTTCCGACTTGCTGAGCTACTGTCCTCTTAAAACAATCCAGTGTGAATAAATGCTATTTAAATCAATAGTGTGCATTCACAGACAAAATTGGTTTAAAATTTATTACATGTTGTGGCTAACCATGTCAAGACTGAATACAGCATACATTTTAAAAAACAAGCAGGTTTTCTTAAAATAATCAAGCATTCAATAAAAGAGGTTTATTGTTGCCTTCTTTATTTATTGGGGCAGGGGATGGACTTTTTTAGTCTTTCTTTTGCAAGTTCAGTGGTGTTGAATAATCATGGGAAGGATATGGGAATTTGCTTTACTAACTTTAGTAATAATTTGAATTGTCTTTGAATTTATTTTAATCTTGATTTAAATGCATACTGCAGTGTATTCATCTTTGCACTTCTTGAATTGCCCACTTGCATAAGAAAATACACTTCAGAATATGCTTAATAAAGAACATAATGGCTTTGAGGGATTTTTAAAAGCAAAGAGACATTATAATCTTCTGTCACTGTAGTAGCTGCATACTTCAAATATAGACAACGCTTGCTTTACAATTATTAATTATTATGGCTGCCAGATACAATTAAAGAATAGCTTGTGCTCTTCCTACGGCTTCCTTCAAGCATTCACCACATAAGACATTACTGAAATTGGTAAATTAAGAAATACTAATGGCTAGCACTTATATGATCTTTACTCCCCAAACCCCTAAAATAGTCTGCAAAAGAGGGGCATTATTGACCTCTACTATTGTGAGGAGAAGTGAAGGACAGAAACATTCAGGCACAAAAGCATTCACCCATTTGAGGTGGTTCCACTTGTAGGCATTGTACGTGGTGAGTACAAGCCTTTTCAAAGACTTTTCACGCACAGTGAAAGGATTTTCAAAAAGCTTTCAACAAGCTCTCTCTCAAAAGGCTTTTAATAAACATATTCAAAAATGTCCCAGAAAAAGGAGGGAAGAGTGAGAGGACAAATTTGTTAATGCTAAATTATTCAGAAGAGTGGAAATAAAAGGATGCTGTAAAGACATACAGAAAGATGACAAAATAGTGGAGGATAAAATGAAAGCTGAAATGCAGTGTTGGTAAATGTTTAGTGGTGCACCTAGGAGACACAACTTAACTTGTTGTGTGCAAGAATGGGCTCTGAACTAGCATCTGTGGAGTAAGAACACCTAGTTACAGCAGCTGGTTCTGTGAAAACATTGGTTGGCCCAAGAAAACCAAGTGGGATGCTAGGAATTACTAGGAAGGCAACAGAGAACCAGGCTGAAAATGTAATTATGCCTTTGTATAAACCTCTGGTGTGCCCATAGCTGAACTCTGCCTGCAGTTCTGAATTTCTGGTAAGAAAGACTGTACTAGGATGAGAAAACATGAAGATAAAGATATCACACAGTAAAGAACAGTGTCCAAAGTAGAAAAAACTAGATTAAGACTCTTTTGCAGAGAAAAGAGACAACCGAGGGTAGATGTGACAAAAATTAAGAGAAACGTCAATGACCTTGCGAAGTTCATTGGGAAATTATTATTTCAATTTTTCATAGTGCAAGGAGTAGGGGCAACAAATGAAATTATCAGGTGACAGGCTGGAAACAAAAGATGGCACTTTTTCAAGCAGCACTGTTAAACTGGGAAATACCTTGCCCAAGGATATTCTAAATACTGTAAATTCTTACCAGTTCAAAAAGCAACAGGGCTAATTCATAGAAGTAAGTCCACCAAAGCTGTTAAACCCAGAAATAACATTTATAACCAAGGAATCTGCAAAACTATGGATTGCCAGAAGCTGGGAGACTATGCCAAGGAAGCACCATTGTATGCTTGCCCTGTAATTATAACTTCCCCAGGCATCCAGCACTTGACTGCTGTCAAAAACCAGATACAGGCTAGATGGATTTTACCATTCCTCAAAAAATGCCTCAGAGGTCTGAAGATGGCCTCTACAAATAAAAGTATTTGTGCTGATATAGGTACTTCTGTTGCTTATTGTGGTCAATGAACTTGCCCAAAGAAACCAAATGGATCACTGACAGAGTTTGATGCCATGGACAATGCCATCGTCTATGACTGATTTCCTCTTGGATGG
Source organism: Phalacrocorax aristotelis (assembly GCF_949628215.1). Taxonomy (NCBI): domain Eukaryota; kingdom Metazoa; phylum Chordata; class Aves; order Suliformes; family Phalacrocoracidae; genus Phalacrocorax; species Phalacrocorax aristotelis. Next base: position 123,191,990 of record NC_134276.1, on the reverse strand, counting down.
AAGGATGAAATCTTGACCATGTTGAAATCAGTAGGAATTTTGGCACCGCCTACAATGGAAGCAGGATCTCACCTTGTGCTACCTGAGCCCCACGGCTCAAGTACCCCTGACACATTAGGGTTCCCCCTGGTGACTGCTTGAATATTCAGCATTACATGATCCAGAAATTTTCAAAGCACTGAGTTTTATAGCACCCTCTTCAACACAATGTTGGGGGAAGAGATTAAGAACTACAGGACTTCACATTAAAACAGCATACAAAAATGTACTAGCACAGCCAGTGTGGAATTGCTCTGCTACAGTCACTTGTAGCAATGCATTGGCTCTGTTTTAACATTCAGATAGCCGTGGCTGGAAAGCAAACCCGATTTTGCATCTTAAAGAGGGAAATGGAAAATGTTTTATAGGCTTTCATGCTTTATTTGAAGATTATCATAAAGTGAGATGTTTCATATTGCAAAGACTCTAAACCATAAACCTTTTAAGACTGCTGACACTCATTGCAATTTTTTCAGAGATTGATCTGGTCTATATTTTTGTCAGAACTGAAAGTATCAGAACTTAAGTAAAAAGCCCACCACCTTTTTAAAAAACTGAACTGCCCCTAATTGAACAAAACCTCCCTGAAAAAAATGTGTTTATATGGATTCTGTCAGCACATTTTCTTTGGCCTTATAAAAACATTTGATTCAAAAGATTATTTGATTTTTAAAAATGAACATGTTAGTGGATTTCAGAACACATTTGATAGAGGGCTACTTAGGGGCTGAAACACAGAGTTATAAACTACAGAAAGAATAATAAACCTTGCGCACCAATATATATTTACCGTATTAATATAAAAACAATAAAAGAATGAAAACATAACCACTGCTCATTAGGAAAACTTCTCCATAAAGCAGTGTTTTCTGCACATGCCAGACATGAACCCATTTATTAGCAAGAGGCATTTCAATATTCCTTTCGGAACACCGATTTGCTTAATTGTGGCTAAGCAAGATGGCTGGAAGGTGCTGAGACACAGAGAAATTTTTAGCCATGACAATTCATGACATAAATTTGACGGGTGGACATCAACACCTCTCCTTGATGGATGAATCAGATTTTTGGACTTTAAGTCTAAATCCAACAGATGAAGCTAGTCCACTGAGGGTTTTAATAATAAGAAAGGGGAAATAAGAAGAACTATATAGCTAAATCACTGTAACTAGATAGTTGGAAAGGCAGAGACAGTTTGCACTTGTAACAACTTAGATCTCAAGAAACCATGTAATGGAATAAAAACCTTAACAAAGAATTAAAACAAAGATGGAGGACTTTAATTGAAAACTTGATCAATTAGCACTGAGGCCATAAGAAGGTGGCAACAGAGCATGAAATTTGATTAAACAGAACCATACGTCCTACTTCATTTTCAGCGATGTCACGAAACTGATGACCTTGAAAAGAGAAGACATTAGGAGTGTACAATAGCAGTTATCTCAGTGCTGGTTAGAATAGGGAACTGATAATAAATATGGTACAGTAAGGAAGCCTTAAATTAAAATCACATACATATTCAGAATGGAGAGATGGGTAGTCATAAATTGCAGTAATTGATGTGCAATCCAAATTTATTACAATGGATCTAGGCAGAGGGAATGCAAGAAAATGCCCTAACTTCACAAATTTGACAAACGGAGCAGACCACACTCTAGCTTGCAGACACCTCAGGTTATTTTTTGACAGTGCATGACTCTACTGCATTAGATGATCCTTTTGTAGATGGTAAAGTAGATTAAATTCTAAAGATACTCTCAGCATCTACAGCAACACAGCGCTGGAGTCACGGGGTGATTCTTCTCAGTTTTGCCCCAAAACAAATCACAAAAGGACACTCCTTCACCCATGTGACACTGCCATACACCTGCAAAGACCTCCCTCTTTTGACAGGTGAGGTAACACTGTGTTGAAAACAATGACATCTTCGTTCCTGCGCAAAGAGGTTTGGCTCCATGGTTGCTTTTACAGATCACTACAGTACATGCTCATCCAGCTATGAGTCCTTGTTCTTACAGGACTAAATGCAACTTAGCCATATTTCTACAGCTATCCAGAGCAACCCAACAACATGGGGTTTATGTCTTGAGCTGTATTTCAGCTTTATCCTATCTATGAACAAACAGTGCCTTTTGATATAAAACCTATTGGAACAAAGGTTTCCCTTTAATATTTTAGAACAACTTAGACTGACAGGGAGACATTGTACAGGTTCAGCGCTTTATGCCATGTGGCCATGGCATTTTGATTCTCTACAGTCGCCTTAAAATTATATTTACTGTCATGTGAAAATACAGCCTAAGTGATTCTGAGGTGGATTTTTCCGAAAAAGTGGCTTGTCCTTGCAGCCATGTAATGCCAATAGGATTTGAATGAGGTCAACACAGAGTGCTTTTTAGAGTCCCACTTACTGTGAATTCCAAAATAAAACAATAGTAAATATATAACTATAGGGTGATGGTTTTGCCATCAGTATTCTTCTGAGGAAAAATGTTATGGGTAAAGGTTCCTTATAAGAAATTTGAAAAATTTTTTATTTGCTTGCGGAGGATTTACAGCTTGCCCTCCCTGTTCATACATACTGCTGATCTCCTCAATGTAAACCAAACTGATTGCAGGAGGATAATATTAGTATCATGTAATTTTCTGCTACAGTGTCAAAAAGCCAAAGAAAGAGTATTTCATTTTATTTATGATGGCAGAAAGCACAAGGAATTTCTGCATGCTGTGTAGCAGTAAATGTTGCATTGTACTCTCTTGAAAAGAACTAAATCAGTTAAACACAATGAACTAGGTTGTCCACTAACTGTCCATATTGGTGCTTCTTTCTCTACTCAGCTACCTCCCTCTGCAAAAAAGAAAGGGACAAGCACTGGTGTAACACTGATCTGCAGAGGTCAGGGCTCCAGTACATCCTGCCCTGAGGTACCAGTGCCAAGCACATGGAACACTTAGAAGTGTGAGCAATGTTTAATTATGTCAAAATCATTCATGAACAGTTTTGCTTTTAATCTATTCCCTTATTTTTAAGTCCGCTTTGAAGGAACCACTAAATATTTTTGTCAGCAGATTTCTCAGTCTGACTTCGTGAGGTCCTTCCTAACCCACTCTCCTCCAATTCTGTGAGAAACAGAGAAAGCAAGCTTGCAAACACTGGGCATTTGTTCTTATACATTTTCTTACAGTTTCCTTGGGCTAAGAGAGTACTAGCAGAGGCCTTGATACTCCATTAAGTTTGCTTTATTTTTTTATCTTCTGTTCTTCAGCACGTGCACGACCTTCCCTCTCCAAAAAATGAAAGACATCACCACCCAGTCCCATAAGCACTCTTCTAAATAATATCAACATGTAAGGAGAAGGAGTATTATTTATGCATATTATTTATGCAAACTGATTTTCTTTCCCTTTTGTTCAAATGATGCTTACATCATTTTGCATCAATTTGGCTTCTGGGTGTCCATGGCTACTTTTTCATCGCTTTTGTCTTTTTTTTTTTTCCCTTTCCTTTCTTTTTAGCATCTGGTTTCTTTCTAAATTTCATATCATGCATGAGAGGCATAATGTATTTATTCTAAGATAGTACTACTTTAATACATTGCACTAAATGTACTGCTAAATACTAATTTTTTGACAGTCAAGTGAGATATGAGAACAAACATTAAAATATTAACATTCATGAGCTGCTAGGAGGAGACACAGTCTGTTAACACAGCCATCATACAAAATAAAAACCCAAGGAAACCAAGACGTAGTGTTCTAAAAGAAATTAAATAAGCAAAATCGATCAGTAATTCACATTCCTCAGAATTCTCAGGCACCAGGAAGATACCACCACCATGTTTTAAATGTGCACTGCTGATGTACAGCCTGTAGGGACAGAAAAAGGCCAACAGTCAGTTCCCAGAAGGCGCCACTTATCAAGCACACAACTTTTGTACTGGCCAGCAGCTGCTCATAGGCAGCAGGTTCCCGAAAGATGCAATAAAAGCACACGAAAAAAAGCCTCTCCAGAAATCTCTTTGCTAGCAGAAATCACAAACTGAATAGAGCATACCCAAGGAAGTTCAGCAGTTGCACTGGGTCTGTACACAATCACCACAACCATCCTCTCCACTAGCCAGGTACCTACAGAGAACTTCCATACTCATACCACCAGAGTGTGAACTAAGTTGCTCCTTCTTTCTGGTGACAGGCATGAGAAGTACCTTCCTCTGCCTTCAGACAAAGCCCAGAGAGGAGGAATCACCAGCATTTCCCTCTGTAGGAAGGACTACACAGCCAATTGTAACATTTGTTTACTGAAGAATTGCTGCGTTCTTAAGCCACTGGGTGGATGCTTTCTCTGGATTCCAACACACTGGTTCTGATATAGGAACACCATATGGATTTTTTAGAACACCATATGGATATCTTTTAGAACTGGTGAGGTTTACAGACCACTACTACAGACATTGTTTTTTATTAAAAGCAAATAGAGTGCTCCAGGATTCCTGGGACAACAAAAACCTATGAGTCAATGCAAAATATTCTTTCCAAGAAGAAGATGGAAGAGGAAGAAACTGGGCTTGGGAATGAGAAGAGCAGGAAGAATAACTCCAGGAAGGTCTCTTCAAATGCAAATCATTCTATGATTCATTCCCCAAAACTCCTTCAACCCCAAAGCCTGTGTTGTTGTGAATCCTGTGAAAGACACAGGTGAGGAACAGCTGTATTATATTTTGCACCTCTTTCAGGATATGCACTAGCCAACCAGTAATCACTTATTGCTTTGTTTCACTCCAGTAGGCAAGGGGAACACGTAGGTCCTAAAAACTTGGTGCAAGTCCATGTGGAGACAGAACAAAGTCTCCCAGTCTTAAATCTACTGCCTTCGAACCCGCCCTTGCCTTGTATCTAAAGTGGGTTCAAGGGAAGGCTACTGCAAAGCTCATTTTATCCTCCGCAAACCCTGCAGAAGCAAAAAAGTCTTAGAAGGGTCTTGATGCTGCATGCAGCCAGGCAGCGTAGGAATTACAGGTAGCCTGGCTCACAGAAAATCTCCAGCCAGCAATGCAGATGGACAGACAAGGTACGTCTACATTATCAGGTAATGTAGGCCAATAAGAGAAGATCTGTAGACAGAAACAGAGGCTGCTTACGGACTGGTGTCTGCACTAGCTGCAGTTCAGAGAGCTTTTACTTCAGACAAGTTCTAGTCTGGCCCCATGCACTGAGCCCATTGCGTTTGAAGCATGACTGGAGCATGTCTCCTGGTTTAGTTTCATCTAAAAGAAATCCACTCTGAACACTCTGAGACTAGTCCATGCTGTGAAAGCTCGCTAAGTGTGGACAATGAGGAGATTAACTCCAAAACCAGTCCAAAGTAAACCACTAATGTGGACACATCCATGAAGTTTTTAGAAGAAAAATCAGGGATCTTTAAGACAGCTCAGTGACAGGAACTGATTTGGATGTTGTCCCACTGACTCTGATGGCTTAAGCACTTCTTATTTACAAAGCTTGACTGGAGGAAAAGGGGTTTCCTAGACCTGGAGATGTTGTTTTACAATTCGCATGGCATAGTTTGTGATAAGCAATATGATGCTAACAATACCCTTGATTATATCTGACACCAAGTTAAGTACCAATATCAATTCAGAAATAGGGGCTATGTCTCACTATCTGTTTAAACTGTGTTATGTGATAAGCATGTGGGATCTTGGGTAAGAAACTGTAAGGTGAAATTGGGTAAATGAGGCATTTCAGTTCTTAGTTTTCTGCATTCAATTTTTTCAGATATTTCCATCCCAATTTAACTACCACTGATGTTCAGCTTTTCCTGCCAAACCCCCAGTAGATTTATCAAACTTTTAACCAACTTATCTGCTCATTTTGCTATTTAGTGTGATGCCACACTAGCTGCTGACCTTGCACCATGGCTTCATTTAACTGATAATTTACTAATCTTATTTATTATTTCAAAATTATCAACATTACTTTTAAGATGTTACTTGAAACAATTAGAGTGAGTATCATTCATACGAATTCTCCTTTTCAAGTGGATACAGCAAGTCTTTTGATTTTCCCACTTATTTTTATCTACTATAAGGCTTTAATTGTAGTAGTTCTTATGAAAAATTCAAGAACTACAGCTATGTTTTGAACTGCAGCTTCTAATTTATGATTCACTGCTTTTGGAATACCAGACTTAAGATACCCTGCAGCTAATTTTCAGAGGTGCTGAATGCCCACAGCTGCTGGTGGCAGCTGCTTGATGCTAGTCTGTCTTGAGATTGGCAAAGAGATGACGTGTTAAGCATTAGGGTACATGTAGCCGCAAAATAATATTGCCAGTGGCCCTATGTCAACCCTGAGCTGAGGGAATTGGGTCTAAAGAGTAGGCTGCACAAGTTAGAAAGTTATTATGGGTTTGAACACACGCCATTCCAAATCAATCTCTGTGAGAAGTTTATTAATGCCACAAATATGAATGAGGTACCTCAACCCATCTTCAAAGACATAAAGCTTTCAAAATAGCTTTGAGAACCAAACAGCTTGGCTCTCAAACAGCCAAGCACATTTCTAAGTAAGCTACCTCTCTTATTGCTCATAAAAATGTCTACACAAGGTGGTAGTTTGGAGTACCTAGCTTAAGGCTGGATTTGCTGGTAAGAAAATGTGTCTGTACTCTTACTTGTTATTCTGTACTCTCATTCTACTAATAATAGTCAGTGTGGTACTTGTGTTTCCAAAACATATGACCAGACAAGGCCACACAACCATTTCCTTCTTCCTTAGTGTAGATAGAGTTGTGTACACCATCACATTGTAATTTCATACTCTAGCTTCGCATAGCACTAACTTTGTACGAAGAAAAGTCCTAAGGATGAGAAAAGAGCTTGGTTGCTACATCCCTTTAGACCTGCATCTAAGCCAAGCAGAGTTTCTGACACTGGCACATAGCCTGCAGGAATCTGATTGAGAGGTTTCTCCTCTACCATAAGGAAGTCCTGCCAACGGTAATGCTTTGCAGTAACTGCCAGGCAGAGTCAAATATTCATTGTTACTTAGAGTGAAGGAACCAAGCAAAGACTTATTCTAATTTGTCAGTTTAATAATAACAAAAAATGTGATTTCTTAACAACTAATATATTGTCCAAAGCATTTTCAAGAGAATGGTTTCACATTGGGAAATGTCAAATTAAAATAGACATATGTCAATTTTCATCCCAAAAGTGAGAGACAAGTATCCAATTGAATCATGTTTCACCTTTTGCTTTGATTCAGTCATATTGAAACTTTGTGTTTTGAATAGTTGGAAGCACTTAATTTAATTTTGTTATTATCTTTAATTTATAAGGTTTCCTATTATTTACATATTATTCTTAAGACTTTTGGTTTAATATAATATTCTACTTCAGCATTATTAAAATAAATCTGTTCAGAGTTTCAGAATAAAATAGATTAAAATTTTTAGTTTAGCTGAGATTTTCATTTTAATTCAGAAGAAAAGCACACTTTGAAACTCCAGAATATCTTACTTTCTCACTTGCTGTGCTTCTGGGTCCTTATTGATGTTAAATGTAAATAAGAAATACAAGTACGTCTAGAGGATGACAGTGAAATATTACTAAATTTTGATTGAGATACTATTTCTGTACTTTCACACATGATAAAGAAGCTGTGTTTGTTACCAAACACCAACACATCACATAATCATGTCTGTTGCCATTATATTTTTTTTTTTGTTGTTGTTCTGTTACAATAACACCTAAGTGCTGGATGATAACCATAACTGCACTTTACAATTGCTTTTCATCCCTAAAAAGTCCTAATATGCTTTAGAAGCATTTACAGCAATGTGGTTTGTGGGGATTATTTAATCTACCACTAGAGTTCAGACACCTCTGGCATGAAATTTGACAACTCTTCAACAGCCTTATCACACAGAAAACTAGAACTGAATGGGCTTTCTACAGGTTGAAAGAGAATCACCCACCAGAGGTGAGACCACAATGTCAATATTAATAATAATAACATAAACAGAACACAGCAAATTAACATACACGTCTGAGGAAATGGTCTCTCCAGAGAATGATGTGGAGCTACCCAGGCTCTGGGAAGTATATGACTTTCTTTTAAGGGTCTTTCTCTTTCTGCATACCCTGCCAGTTCTACCAGAAAAAGAGGAAAAGTGAGAGGGCCGTGGGATGCCTCTTCACTATGACATGAAAGTACTACTCTTCGAGAAGGACTTATAAAGACCTGTGTCAATTTATTCTTGTGATGGCAGGCAGAGTCACTTCTACATGGTCCATAAGTTAGAGGCTTCCCCACATGGTCTAACCTTTAATGAACAACAATTATCAAGGCAGTGGCTTTTTAATATCACTCCATTTCATTAATGCTTCATGCTTCACTCATCTGACCACCAGCTGAAGTTATTTATACGTTGTTCTTACAAAGGAATGCTAAAAGGCCCCCTTGAAACACTGATTCCTAACATTTCCAGGCTGTGACCCCTGAAAATGGTCTTACACGTATAGAAATGGCAGTTAGTCATTCCAGGACTTAAGAACATATATCCGCAGGCAGGACTTTAGGATCGAAAACTTTGCTGCAGTCTTTCACCTCCCACTCCCTTCCACAACGCCTTTGCTGGAAGAGAATTGAAGGTATTTAGTACAAAAGAAAAAGGCAAAAGCCTGTGTATTGCACCCTCCCCTGCAAGCACAGCATGAAGCCTCTTAACAAAGAATGGGGCAGAGTTTATAATGATGCTACATTTGCTACTGCGAGTCAACAGACTGAGTTGCACCTGTCACATACAAAATGCAGGTGGGACCTTCCCTTCTTGCCAATTTTAGGTTCTGGAAATTCGTATACATGTGGCCAAATCATCACTGGATATTCCAGTTGCACCTGCATTGCTCAGGATCTTGGCTCCAGACCACTTCCATTAAAAACACAGAGTTCGATGTTGCTTTCATTGCATGTATGAACATATGCGCACTGAGAACAGACTGAGCTGTGCTTATCTGATTGCTCACTGACATACTCATACAGTATAAAATAATTTTTTTTTAAAATATCGGTCAAAATCACATCCACCTTAGTTTCTTCATTTTGTGATTTATTTATTTAAAGAGCCAAGGCTTAAATGAACGACTGAAAAATAAGATGTAATTCTAGCTAGAACACTATTACTATACTGAAATTTACTAGCCCACATGTATTGCCGTTCTGACACCTTGTTTTGATCCATTCATAAATTTCTAAGGAAACACATTTTGTACTAAAATTTTCCAGATTTGGTGACTTTTCGCACGCCCGTTTTGGTTTTGCATTTTATTTTTTGATAATATGAACAGGAATGTTTCAAGCATTGCTTTACAAGAGGGAGTGTGGGCACGAAGAGAAAATGAACTCTTTTTGCTTATAAAAGATTCATACCATATTTATGAGATCTGGCACCAGAGAGACATAAAGCTAGAAAAAATGACAAATGTTTTCATTGCATGTTTTTGTGAATGAAGGTCTTGATTTAGGTAGGACCTGGCTATAAACCATGCTCTATGAATGTACATGGAGTACATACAGTTTTACGTAGGAATAAAGTCCTCAACACATTTGGTTCGAAGTCCTGCCAAATCAGATGGGGCTTTTTCAATCATGATAATAGGCTATAGGTTGGGCAGAAATATATATTAGGCCATAAATGGTATCTGAATTTGCAGGAGAAAAATATTTATTTTCTGCTGAGACTCGGGGGAGCTGTTCCTCAGTACAATTTACCTTTCAACACACCCTGTCTCTGGATCTGCTCCGTGCCTGTGAAAATCATGTCAGTGTCAAAGCACTAGCCCTGAATGTGTCTCTTGCACTACTGTTCACCACCCCTGCACAGTGCAGAAGGAAAACACCAGCTCGATCACTAGAAGAGTCTGGAAATCTTTGCTTTAGCTTCTGATGTATCTGCCTTCCACACTTATTGTTTAAAGAAAAATAAGATTTAGAAGTTGCTGGCTTGAATGGAAACAAGTCTCCAGCTGGTGACTCACTGGCAGTCCGCACAGTCTCCCAGACCTCCTCAGCATCCTACCAAGGCCCTAGGATGCTTTTAGACCTGATGAAGTTCCTCCTTTACGAATTCCCACTGAGGCCTTTCCCTCCTTCTTTCAGAGTCACCATCCCACGTGCTGACTAGAGTGAGACTGATCTTGCAGAGAAACTGGCTGAGTACAATACCCAGCACCAGCCATCTGGGTCAAGTACAACCACTCCTTTCCTTCTTACCTCTAGCTAAAGGTCCAAGAGTATTTCCTGGGCCATGGTGCTGTGTTATCACCCTGTGGCAGGGTAAGGAAACATGGGCGTGTGGCTCAGCAAGGAGGCAGCTCCCAACCTGCCAGCCTGGGCAATACTGTCTGGGGGTATCAATGTTCCACTGATACTGATTCCACTGATAATGTGCTCCGCATTAGCGTTACGTATGGAGAAGGTTAACAAAATTAAGGCTGTTCCCATTTGTTCTTGTACAGTGTAATAGCGTAATACTTAGCACATTTCTACCTGAAGTATGAAATTTCTTTTGGTGAGATTAAATGAAGCTATCAAGGACACATTTTCAATGCCAGAAATGCATGTTGAAAGACACATTACTTTTAATGGAAGCTGCGCAATTCAGGCTGCATACTTACTCCCTAACGTTGTTTTAGAAAATCCTTTTTGTCTACTTTTCGTCAAATTTTCAATAGTAGGGTCCCTACATGCATATTAGAAATTCACAATGGAAACGTTCAAGTCAGTTTCCATGAACCTTGATAATTATTGGATGTCTATTCCATTTTTAGCCTCAAAAGTTTGGCTTTGGTTTTTTTTCCCCACTTATTTTTCCTCAAAGGCTATCTGGTCATCTGTTGTACCTTCAGAAATATTATTTATTAAAGTTAACAATGCACTTTGTTGTGTCACAGGCTATTGTTGCAACGGGTTATGCAGATTAGCACCATTCTTACTGTGCCACATGATAAGGCATCTAATTTAATACGTGTTACCTCTCTTCTGTTTTCATGCAACCACTGGGGTACAGATATCTTTCCCTGAGGTGATTGATTTTCTGTTGATTAAAGTTTATTGGAAATCCTAAGACTCCAGTGGCTGTTCAGCTGATGGCTCTGAGTCCTGAAGATGGATTTTAAAATACATTTATTCTTTCCCTCGGTTTGCAAAAGAGGCACTGAGGATCATATCTTCCTTTAAAACGACACGGTAAAAATGAGATACAAACTTAAGAGTGGTTGGTTATGAGAAGTAATTCCATTTGAGACTTCACATATGATTGACATAGTCTATGCTTTGATAAGATTAAAAAAATCTCCAGAGATAATCGCTCATAATGAATCATTTATTATGTATACCTCTTAATTCTGGAGGGGTTAAGGATGAGTGAGCATGAAAGCCAGGGACAGAGCTTTATGCATCCCACAAACACTCCTTGCAGATATTTATATGTGTCCTCAAGCACCTCTGCATAAAATACGGAAATCGAGGATACTTACCACGTTTCCTAAAACGCATTTGCTGCAGAAAAAGTGTTGACTCTCTTAGGTCTGAACCCTGCCATGACCCTGGAAACCAAGGTGGGCAAGAACAGGGGAAGCACCAGCAGCGTATTTGCAGAGCAGAGATCCATTCTTTGTGCCACGCAATGGAAGGCATAGGGTGGGAGGTACCGAGCAGCCAGGCTGTTGCTCATCCACTTAATTACCACAGGGCCAAAAGGCAAGCACATTGTGTGGGAGGCTGGAACCACTACTGACAAGGGGATACTACCTCTTCTCCTTGCATGCACACTTGGAGTAGTAATTCTGTTCCGTAGGATTTGGTCTGGGGCTCAAAGCACCAAAAGATGGTTTACATCTAAATACAGCATGACTTTTTAAGAGTAGCATGGGTCTAAAATTTTCCGTCCTAGAACCAATTATGCATTGGGCAAAGGATTTATTTTTCTTGCATACATTCTTAAAAGGACAGCCTCTTTAACTATTACTTGCACGGTCACAGACCGAAGTTCAAATTGGTTCCATTAAACATAAAAGGAAGATTTTGTAGCTAAGCTGTTTGCGTACCTTTTTTACAAGCTGGCATATGAACAGTCAGCAGGTGCCTCTCGAGAGTGACAGGCATGATATACAGCTCTTGCAGCCATACAACACTAACCGTCATAAACACGGCATGTTTTACAGGCTGCCTGATGACTTAGACAAAGAGCCATCGTAATGATTTCCCTGGCTCCATAATAGCTCCATTTACAATTAGTGTTAGTGTTAGGAAGCAGTACAGCTCACTTCCATGTACAGAGCTGATTCAATAGATAGGACAGTCTGGTGAACAAAATGTGCCTGGGTGACTGTCTGCAGAAATTCATGCTCTCATTTTACTGTGCTGGTTACTCGGATCATTGAAAACACCCTGCCTGGGGTTTTTTGTACCAATGTATTTTGTCTGTAGAATGCCTCCTAAACTTTCTGACTGTGGCTGTGGACTTGGATTTTAATATTCACATTTTACTATCTGAGCTGCATAGCTGAGACTTATCACCCTCATCAATGGGAAAAATGCCAGAACTTACCGAAGGAATTAAGTCCAGCTGGGGCAAAGCACCACAAGAAACTGGGTAGGCTGGGATATAGGGAGATGTCGCATTCACAGCCCACCCCTGGCTGTAAGCCCAAGACTGGGTTTCCACTATTTGGAGTGAAAAAAGTGTGTTTGGACAATGGCAGGAAATTCCATTAAAAATGTGTGAAAATATAGATCGTAATCAACAGTAATTTTCTGTTAATAGAACTCTTTCACCTGGGATTGATCACAGGTCCCAGATCACCGAGCACACACCAAGGAGGTGTTTCCTTGGTGGTTCATGGCACGTTACACAGCCATGCTTCCTGGTTCAGACCTGGGTGTGCTGCAAATTTCCAAATATAAAATAACTTGCAACACCAGCGGTACTCCAAAAACGTCTCATACAAAAGATGCACAAGATAGGCAAAGGTTTTCCCAATCCCCAGTCTTCAAGAGAGATACCTGTAAGAATTGTTTTGGTTTTCTTTTCTGCTTTCTAGTATTGTAATGCTTGGTCATTACTATTTGTTCTTTCATCTGCTATGTTTAAACAGCATACACTGTCCCTGTTGTCTTACTTCTTCCATTTCAGGATGAGGAGAAAGTTATCTCCTAAACAAGAAGAACCCTTCACTGAAATACACACAAAAGCAATAAATATTTCAGCTTGCCAGAAACTAGTGAAAAGAAAATGGGAAATTGTTCCTGTTTATCTTTTGTTCTGTTTTATTTGTTTGTTTGTGTCCTTGCTTGCTTTACATATGGTATACAATCCTCCTAAAGTGTTCCTCTCAACCTGCTCATTATCTAAAACAAATCATAGATCACTATTAATGCCACTTAAAATAGACTAGAATGTGGAATTATTCTAGTTTGGTGGCTAAAAGGTATCATCTACTATGAAAAAAAGAGCGGAAAGATGCATGTTGAATGCAATAAGGAGGTCACCAAATTAAAGGAAATCTATTTTGATTCTAAAAATCAAAAATAAATAAAAAAGAGAAGCGTTTATGAAATAAGTACACTAAGCACACAACTGCTAGTGCACATGCAGATTTTTCCTAATAACACAATGGAAGGTATTAAAAATAGATAGAAACAATAATGAGAATGCTTGTATATGTATTACATGAGATTACTCTGTGTGTGTGTGTGTGTGTGTGTGTGCGTGTGTGTGCGCAGACTATGGGATATTTCATGTGTCTTAAGCCAAGCATTTGATCATCTGAATAGTACAAATAGCATATTTCAAAATAACTTATAGGAAGCGAGGATACCCATGTACTAATGAAATGTTTTTGAATCCCTTTTTCTCACACCAGCACAACTGAAGAATGGAAAGCACCACACAGAACTGGAGCTACCTGTGTCAAATTGATACCAAAATATGCTATTGCACAAGTCCGGAAAGCCACGGTCTGGTAGGTCTTATTCTCTGTGAGCTTGGGTTAGATTTTTTAAACCTAGTGATTTAAAGGGGACTTTAAACAGAGCTCAGGACACAAATGACCTTCATCAGCATAAGCCAAGGGCTCTGTGTCCTATGCTCTCTTAACCTATATTCAGCCCTTCTTTCCCTGAGGAAACATTCACCCTGATCTTCACCACCTGAAAGGCCTTCCTCCTGTAACTTTTAGGTGCTTTGACTGCTGATCTACTGTTGGTGTGTATGAGGCTACTTTGATGAAGAGCATCAGGTAGGAACAGCCTCTGAGATTTTCAGGGTCTGTCACAAAAAATCTGAGACCGCAGAATTGAGAGCACTTATGCAAGAGGGCAAATATAGTCATATGCACACAAGCATTGCCATTGAAGATTTGCATAAAACTATTCAGATGCAGAAACCCTAGATCCTTTCCCTAAAACAGTTCTTGACGTACTTATCTTAAGGGACTTTTCACCTTGTGGATGTAATTCCTTAATTAATTACTTCATCTTCTGTCTACAATCCTGCAAACCTCTTGGCAGATCTGTTATAATACAGTTACACATTCATGTGATCCAAGCTTTGCCTCAGTCAAATGTGTTTTTTATTAATAACAATATGAACTTTAATCACAGTTCTTTTATTTTCGAAGTACTCGTCCATCAACACACTTAGGCAACATAGGTATCTGGTTAATAAAAATATATAAGTAACAGGTTGAAGCTTCAAACAAAGAAATATTTAAATGTACATCCCTTTAAAAGTACCTCTGCGTAGACAGGCAGTTGTTGCACTTCATTCATAATTAAGGTAAGCATTTACCTTCTTAATGTAGTTTATGGAAGACAAATATTTATACTTTTCTACAATCACTGAGATAGATGCAGCCCCCTATTGTGAAGGCTGCATCACATGGTTTGGGTTCTGTGTACTGTCCAGGGCACAGGGGAAGGATGCCTAGTGTCTGTTCAGTAAACCTTTGCTGACCAAATTTATAGCAACCAAGAGGTTGATCTCCTAGGTCTTCTAGAAGTACAGTTGCAAAACAAGATTGCTTATGTATCCATTTCTGGGAAACTATTTGAAGTAGGCCTCCAAGTGGCCATCAGCCCACACGGGCATGCAGACCCAGATGTGGATGCACACATCAAATATAAACACAATACAAAAAGGTAAATGGGAAGCTTTTCAGGTTGAGGTTTCAAATTGGAGAAGACAGAATGTAAAAGATTTTCAAGATGACCAAATGACATAATATAGGAACAATAAGTAATATCTAACAACATTTTTTCCCACATGTTCCTTCCTATTAATCTAGTTGTGCACATTACCTTCAACTCTGTGCTGTCTAGACGCCAGATAGTTTTTAAGGAAATAATGATTTTCTCCCACATCTTTTCTTCTTCTTTCTTCTCCTTCTTAAGCTTGAGATTTGGAAAAATGTGTTGGTTGTTGGAAAGTTAAATCAAAGGAACGAGCATGTCTGACAGATCTTCCTGGGCTGATATACTAATTGCTTGCTAAAATAAATTTTGCAACTGACAGAAGAGTATCGTGTTTCACCTCCTGAGATTAGAAATTTCACTATTATGGTAGAAGTTTTATAAAAAATGAAGCTTATAGAGAAAGCTGTGCTTACTTGAGTAGCTTTGGCAGCGCGTGTGATTTGGCTGCTATGAAACTAGTGTGAATGTCACAAGATTTGGCTCTATTCCCGGCTTATTTTGTGAACTTGCCCAAAAGTCATCACGCAATCTAGTCCTCCCATTTTGTTTCCTCAATGGTGTCAGGGGAGGGACTGTCCAGATATGACTTTGCAAACTACCTAATATAGTAGGTCCCTATTACAGCTAAGGAAAAAAAACCCAGCAAATCCTCTGTAGGGTTTTGAACCTAAGGCAGAAATCTTTAAGTTCATTCTGTATTCAGTGGGGAACCAATGGAGTACAGAGCACTAGGGAAATAAACTTACAGTTGCTTGTGGTTCTAAATAGACAAGTTGCTGCATTCTATCATCTTGGGCTCTTTTCAGACTGGATAGCTGTATTTCCAGATAACGAGGTGCAATTTCTTCAAAGCAGCTTTAAATCCTACTGCATATGATGAAATGTTGTAATGCTTTTCATTTTCTTGTTTGTGTTTTGCAAACAACAGGAGAACAATAACAGGGAGTTGACTGGAAAGATATTGGGGACCATTGAGTGCTTCAGAAAAAAATCTCAAATCCTAAATATGCTAATACCTACAGTTTGCTATAAGAAGCAATTTTGTGGTATTTACTTTAGTGCATACTCTTCATTAAAGAAAACTTTACGGGAGTTAAACTTTAACGTCTTTTTTGTCTGTGTTGACAATTTGGATGGGGCTTGGGATTTGTTTGTGCATTTGTTTATTTATTTCTTGTTAATTGGATTATAAATGGTCACAGAGCCAATGCAGTCTCCAGAGTCTATGATTTAACGATGTTCTGAATCTGTTTCTGAAAGTTACCCACAGGGGAGCAGCACTGAGAAAGATGCCACCTTCTCTTTGCATCGTGTAATTAAACTTTACCTGACTACCAATAAATTAATTTACAAGGTCTTCTTATAATTTTAATGAAATGTGAAAATTATCTCTTCTTTGACTTATTTTCAGCAAGCTGGATCAATGTAGTTTAGGAAATTAAATGTTACCCTGTTGCCTCTAGACAGTTGACCCCCAAACGACCTCAAATCCCCTGCTTTCTCTTCTTTTCTACCAAAATTGTTATACTCTGCATAGCTGAAAGGCTACCCGTATTTTGCTACTGCCTCATAGCTAATAAGCCATTACGTAATATTGGACATACCCCCACAAATGCAACAAATGCAGAGCAACACCTCTTTATTGGTGAGTTCTCAGAGATTATTCTTCCTTCATCTTTTTATTTAAATGTAGCTTTTTACAAAAGCTTTTGACAAAGCTGTCAAAAATAAAGCTTTATCTCTAATTAAGTCCAGATACAGCACATGCAGAAGCAGAATGGCTGCAGTCCTGCCAATATTGCCGAATAGGAGTCCAAACAGAGAGAGAGAGTTTTGTCATGTGCTGTGTCATGTGGGCTAGGAGACAGAAAACAGGCCCTGGACCATTAAGAAGAATGCAGCCTTTGAGGAGTAGTCTCCTCTGAAGAAAGGACAATCCCTCTAACACCAGCATGAGAAGGAATTTCTGGAATGGTAGGTCAGAACAGATGAAATGGTACCCAAAGAAAGTGCTTCCTCCCACAAAGCTCTTCTGGAACAGCCTGCGGGGCTGGACCCAGCCTTCCGGCACATCCCATCAGTCCTCTCCCTTGATGCTGCAACTAGTGGTTGCTAGCATCTACTCAAATTATATCATGCTCCACCTCCCCTACATGGGACTTGGAAAGATCATCTCCTCACTGCTGAGGTCAGGCAATAGAGGAAAGGCTTACATCTTTGGTTTATTAGCAAACCATTCTTTCTTAGTGCATTACGTATGTCAAAAGTACTTAGGATAGGCAAAGGTGTTCCATTCAACTGTTTGTATCACTGCCTTCAAGGGGAGCGGAGTTAGCCCACAGCACACCTGGTTTTATTCCCTGAATAATTTCCCTAAATTGCAGAAACCATGGTCCAACCTGCAGTCATGTCAGAGACCATTCCAGTAAGAGAATTTTCAGTGGTGGGTGAACTTTAAAAGCAAACCACCAAACCACAAGGCTGTATTACTGTGGTTTAACTGAACTTATGTATTAGGGAGGAGATTTCAAAAGATTGAAGAATTTAGAGCCTCATTACACTGAAAATAGCTGTGACTTTTATGTTCTTGAGTTTCTGAGTAGCTTTGGGAAGCTTTCTCCTCAAATTTGAGGCTTCTATGCAGAATAAGCAAAGCTGAATCAAAGGAGTGAGTGTCGTGATCAAGGCAAAGCCATAATTCCCAGGAAGGAAAAGAGATGAAGACAGAACTGGGTGAGAGACCCAGCATTAGAGCTCTATAGATTTGTTTAGTGCTCTTTTTGCTGTCTGGGGAAGGGTAGAAGCTTTGTGCTCACCTCCAACAACAGGTGCTGTCCCCCAGCCTATCAACCACCCTATCGTCAGCTTCATTAAGAGCTGCAACCAGCCTGATTTTGCAGTGCTCTGGCACAGGCAGAGCTATCAGAAGGTCATGACCACATGATGGCTACAGAGCAATCTGCTGTCTCAGGCGACTGTTTTTGCCTATACCTACAGACGGTTCTGCATTGAGATGTTAGTAAGAAACAGTTTGCATGTACAGAGGTGCTGAACTGCTGGCCACCGAAACCACTGGAATGAACAACTCAATTTGTTGTAAGTGATAATGCACTACTTTGCCATTGTTAACTGCTCTTATTCTTTTAATTCAATGTTAGGCAGCTTTGAAGCAAAAGAAAAATTGAAGACAGAACACAGTAGGAAGATAATGATCAAAAAAAGTAAGTAAATGGTCAAAACAAGTTATAATCTCATGGCAGAAAATAAGAATTTTACACAAGACCAAGACAGAGGAGAACAAGGGAGTAGAGAAACCATGGCAGAGGACAGAAAGATTAGTCTCTACAGCAGATAACTTACATTTCAAACTGAAAAGAAAACACTAAAGAAGTTTTCAAAACGGAGGAACAAGATGTTTATTAAAAAAATAATGCAGGTGATACTGACTAGTTAGATGACTATAAAAGACATGTATCAAAAGCTGTTTGCAGAGTTCAAAACCTTGACAGATCCGTCAGCTGCATGTAACAACTGTTTAAGAGTTTTAAAACAAAACAAATGCAAACCCCCACAGAATATTACTCATTCTGTGGATTTATCGTTTCAGAACTTCTAGGTAGACCTATGACTTAGCTAGGAACTGCTTGCGTTTTTAATGACACTTTTGGTCTTTTTGATGAGCTCAAGCGTAGTGGAATTATAGAGGTATTTATAGAGGTACAGTCACTGTGAACCAGACTTCAAGCTGTTGGGAGAGCGACAGAAGTTAGGCCATAAACAGTCACTCCTTTATATTTCGGATATGTATGTAGTGCATCATCATCTATGCCTTATTTCTAAGTCACTAAACACAGCCGCATGCTTTATGTTATACTTTGCACATCACACAGCACCACGATAAGCCCTGCTCAATTCCCCTGCATCCACCTCTCCACTGCTACAATAACTTGTGGCGATTCTTGGTCTGCTCTGTCAACCCTGCGTATGGCATCTGCCTGAGACTGAAGTCTCCTCAGCCCCTTAGGAATAGCAGATGTGTCTGTGGTGTTAATGTCACTCACAGTACGTCCAGATGTAAGTGAAATACCAGCCCAACATGTTCCTACAGTCTCCAGATCTCCTTGTAAAAAGTTATTATATCACCTTGTGAGGTCATTTCAAAACACTATTGAAAATTAAAGAATGTTGGCAACTGAGCTGAAAGTAACCATCCTCAGAAATAAGCTGATTTTAGAAGTAAGCCATCTTGAGAATGAGAACCTACCTGAGAGCATTATGCTTAATTCAATGAGGGTGTTATTGCCAATTTACTTTTATAGGTGATTTGTCCTGTACCATTTAAGTTAGCAACAGTCCAGTGGGATAAAGACTCAAATATAGAACCTGATCCATTCCTATTCTGAACCTATGGAAAAGCTAAACTGAATTTTGCAAAGGTTATCTGTTTACACAAGGTCAAACTAATGTAAGAGCCACGCACCTTAACGAAAACTGAGATGGATGGATTGGTGAACTGAACAAAGGGAACAGGAATGTTTGACTACACTGAAATGTCTAGCAGCCAACAGCAATACTTGAGACAAATTTTTCAGACTAGGTGGCCTGAAGCTGAACACCCACATTCATATGTAGGCAATGACATGAGTGATTTGGACTACAACGGATTCAGGCAACCACTGCTCCTGGTGGAATCACTTGTCAGAAATCAGGCCATACACTTCTCAGCCTGCATATAGATTTAATGCCTAAATTAGGCAGGAAATTTTGCAAGTCCTGACTTTAGAGTTCTGTATCTTAAAAATAGTAGGAAACTTTAACATAAACATATTGACAAGTCCTCATATAAGTCAAACCAGCGTAGCCCTATTGGCATAATGAAAAAGCATTGATTTTTAATGAGCTGAGGATCTGGCTTTGTGGTCCACTGTGGCATCTGTGTATCCATGTATGGATGATAACTCTATATTAGCAGGAAGAGCTGGAGAGAAACAAGGGAACAGCCCCAGAAAGCAGGAGTTACGGGTTCATGCCAAGATTTGCAACCAATCTGCTGTGAGATCTTGCACACATCACTTTGTTATTCTGTCATTTTTTCCAAACAAATATTCCCCTGTATATACCTGTTTAGACTGTAAAACTCTTCTTACTATGTGCTCTTACAATGCTGAGCAGAACTGGATTCTTATTGCAGTTTGTGCCCTCATGTATTATTTCAAACACTATCAATATTAAGTATATCTTAACCTATAAAACCAGCCCAGACCCTTTGGCTTGGCTGGGGAAAACCTGCCCCTGATCCAGCAAAGGAAATATACACCTGACAAGCCTTGAATCTGCATCTGCCTAGGTTTGCACAGACTCTGTGTAATGGATGTAACTGCACATGAAATGTTACAATGACAATAAATACACATAAATCTACTAAACTGATGATCATTCAGTCAGACCTGATTAATGATGCCCTCAAGAGCAGCAACAAGCTGCATTTTCATCCTTAAAAGTGAAAAGCAACAGTTCTAAAGGACATGAAGCAACACAGAGAGCCATTTCTCTTCCAAGCCCTTGAGAAATATTTTCCAGCATGATTCTGCCCGTCGTTACAAGAGCACTGAATGGCATCTAGAACTCTATGAGGCAGAAAGCCTCATCAGCTACTCCACCACAGGAGGGAGAGTAATATAATCTCTGCTCCATGGTAGTAAAGGTCCTATCCCATACCCGAACAGAGACTTAGAGAAGAAGTCCCATCCAGAACAACCCTAGAATAACCCTGGAGCATTCCTGCGATAAAGTGGATAGCTCTCCTTAGCCAGAGATGCAGCCTTCTGCCCTTCAGACTAATGCACCCAGGCAGGACATCTCAAGGTCTGAACTAGAGCTGGTTTTCATCCAGACATTGCAGAGGACCACAAGCTCTGATCTACCATGCCCATTCATGTAGACGTGTCTAAAGTGAGGTGCTGAGACCTGCAGTTAGCACGGCAATCAGACTTTAAGGATTCCTTTAACCTGTCCTGTGCTCATACCAGCAGCTCTGTCTGCTAATCACATAAAATTTTATGCTGCCAGTGTAATTTCAATTGGCTGAAATTGGTTTTCAGGGTGTTTAATAAATATTGCCTGCTGGCATAAATGGGATTGAAGAGCTGGAGATCTGAAAGAGCCGAATACCCCTTTTGGCACCTTTGCTCTAATGATGCAACTGTGTCTCTGCCAGTCTCTGCCAGTCTCAGCAGACTGGCATTAAAGTGACGCTTTGTGCAGGAAAAAGTAAATAAACTGATTATGCTCCATCTGATCCATAAACAGTGGGATCTTATTAAAAGCTGCCAAATGAAACTTCAAATGGCAATGCATTGTATCTTACTATTCATTTGCAAACCATTGGCCAAGCCAATAAAATCTGTCTTTGTGCAGTATTTTTATTTTAAATATGTGGAAATAGAATTCTAATCGTTTTCTTCTGGGAGGCCAAAGTAGCTCAGATAATTAGGTTACCTAGTTAATTACTAATACTCTACAAAATTGGCCAATAGTCTGGTTTGTCAACATAGCTTAATAGAGATGGAAGTGAAACGTATCTAATTTTCCTAGCCACAGTACTTTCTGGAAAGGCAGAGGTGTTTATCCTCCCTTTTCCTTCTGAGGAGGAGATGTACCATAGGTCATGGCAAGAACCTGGGCACAAGCACAACCAAGTTTTGATCCTGAGCACTGTTAGCCTTCCTGGCTTCTCTCTGTCCTGGCCTGTGTCCCTGTGAGGTGACTTTAATACTCCTTCCAGGATTAAGTATCAATTAATTTCAGTTTGTGAGTTCCTCATTGTTACACAGTCTCATAAAATAAAAACAATCAAAAGTAACCCCTACATTTTGGAAGCTATTTGCCATAAAAATGACTTTACAACAAGGCAAATTTTTAGCCTTTGTTCTAAATAGCCAGCTTTGAAAATTTTCAGCATGGCAAATAAGTCATTTTTTTCAAAGCAATGCACCGTGTTTTACACATAAGACCCTCAAGTCACATCTCTTTTCTGATCTAAAGGGCAGTGCAATAGGCTAGGACCCAGGTGATTTATAGAATCATAGAATCATTTAGGTTGGAAAAGACCTTTAAGGTCATTGAGTCCAACTATAAACCTAACACTGCCAAGTCCACCACTAAACCAAGTCCCTAAGTGACACATCTACACATCTTTTAAATACCTCCTGGGATGCTCTGTTTTCACCAGTCTAATGTAATCATTAAGGTTCATTGCTTCCCTTCTGCATGCTGTGGTCACCAGCTGCAAAATTAAGGTAAAGCTAACAAATTCCTTTGTGAAAGACTGATATTTCCACCCCCCCAAATTGTTACAGAAAATTTAGGCACTATTATCCACATTAAAAAACAGAGTCAACGTTTTTGTTCTAAAAATATAATGGGAAGACCTATTGCTCTCCAGCTCATACACATGCGCTCATATTTAATCTGGCCTTTGCAGAGACTACTGCCTTCCTTTTGATCATTTAATTTAAAATAAGTAGTGAGGGAGCTAAACTGATACTCCCAACAACAGACCCTGACTGGCATATTTGTCTTTGCTTAGTCCAACAAACCTTGCTTTTGCCAACTCTACCAGACTCAGTGTAGCATACGGGCCTTGATTTCCAGAGAGCTCAGCCTTCGCTCCTCTGCCCCTGCTCCACATGCTCAGAGCCCAAGAAAAATCCAGCTTTAGTTGGGAAGCAGTAACCTGAAGAACACAGGACTGCAGACTTCACTGCAGAAGGATGCCATTGATGTTGAGATGGGATGGCAATCACAGACTGTACCAGAGAGCAGGAAGACAGCAGCTGGAGATGTGGTGGTGCTGTTGGGATTTGGGTTTTTTCTGAACATGTAATTTTTATACTTACTAATGTAACCATTTTTACTTGCATTGTAGAAGTACTCAAGAAACAAGAGCTGCATTTACCAAGCACATAACCCAGCTGTTCTTGTTGCAAGCCAGCAAAAGATCGTGCTCTGAAGAGCTTACAGGCAAAACAGACAAACCAGCCAAAGCCTGAGCTCAGCACAGGTATAAAGATGTGATGTGTCACCAAGCTGGTAACTGGCAAGGTAAGACAAGACAAAAGGTAGACCCAAGTCTCACTCTAGTAGCATATCTGGAGAACTCTTCTCACATTTCCACATTGTATTTTAGCACAAACTCAGGCATAGTATAAAGACCAGCTAGGCACCTTTAATGAATCAGAAGGAAGCTAAAATAAAAATACTGTCTAATGAATAGTCACCTTCTATCATCATTATATTCTCAGAAACCTCATCCTAACTTTCTCCTCTTTTTTTTTTTTACATTCTCCTAACTCTGCACCTTTAATAGGTTTCAAGGATAACATTTCACAGTCCTAACTTTCAGCCTGCAATGGATGAAGCTGAGTACTTTTATTACAGTTTAATAAATTGTTAATATTGAATATGAATAATGAAATAACTACTGTCATGTAACCCCTAATAATCATTACAAAAATATGCTTTCTGACATAATTTAAACATATTACTAAAATATATATACTTGCTTCTACGCAGGCAAAGGTAATATTTCTGACATAATTATTTCTAATCATAATTCTGTTTAAAATAAAAACTCATTTCTTCTAAGGAATTATCAGCCTTCATTCAAATAAAACACTTTTACACTCAAAATGGTAGCATTCTGATTAAAATGCAGCTCTGAAGCTGTGTCCATCTGTTTTGCACTGCTTTAGATTTGGTACTGAAGATGGTAGAGAGCTATTCCATGCTTACGCTGAGGCAACAGAGGAGAAATCTTGGCCACTGTTTTGCATGGGGGCATACACACCCATTGCACCGGTGCCAGAACTATAGCTAGGCATGTAATTTCTTGTGCATGTTGACGGGATGCCCATGTATATATCTGGAATACAGATTCAGAAGACTGAAGAATTTGGCTTAGACATCCTGAAAGTATGTCATTCACGCCTGGAATTTTAGGAGGCGGATTGTTTGGGGTTTTTTTTAGCATTTTTTGCTTTTCTAAGTTAGCTAACTAGTAGCTTCAAACCTGACTTAAAATTGTATCGAGCCAAAAATGCCTTTAAATAGACAAGATATTCAAATTACTGTAAAACATGTTTAAACGACTATGCCAGGAAGTAGTCTGTTACAGTTATCAGTGCCCAGCCATTCTCAGAGCTAAAATAAATGAATTAAACTATGATGGTACAGTGCTTTTTTGTAGCTTGACATAGCCATGTTTACGTCAATGTCACAGAGACAGCTGACAGAAGTCGACAAACGCCAATGAGCAAGGTTATGGCCATCCTGGACTCAAGCTGGCCTTCAGCTGCCTCCATCAAACTTATAGCTTTCATACTAAAGACTCACACTGCAGTGGCTACCCAGTGGCAGGTGGGTAATTCCATGCCGCGTACATGTGCATGAGTTTTCTTCGATATTACAAGCTCATTTGAACTTACACATCTAACTTCCCTCCAAATTAACACTTGGAAATGTCCATCAAAGCATGTTACAATTTTATGAAACTCTAGTGCAGTCCCATTATTCACTGGCACCTTTCGTCTCACTCTCCATCTTCTATTTTAATCCTGAATTTCAGAAAACAGATGCATGTTTATACAGTGAGCAGTCCCATGACTGCAGCGTAGCTATTGATTTCTTATGCAACAACCCATACACATATACTCAGCAGAATCTGGCCTGTGTAAATATTTCTGAAATCTAAAATTCCACTTTTCACTTTATGAAGATGTTTGGGGAAATAGCCTGGCAGTTTTATACAGAATACATTGAAACTGGAAAATAAGGTCCACTCAGGTACAGCTCTGTTTCTATTGCTAAGCTGTCTTTTCTTCAGTGAGAACCTGGTTTGGAACTCCTTTGGTGGGCCACAAAGCCCAGCTGGAATCTGGGGAACATGCTTACTTTTCAAATTTATTACTTTCTCTAGAGCTAAACAGAATCTACTGAAATGCCATATACAAAACATTACTAGGAGTATCATCTGCTTTCTTGCCTCCCACCTCTGCCTCACCATCTTTTTCATATACCAGGCTGACCCTTTTTTTCTTGAGGGCAGTCATCACTTGATTATAATCTTGCTTCTCTTCTACCAACCTGATTAATATAAGAACATCTTTACTTAGGTTCTCTATGTTCAAGATTAAGCAAACTGTTATAGATGCCCTAGAAACGGTTAAATAAATGAGATTTATGGTACCCTCCTGATTTGTCCAGAGGCATTGTAACATCTCAGGCTGCCAAAACATGAGCCAGGTCTCAAGGTTCCATTCATACCAATGGGAAATGAAATGTGATTTAACAAAGACAAAAAATGAGCTTGAAACCTTTCTAGTAGAAGAATCATTTGGATGATAAAGAGATGTGAACTGGGAATTCCTATAAGAGATAATTGAAGAAAGGAATGCTTTATCAAAGACAATTTTTCTTCTACTTCTTTATAAGAGGCTGGCAAAAACAAACCAAACTATACTTTAAAGTGAACACCCTATGATCTGTGATGTGAATTTTGCTTTGTTCTCGCTCAGTCAAGAAGTCTTTCAGAATAGGCAAGATGTGGATTTTTTAACTGTAAACAACAAGCAACAACTGTTAACAAGCAAGCAAATAAACAAAGCAAGCAACCAGAAGTTTTCTTTATATGAGAAGTCGAAGGTGATGTTCATCTTTAAGAGAACAACAAAGCACAAAGGGATTGGAAACAAATATTCACCCATATTCCAATGAACATAGAGTATGACATGTATCACATCAAAGGGCTGTAGATTTTAAAAGGGATTGCGGAGTTTATGGAGAACCTTTAATTGCATATAGTGAGAACATTACACATTCCTGAAGCACACTATAATTGCATGTATATATAAATGTTCTAAAGTACGATGCCATGAGGGCATACCATCTCTATTTCCAGCCAGAAGGCCAGGGCACACTTTAGGATAGTGGTTTGGAAACTACACAGTGCACCTGGTGATCAGCAAAGCTCCACTTTTAAGAGTTTCCAGTATCCTGGGACATAACACAGCACACGCTAAGTAAAAGCAAACTGAGCTCTCACGCCTTTTTCATAGCTTCCAGGTGGAGAGAGGCCAGAGTCTGTTTCCTAGGGCTTTCCTTGGAACAAACACAGATGTCTGGCACAAAACATACACTTGTGTTTTTCCTGGATGCCAAGCTGAAGCTCGGCTTTTCTTGATTTCTCTTCAGCCATTCATCATATGGATGCTCAAGTAATTTCAGTCTCAAGGGTTCCTTTATCAGTTTAAGAACACCTGACCTCCATTCAGCCCATGAAACCAAGGCAGGAAGCAAAATGTAGAAGGAGATGCCTGCAGTTTACAGGCTGAGCCCTGCAAGCCCTTGCATGGGATGAGCAGTTCCACTGGAGGGACAGTGCTGCCCTGCTCCCGACGAGCAGGCACGGAGCAGCACTCAGCCACCGACACCTTGGGCAACGAGGCTGGGCTCTGGCCCCTCAGCGCCTAAATTTTAGTCGCATTGACTGCAGTGGCAATGAAACCAGCCACTCAAGCGTCTTCCTGCTGCCTTCAAAAGTGGTGATGGCCTTCTGCGTGCGAAATGCTTTCATTCTCTGAACTGAAATCTATTCAGCTCAGAAACTGACTGGAAAAGAAGGAATATTTAGGGGTGACAGCACCTGTGAAAAAACTATGTGGAAGCAGCCTCTACTACCACATTTTGTTCTGCCACTTGTGGTCCCTAAGTCAAAACAGAGAAAATAGTAACTTCCACCAAACAGTGTGAATAGAACTAAGAATTCACGAAGCATTTCTAAATTCCCAAGTGAAAGTGCTATATTTAATTTATTATATGGTTACGAACAATTACCAGATCCTGAAATCTTAGTAAAAATGTCTAAAAAAAATTGCATTCTCATTTTCAAAAGGTTTCAAAGGCTACGTGCTGTATTTTAATACAGCAGACACCCACAAAAAAAATGGAAATCACATGTGTATCAGACGAAACTAGAAGTTCTTGCTAAGCACTAAGGATTGAAAAAAAGCTACAGAGCATTTTCTTGCAACAAAATGTAAGCAATCAGTATAATAGTACTATCTTTTCCTTAATTCTATCTTACTATTCACAGAACAAGAGCTGTGTTAGCAATGTGAAAAAAATAATTTCAATAAATCTTTAATTAAAAATTCCTAAACATGACAAAATAATAAAATAACATTTCTAAGATTTTATTAAAAGCTCCAAGTGAACTAATACACTGAAATCCAGTTAAACACCTAAGTAGCACTTAAAAGCCACTGTATTTTTTAATAAAAGGCTCATCAAAATAGTGTAATACTGTCTGCAATATTTCAACATAATATTTTGATTGCAAAACATCTGAGTTCTTCCTACAACTCTGTGCAGAGTAAGAAAATCACACTTCCATCCCTTCCTTCCCATTCAAAAATCCACAGGGATAATTTGATTTTGAATTAAATCCCTGAAATTCCTCTGAAAAGGACTGAAACATTATGTGAAATTGCAGTCAAAATTGGAGATAATTGATTTTTATGCATGGAAGTTTAAACTGAGGCAGTTCATGTTTAGAGTGACAGAGGAGTAATCATGGATAGAAGTATACCCATTGACTTAACAGGATGCAAAAGTCCATCTCTGATTAAACTCATCCAAGTTTGTTTATGGGGCCAGCCTATGATGGCCCATTGTGGGATAAAACATTTCGCTTTCCCTCGCATACCGAAAGGTGTGCTGGCAATTACAAGTTTACTGGAAGATGGTTTCCTGCTTCCTATTCCTCCTGATTTTTGGGTAAGTTTTAATATTATACATACAAAAGGGAATAAATATGGAAATATTTTCCCCAGAAAAGCCCAGGCTGAGTTTCATCATTTT
Source organism: Phalacrocorax aristotelis (assembly GCF_949628215.1). Classification (NCBI taxonomy): domain Eukaryota; kingdom Metazoa; phylum Chordata; class Aves; order Suliformes; family Phalacrocoracidae; genus Phalacrocorax; species Phalacrocorax aristotelis. Next base: position 123,163,775 of record NC_134276.1, on the reverse strand, counting down.
AAAATCCCTTGTCCAGCTTTTACCAAGTGAAAATAAAGAGCTTCAGATAAAAACATAAGCCTGTGGTCTACAACATAGAGTATGACTGAAGCACCTCTCCTTTTGGACTATGGGAAAGAAAAACAAAATATTGGAGCTTAAATGTCATAGAGTATTGGAGTGCTAGACTAGTGATGACCAAGTTACATCAGTCTATCTCCAAATCACTTCATGATTAAATAAAATATCTTCATGTTTTTATATTGCTATACCTTTCTAGAACATTGTGGTATTTTGAAATTGTAAAGTCTTGTATAATGAGGAAAAAGGCAGGAATTTTCTAGAGATTTCAATGGAATGTAGTAAATCTAAAATACTATTCAAGAGTTGTGTGCCAGGACACGCTGGTGCACTATGGCTTCTAGACCGTGAGAAATTGCACCATGGTGCCTTCTCCTGCTGTACCTTCAGACTGAAGAATGACAACTTGGGGGGTTTTTCCCCACCCAAAATAATGCAAAAGATGAAAAATACATTCATGGAACAGTAGCACAAGCTTATCAAAGCACTTAGTTTGTTCAAATTTTTATCCAATACATACACAAAATAATCTATAGAATGTGCATACGACAATATAGAATCAAAATGTTAACATTAAGATAAAATACAGCAAAAATGTTCCCAAAACAAAAACACAAAATATTTTTTTCCATTCAGAACATTGATTAAACTGTGGGTTTTTTTCCTACAAAATGTTTCTATTCAATCAGATGAATATTTGAAATAGTCCATCCCAAAATATTTCAACTACTGCTAACAGTAAACGTACATGCAAAAGCTAAAGCAACATGCTGGCTTGCTACACTTACTTTATATAAAAGATACACACCTTTGCCAGCAACTTATTTCTTACTTTAACTCTTCCTGGAATGTGACTTGTCCAACAAAGCATAACTGCAGAGCTTTGAAGCAGAAGGAAAGTGAGTAGCAAAAAATACTAAAATAGCTTGAAGGCACAGAAAGTATGGTACTAAAGCCAATGGCAAAATATCTGCACAATCCAGAAGATCAACAAGGCACAGAAATATTTTCTTGCTGTGCAGGGGTGAGCTGGAAGCAATTAGGGGGGGTGTGAAAAAAACCAACAGAAACCTCAGCGCAGTGCTACTTACAAGTGTGAAGCAACAGTCATGACTAAAGTACTGTGAACCGGCGCCTGCCACAGCCAGCTGCCATTTCGAAAGCAGTGCTTGAATAGTGGTTTGTGGAAGGAAGCCTAAGATGGATAAATGCCTCCAGGAGCCCCAGGGAAATACAACTGCACTACAGACGTTAAAAATAGCAGCATGAATTCCTCCTCTGACAACACAGCTAGCGGAAAGGTCTTTGGCCCCAAGTAAGTTACAAATGGATACTAAAAACCTGGGAAGCCCCTTAAAGTCTCACCGTGGGCCAGCCAGGCAGATCCCACAGGCACCCTGGCTAGAAACTGAATGTTGATGAGCAAAAGCAAGAAGAAGGATACAGTTTGGGGATAAAGTGGAAAATGAATTTGCTGAATAGAAAGCTCTGCTCGGCCTCCTTAATCCTCTGCAGGTTGGAAATAATTGCAGTGATACTGTAAAGCACTGTCACACAGCGTGCAGTGGTTAGCTGGTCATGTCTTTGGCGGGTAGTGGTTCATATTAATAATGTTCCAGGCTTTCAAAAGCAGCCTGTATGTCTAAATCAATTCATTCCCACAGCCTTTGTGTGCCGTAAGCAAGCAATGCTATCTCTTTTCCCAGATAAGGAAACCAGAAGGAACTGATATTGTTACACCAAGAATGTGAAGCGGACTGGATGAGGACCCCATATTTCTTTTGTTTAGAGCTCTGCTTTGAAGAATGTCTCCAGCCTGCTTCCCTCTCCTTTTATGTTACTCAGCGTTATCTGTTCAGATCTCAAAAGTGAGTTAAGCACCAGAAAACGTACTGAGCTGCTCAAACCCCACTAAAAGAGGCTCTGGGAGCCTTAAAAGCCCTACAAGAGCTTCCCTACAAGGGAAATGTCTCATGCTTTGGCCTTGCCATTTAAAATGCCATCCGGTGATGTTTGCAAAGAAAAACATGAAAAACATGCAAAATGCAAACTTTAATTTAGAATGAAAGCTGATACTCAAACATGTAGCTAGAGTAGCTGGAACGCCGAAAAAAAGCATTCAACATTGACGGTAATTTGATACTCCATATAATTTTATCTGAGAAGAAAATTAAACTTATTTGAAGAGCTTGTTCCATTAATCTTCAAAATTACTTCAAGGTAGGGATTTTAATAATGAAGAGAATCCGTGTGGCTGGCCCAGGGTAAGACTTTAAGGGGCTTCCCAGGTTTTTAGTGTCCCTTTGTAACTTGGGGCCAAAGAGCTTTCCACTAGCTTTCTGGAAGCAAGGCAAGATGTGTATTGTCTAATGGCACTAAGAAGATTTATCCTGTTCCTTCTGAGCAGTATGATTTGATCAGCACTCCCACTGGACATGCCCATGCTTGCCCTTGCAGTTTATCCAGGGGTATCTTTACTAAAAAACACAGCGGAGGGAATCCCAGCTCTACTGACACTAATGGCAAAAACTCCCAAGGATTTTGATGGAACTTGTCTGGTATTAATTTCCTGACCCACACTACAATTTTTGGTCATTATTTGGGGGAAAATGTCAAAATCTACACGATAATCTTTGTGACTGGATAGGAAAACTATATAGGAAAAATATATAGGAAATATGTGGGGCGTCCATGCATGCTATCTATAAGTCAGGGGCATTATAGAATAATTCTATACACTGTAGAGATACATGAATTGGTATAGAAGCAATGCAACTGTTAGTACAGGTGTCTACCCTGACATGAGAGTTTAAAACTAGCTCAGATCTCTCTGTGCTTTTGCAACATACAGTGAAGCCATTTCCTCACTGACAAAAGAAATATACACTCATCCTGTTTTATCAGGATGATACGTAAGCTAAATTATAATGTAAACATAATTTGATGTTTTAAGAAAGACTTCTAATTGGATGTCATAAGAAAGACTTCTTGTACTTGTTTACTACAAATCCTCTCCACCTCTTTTTAATATCTGTTCTGTGCTGGCAGCAGATAACTAGGGTTTTGGGGTGTTATTTTTTTTTGAATAGTAATAGGATTTACCAAAAATGTCTCTTAGCTCATCATGCATTATTTCTATTTTAAATCAGAGTCCTACAGAAAGAAGTGAAAGATGAGGATCTATTCCATACTTTGACAAAAAAGCCATGTTAAAAGTATTGATAAAATAATAGAAGAAAAAGTAAATCAAGAAATATCTTCAAAATCTATCACATAGGGTGCTTCACTGCTTCAATACAATATAAAAGAACACATTGGTACAGAGCCCAATTATTGCCTTGAGTGCAGCATCAATATTGCTCGTGTCTTCGAATAACTTTCTGAATTTTCCAGTAAGTTCATAAAGCTAGAGCAGGCTGCCTATGAACTGATAAAGAACTTCAGTTTCTGAGCAAAATATGATGTTCGCATCAGAAACAGCTGTGTTAGGAGGTTCTGACAGATTCCTGGTGTCCCAAGGGTCATTTCTTGGTGAGGTACATTTGTTCCTATCACTGAAATGCTGCAGGCAGAATCCTCAGCTTGCACAGATGCTTTGCACAGCATTGTCAATGAGCAGCCCAGGCTTCCTAACCAGAATTAATGTCCTAATTTCAGGGGAACTATGCCATAAGCAGCCTCTTCCCCACAATGTGGCTCTGGAATCTTCTAGTCCAGAGGAGAGCTCAAGCTGCTGAAGGTGTAGGTCAATCCAAGCATCAAATGTGTGTGTGTCAGCCAGGAAAACTCCGTAGGCACCCGTTCTTGGTGTCCTGATTTCATACCTAATCTTCTGATCTTTGATGTCACTAACTGCTGCAATTAGGAAGGACTGCCTCTCCGAGCTGTTGCTGACGAAGGATGAAATGTGACAGTTGCACAGCACAGTAACAGAGCGGCCAGCGCTGGCAGGAATTACATACTCTGTTGACTCTGCAGATAGCGTTTGAGCCACAAATACAAAAGCTTAGCGTTAAATAGAACAAGGTACAGAGGTGAGGGTTTCAGCCAGGAGCAAGCAAGGTGCATAGGATGAGACCCAAAGATATTATCTTAATTCCTCTGTCTGAACTGGCTTATGTGAAAATTCTGGAAGGGAGAAATAAACATATCACATCAATACTTCTGAAACTATCACCTGGAACATCTGAGTTCCCATTTTGGCTCTGACGTTGATTCCCCTTGTGCCCTTGGCAAGGTAATAAGCAGAACCAAGTTACACCACCTGGATACATGCTGCATAGCTCCTTATTCTGCAAACAGCCTTATATCGATTCTCACAGGATATCTTTTCCTGAAGTGACATGTTAGACCACTTGGGCAAGAAGGGTTGCAATCTGCTTTAATAGTTTCACTCATAAAAGCAAGATATTTTAAGAATAATATATACACTTCCTGCTCCCAGCTGGGTTATGAGTTTTAACGTTTTTCCAGTTCTTTGAAGATGTAAAGATTGACACTGAAGGTAGGTATTTTTAGTAAGTTGTTTATATGTCATAGAGACAGCAGGATCTGCACAGATATTCTCCAAGACTCCATATTACCTTATCCTAATGTAGTTTTTCTTAAACAAGGTGTAGAGTGTGTTGTCTAACTGAGTGTCAGGGGAGGAAACATGGTGGTATTATTTTGGATACTTCTCTATCTGGTAGACGACAAGCCAGGACACCAGGTACACAGCGTCTTCCTTCTTGTACTGGTCCCACCACTTTGGTACCTCTCATTCAAACAACTTGGACCACTGCCTCTAGCTTTAACTCACTAATGTACTACTATAACCCAAGCAATAAGAAAAAGATACAAATTTTAGGGGACTCTGAATAACATCAGGTTTAAACTGCAGCAATTATCCTGAATACAAGAGGAAGCGTAGCCTTTCTGGCGTGACACTCTCTGCTGGATGAGATGCATACATGCTAGCAGGACAGCTCTGTCTTCTTTTCTAGGGCCTGAAAGCCTATGATGTAGATTTGGCCATTCCTCCACTTCCCCTGTCAGGGGCCTCCCCACACATCCCCAGTACACTCAGGGATCCTTTTCATGTGCATTCTACGTGTAAATGCACTTTGACATGTGTTTTGGTTTCCAAAATACTCCAAACACCTTTTGAGTCACAGGGCTGTGCCAAATTCAGCTTGTCCAAAGCCTATAAGCATAAGCATAACATAGGAAACCGGAGAAACTGATATTAAAGGATTTCAGTATTTACTAATAATGCTGTACAAGAAGTAAACTTAGCCAAAATAAGATGGGGAAGACCACACAATGATGAGCTTACAGGATCCCGAGTTCTGTGCTGGAACACCTGACTTTCAACAGTTTTCCTTTGAAACTCTTACTATTTTATGCTTTATGTCCACCAGTCTCCATTCCGCGTCTTCCCTCTTCCCACCTCAATAATGAATTTATCAAATTTCTTGACTACTGTCTGGAATAGCCCCTACAGTACAACTTGCAACAGAAAGATTCTGTTTGCTGTTGCTATTTGCCTGAGATGCTCTGTATGTAGAACAAGAGCTTGGAAGAGGCTCTGTTAAGCTAAATTCAGTACTACTGAAACTCTTTTAAATCATGTTTTAAAACTCTTTATTAGTTTTGTAAGAAGAGCCTTGCTTCCAATTATGCAATTGCCGTGAGGCTGTAAGACAGAGTTGCTACCACAACAGGTATCAGGTTTAAAGAGCTGAACATAAATGATACAAAGGAAAGGATTATCATCTCTATGCAGATATGTATGCACATATAAGCGTATGTGTAGATCTGTGAGCGCATGTACCTTTATTCATCTGCATCTATGCGTGTGTTTGTACACACACCTCCCTCATCCTACCATCACAGTGGCAATGTTGAAGCCTATTTCAAAACAAAACAAATTGCCTGCTGGCATTTCCATTTTCAAAATGTTTCAGTAAATTGTTTTGCTAAGAGTAACATCATTTCCATCTCACTTAATCATTATTCTTCTAAACAGTGTTTCCCTTTTAAAAATGCACCGCTTTTTACTACTGTTTTGCTGATTTATAAACTTTACTGTCCCTAAAGTAGTAATATTGCAGAGCATGCTAATTGCATGACTAGATTTGATGTTGCTATGCCTGAACTTCTTTCTGAAAATGAGGGCTGAGCTACAAGGCTGTATTGTCCTCACCACGAGTGAAAACAAGGACAGATTTAACATAGAAATTACCTGTCTAATGAAAAAGTTCTTGCTCACCTAAAAGTATGTGTAAAATGCATGCATTGCTTAAAATGTCCTCTCCAATAAGACTTATTAATTTCATTTTTCATTGATTGATATTTTTCTCTAAGACATCAAGAAAGCAAGATTTTCGGGGGGGTGGGAAGTGAACACTGCTTTTAACTTCAAATACTTGTACATTTTCTGTATGCATTTGTTATCTAATAGGAGTTCATTGACTACAGCGTATTGCTTTCAATTATGCAAAGGCAAATACAGTTACCATTACTTCCCTGAGCCTGATTCAAACATCCACTGAAGTCACTGGGACTCTACCCACCTACTTCCACAGACCGTGAACCAGGTCCAGATACGTATATTATGCTAATTGTGCAGGATGGGGCACTAATCTTTATTCCAAAGCCCTTTCTCTAGTACTGCAGCTACATCAAAAGTCGAACTGCAAAAGAGCATAGAAATGAACAATTCAGAAACACATGGGCTCTCCTCTCAAATTCATAGACAGATGCAAATTACAAGCAATGAAAAATACGAAGCGCTGGATTCAGCTTTCTGCCCCGGAACACCATGTAGTGAACTCCCAACCGCAGCAACTACTACATGTAAGGCTGTGGTTTCATGAAAGATTTGATCCAGCCTCCTGTGATAGTTTGAACTGAACTCTTAGTCAGATGCGACATCTGCGGCCTCTGTAAATTCCATGGATGAGGCAACCTGGGTCAAACTATGAAGAAAAAAAATCCATATCCATTTCACTTTTCCCCAGCTGCTTTTTCATCTGCTTTATTTATTCCCCCCATAAAACTGTACAGTAGTTAAATTCTTAACAAACAGGATGTCTTAGTAGATATACCTAGGGTAATACATCTAAGTAACTTTAAAAATTATTATAATGAAAGTACTAAGTATAATAGTGACAAAAATAATATTAATCATGACAATGCACATACATTTATTGAACCTAAACTCTCCTTTCTGGACTCAGTCAAGCACAGAGCAGAGGCCTCACCAGTTTTCCTACCTACATTTGCAAAGACCATATCTTTGTACTTCACAGAAGTATATTTGGAAGCACACTTTTTTGCCTGCTCAGGTTAAAAAAAAGTCTTAACAGAACACCCGAGTGATTCATCCGAATCCTTGACTACATGTTCCTAAAAAGCCAGAAATTTCACCTAAATCAAAGATTACATAAAGCCTCAGTCAAACCACACTCCCTGTCATTGAGGGGTTTACAGGGTAAACAATATGGACTACAACATTTTGGTGAAAAGACTTTCCATGTGCTATCACATTCTGCCATGTCATTGTTATCTTGTGGTATATCTCTCAACTGAACAGCAGGTGTGAGGTGCCTTTCACTTCAGTTACATGCATACCCAGAATGTTGTGAGTGTTTCTGACACGGTGTGTATGCACTTCCTACTTTTTTTTTTCTGTGCTGAAGGGACAGCTGGAACCATCGTTGCCATTCATAGCATCTAGCAGTTTCCAATCTGACATAAAATCATTCTTTGCCAATAGGAAATATCTGCTGGCCACAATGCACGGTGTTTCTCCTCTCTGAAGATGTGAACATGTGTTTCAGATGTATACAGCCATACCGTGCTATTTCTTGAGGGTTTACTTCTGAAAAGGGCTACGGATAGCAGGTCCATGGATAGCAAAATGATTTTTTCCACAAGAATTGTTGTAGTAAAAAGAAGATGCATTCAGGCACTTAATATATACAGACAGGGAGAGTACATTGCATTATGAGGTCCTTCCCACTAATGTACCATTAACAGTAACCAGAAAAGTAAGATCTTAAAGGCTCAGATGCAAAAGGAAGGTGTTGCTGCAAACCCCACTCTAGACAACCCACACAGTTCTACGAGCATCAGTGTGATACCCAAACAGCATTGAAAGAGAAAAGAAATATTGTACTGTACACAAAAGCATCCATTTTCTCAGCACTTTATATATGTAAATATTATATTGAAACAAGAAATACATTCAGCAAAATATATGGAAGAAAACATAAATGAGTAGTTTACAGTGAAGTGGAACCCACATGTTACGGTAGTTCTGCCGATGTCCACTGCTGCTTGTCAGAGATGCTTCAATATGATTAGGCACCTAGTCATAACTAGGTAAGTTTTAACAGAAGATGGGTGAGGGTGAAAGATAGAAAATCAGAGCGATAACGATGGTTAGCAGAGCAGAGTATTAAGTAGTTGCCCACGGAAAACCAAGGTAGCAGGCAGACAAATACAGATAACAGATTCTTACTGTCCGTGCACCTATTTAAGGTCAGGGCGGGGCAGGGGGGAGGTGTGTATATGCAAGTGAAAGGAAAGGCCTCAGTTTTAAGGTATGATAACCATTAATGTTAAAATATATGTTGTTCATAAAATATAATTTTCTACAAACATTCTAAAATGCACATAACTGTTTCTGCCCTGGAATGCTTAAAGTGAAATGAATGACAATTATATTTCAGTAATGTATTCTACCACAGAAATTAAAACTAAACATGTCCATCGGGGAAAAAGGCAGGTGCTACATTATTTATATTATGCTTCAGTGGAAATTTCCTAAAGAATTTCCAAAAAGCAGAAATTTTCTCAGCGGTTTACTCAGCTAATAAGATCTATTTCAGTTGAAATCTATTTTCTTGTTGCTACTATCTGAAATCTTATTCTGCCTTCTTGGGAATACTGCCATAGCAAGAAAGATTTTGAAATAATAGAATGTGCAATAATTGAGCTTTGAGATTATGAGTGTTATTTGGAATTCTTGAAAAAATTATTGTTAACTTCCCTCAATTAGAATAAAACACAGCAACTCCTATTTCCAGAATTCAGCTACAGATGCAGAAGTGATAGAAAGGTATCATCATTTCTATCCCATAACACTTTTGCTGTCCTTCCTTAAAAGTCTATGTTGATTTAAGGTTCTTTTCCCTCACAAAGTCTTTATGGTACCTAGCTAGCATAGCTTTCAGATTTTATCTTGCCATATGTTTCAAGTTGTGTGCTTCAGTCTGCATCTGCTAAGTATCTGCTACAGTATGGCTACAACATCAGCTCAAAACAATTGGGACTACAGCCTTTGTAATAATTACTCTCTGCAGCTGCTGAAATCAGTGTCTTTAAAAAAATCTAAAAGCTGTAGCTTCTCTCCCTCTCTGTTTTCATTTTTATCTAACGCAGAAACAAGCACATTCTGATGGGACTTTTTGAATTGAAGGATAGAAGCAGATTTTTTTTTAAGGTGTAATATAAACACACACTGCTTCATACTATGGAATAAAGGTATATCTGGCTTTTGCCATAACAGGTGATTTAAAGAAAAACCCATGCAGAAAAAACTCTTGTAGTGCAATACATCTTAGTTGTTAGAAGTCTCATTTGGGAAATGATATTGACTGAGTTCTGCTTTTCCAGAAAAATCTGCTGGTTGCCAGAAATGGAAGAATTTATTAACAGCTAAAACCCTAGCAATCCTAAGCTTCCCTCTCTTATGGTTTATGAGGGCATTGCCAACCTCTTTATCTCAACAGCTAGACAGCAAAAACAAAATCAACCTGTCTTTCCAGCAAATATATTCAAGCACCTGCATGCCGTTAGATGTGGCATCACTACGATGATTCAGAAGTTATAAAGAAATGTACTTAGAGTATCAAGGAAGGGGTTGATTCTGTAGTTTATACAGAACTGCTCGATTAGACTAATTCATTCGCAATCTTAATGCAATAGCCATTTTTAGCTGATCCAGTATTATTATTTTAAAACTGCTGTGATTAAAATGATAGGCTCATAGGATCATACAAAGATTCAGATTAAGAGACCTCAGGAAGTCAAAAGCAGGATCTCTAGCGAAGGCAGACCAGGTTGCTCATGGCTTTGTCCGGCCAGGAGTTGAAATCCTTCAAGGACAGAGGTAGCACAGCCTTGTTGGGCAACTGCTCTACTGCCTCCCCGTCCTCTTAGGGAAAAAGCTTTTCCTTGTCTCCAGTTTGAAGCTCTTTTTTCCTGTTTAGACTCCTGTCCACTGTCTCTTGCCCTCCCACCATGCACCACCATTAGAAACCTGGCTCCACCTTCTTGATCACCTCCTCTCCTCTCCATATAAAGCTGCTGTCAGGTCTTCTCTTCTCTGGACTGAACAAGTCCAGGAGTAATAACATAAAACAAAAACGTTTTATATCCGTATAAAAATAGTAACAGTGAGCAGAGGTAGTATAATTACTGCTGCTAAAACACAACCATAAGTTGGCATACTGTTCCATAGTTAAATAGGGGAAAAAATGTTTCTACCCCAAACGTTCAAGGGTGCAGATTTTCAAAGGTACTTAAGGTAGCTAATTTCCATTATATTTGGTGGAAGCCAGTTATCTAGATAGTTTCAGATATTCAGCCATGACACTGTAAGAAAACACATTACTGTCATCACAACCTGAGCCCTTGAAGGTCCAGCAAACAGAACAATTTAATGTAAGCCTGTGAGCAGCCACATCTGGAATACTTTCAAACCTATAAAGAACACATGCAAAAATATTTTCAGACCTAAATAAAGATAGTGCAAGAAAAAAAATGGGAAGGCAATAAATACAGGGACAAAGGATGCATAAGTGATGCTTAGGAATACATTTTAATAATAAAACCAGCTTTTTTAGTGTGTTAACAAGTCTGTCAAATGAATCTCACTACTGTGATGGTGAGAAACTTTATTTTTAAATTTCAAGACTAAATCAAGAAGCGATGTCAACACTTCTGTGATTCCGTTGCACTAAACAATATACAAGGTGAATTGCTCTGGAAGAGTCTTACTCCAGTCACCAGCTGGAGAACTGAATCTCAGTTCTTCTGGTTGTCTGACTTCTAAGCGTCTGGAGTTGAGGAGATGAACTCTGTCCTTCGGCATTACATTAGCAGCAGCTCTCAGGTTCTCTTTTGAAAGGGTTCCTCAGCACTACTGAAAGCCACCTCTTTGTGCATTAGGACTTGACACAAGATTCAAATTATTAGAACAGTTGCTATTGAAGCATTGGGGATCTTTCTAAAATAGAAAATAAGCCTTTTGGTTTATTTTTTTTTACCTACCCGATGATTTCGTCTCATTTCACAAGGATGCTACTTTTGGCATAGATTTATTACATTTTTAGATATATGTCTCAAGAATCTAGAATGATCAGACAGATCCCTTACTGCTACTTTTGTTTTATAAATTTAAGAATGAATAACTAGTAAATAAATGCAAAGCAAATCACAGACAGGCTATAAAATGCTGCATCATCACTTTATGAACATTAATGACAATTTTAAAAATGTTGAGGTATAATCCGCTTAAGCAGACCCTAACTTAACAATTATGTTACCTAATTAAATCTTGATTACCTACAAAATCAGCCAGCCAACATGTCTATATGTGGATGAAGCTACTCCTTTTCTGCAGAACTTGCACCATGTAATACAAGGGTAGGAGTTCAGAAGCCAATTTGGAGACACTGAAAGAAGATGATGTACAGGAAACATTTTCTTTCAATTATTAAACTATTACTTGTTTAAAATTTGTGGGAAGAAAGATGTACTGGAGTGAAGCTGATGTGCTGCTAATATCAGGTCTACATGGTACAGCATTAAATGATGTATTCTGATAATCAAGTTCACCCGAACTCGGTTTAAAAGAAATTATAGTAATTTTCTTTCTCCTCTTTTAAGACGCACTGTACAATTTTCTCTCTCTCTAAACACATACATCTATATCAGTATAGATGTAATCAGTGAGAAAAATATACTAGGACTTAATAAACAAAAGTATATCTATCAAACTAGTGCTACCTTTTCTTTTTATCCAACTTTAGAAATGCATGTGGAAGTACACTAGTCCTGACCTGTGCACTAGATCCAAGGAGCACTATTTATGAAAAAGGTATGTAAATACTTGCAAAAATAGAAGTAGTTGATCCTACTAAGCTGGTAGCTCTATTTGAACTCTTTCTGGAGTTCATTGTCGCTTCTCCTAATCTTCCAAATTTTCCACAGGAGCTTCAAGGTGAAGGCACAGGAGCTGGGCAAGAGGGCTGCCGCAGTTTTTCTGTTTTAATGAATGGGTCTCCGGTTCTTTAAAGCAAGATAGTGATCAAGTATTTAAATAACAATAAGGTTCTCTATCTGTTTTCAGGGACAGAGTGAAGATGGTAATTATATAAAGCAAGTCTTACTCTTTCAAGGTTACTCCTCCCTACTCTGTCTGTCTACTTTTTCTCTCCAACTAAAATGTAGACTAGAAGCACATGGAGAATAATAAATTATGGATAACAACTTTAATTCATAGACCTCATAACAGAGAACTCTCTGTGATCTGCACTTACTCTCCTATGCACCAGCAAACAAGCTATAAATCTTCTGAATGTTGTTACTAATATCCCTATCTTTTCCAGTAATTACAAGCAATATCTCAAAAAAATAGTTGCCTTATTCACTCCCACAGTATTGTGGAACAGTTTGATAACCATGGATTTAGCATTAGTGGAGAGTTCAAATAAAGTTTCAGTCTCAATGGAAAATTGAGATCTTAGTCGGTTACTCGGACACATATAAGTTCTTTGCTTTGCTTATATTGTTCAGCTATTTTTTTTCCAAAGAGAAGGTGATAACATAGGAAAATTGGGGAAAAAATGAAACTAGAATTGTTACCAAAATGAATACTGGATCAAATTATTTGTATCTTAATTAAGCCATAATCTTGTTTAATAGGAATTTTGCTTGGTTAAAAAACAGGAAAATACAGCCATTACTGTATTACAGTATATATTTATACAGCAATGTACATTACTATATTACATACAGCTATTAAGACATTTAAGACAAACAGGACGGATTTAAGTAAGTACATAAATAATTCCTCAGGTAAGCAGTAAATGTGCAAAACTTTTGATAATCCAGGAAAGTTTTGATATAGAGAAATTAATGACAAGTAAAAATCTCAATTTCATATTAAACTCTACAATAATCTGTTTCTTAAGATCAGCTTGCATATGGTGCACAGGAGTGTTAAGACGAGGGTTGCCCCTTGAACGTGCCACTGGACTAAATCTGAATAACCAAAATTAATTAGTTTTGAATGGCAGTTATGCAAAGATTATCTTCCTAGGCAAAGCTTTACATTAAGTGATATTTTTTTCTCAAGGTTACTTTACTAAAATAAAATAGTTCTAAAGCTAATAATGAAAAAGACCGAAAACAAGAATGTGAGTTAACAGGAGTACAATGTATCTCTGCAACTCATTCTCATTGTTGTGTTTTTGTATTCAGCCTCCTACCAGCTGTAACTGAATCATTTTTCTAACTTGGTAAAGAGTGGTTTAGCTCTCAAGTTAATGTATTGCTGATCAGAAGGGGGAGGAAATTCCAAAACGAGTTCCAATTTACTCTTTCCCTGATATACACATATATACATTCATGTGTAGCCACTGCTGCTGTGTTCCACGTGTTCAAACAGTAGGATTCATCAGTAACAGCAGCTGCTCTGCATGGGGAGGATGGTATTCTTCTAAGAAACCAAGAGCCAATTCCTACAGACCTTCATTTGCGAACAACCTCCACAATCTGAATCACACCAAGAGTCACACATTTCCATCCACCCTCTTCCATGAATGCTTAATAAGGATGATGGTACCACTCATCTTCTGATCAGGAATTAGGGCCTCAGGATGAAAAGGTCAGAACAAGTTTGAGTAATTATAATGACTATTACATTAACTGTAATAGTCACCCAACAAGTACCTGAACAAGAAAAGTACCTCTGTCCCCCATGGTTTCCAAATAGCCTTGTCTACCTCCACATTGTTTAGAGGTCAATAGCATGCCCTAGAGATTGCATACGTAAGATCTCAAAGATGTTTTTATCAAAATAAAAAAATCCAAATCGCCTAATCACAGTTTATTTCATTACACATAAAGTCACACTTAACCAACACTATCTAAAACCTCATGTTTCAGTAGGGCTTATCTTCAGTAATGTCTTTGAACAAATACCTTGAGAGGGTAATCTGCTGTCACAGGAGGATAATGCACCCATTACAAATACCTCGTGCCAATATATTAGCTGTCCTTCTGTTGTCTCTGGCTCAGCCTTCTCCCCACTCTTCATTCAGGTCCTTGTGGTTGGCAGCTATTGAAATAACAAAGACCACAGTATATGACTTGAATGCAAAGGAAATAAATCAGCATGCTGCTTGCCTCCTAATAATACAGTTTTCCAGATTATCCATGGCTTCTGCAAAGGCTCCACATAGACTTTGGGAAAGGCAAGAAGGATTCAACACTAGAGAGGCGTTGGATTAAAAAATTCTCCAATTCAGACTTCTTAAGGTTTCTCAAAGAAGTCAAGTGGCCCACTTCAGGAGTTTCTCTCAAGGACAGCTTATACTCAAGGAACATTCAGAGAAAGAAACAAGATGGTAAAGTTTACAGAGCGGTATCAGCATTTATGGGACACTGTAGCTGCTCCTGAATGTTCTACAGACCTACTGGTTGATTTAGGAAAACACACCGCATCCCCTGCCTCAGTTTCCCCATCTGAAAAGTGTGAATAATGACACTGACATCCTTTCTTAAAATGCTGTTGGAAATGTCTATGGTGAGCACTTCCTAGAAGCCAAGTGTAAGTATTATTATTCTCTTTTTTTTTTTGTTAATTTGAGAGGCACTTAGATTTGAGTGAGATAGATGCTATCTCAAAGAACCTCTTAAGACCTCAGAATTTGCTTCATACAATATAAGAATGACATGGCTGTGCCATCCCTCATGTCATCAAGCAGCATTTGAAAATGCAACATTAATTCAGCATGAGCTCGATTAGAGGCTCAAATCCTTCTGGTTGTCTTGTTAGACTATTTTGCTTTTCAAGGAGCTCATCCCTCTCCAAAGTAATATGATTTGCAAAAAAGAACCCACAGTGTATGCAAAGATTAGTTGCAGTGGCTCAAAAAAAAGTGGAAACCTGTCTGCTTAACAGCAGCATTCACTTCAGTAATCTACTACTGCACTTATGCCTCTCTAAAACCTCACCTCAATTCTCAGAAAACTGAAATTTTGTACACTGCTTCCCTGTTTTATTGATGAAAATTCAAATCTCCTTCCCCAGATAACCCATAAAAGGACTGTTATTAAATGTCTGCATCCTTTTCCTTGTTCCAACTTCTTTTTCTTTTGTTTTGACCTTTCATTCATGTGAGAAAAAAATAATGCTCGAAGATTTATACTAGAATGTGTGCAAGGTGTAGAAGAACTGTGATGAATGCATCAATTTTCTGATATGCTTTTGTTTGTTTAAATAGGTTTTACAACTGTCTTACAAAGAACAGCCAGCAAAAGTTTAGTCTGAGGATCAAATGGATCTTCACAATGCATCTTACACTTGCAAACATCCTTATTCTTGTACAAATGCAAGTTCATATCTGGGGCTACTTATTGAATATACAATTTTGTTCGTGAATATGTGTCATGACCGCTATTCTGTGTATGTCATTATCTATTAATAAAGCTATATAAAGCCATAATAAGCCTGTTTACTTGTAATGACTATATAGCACCTTTAGCACAGAGTGAATCAAAAAAGTCTAAAACAGAAAAGCAAATCAAACAATGGGCCAGACGTAATTCTGGAAGGAACAAGACTTGCTGTGGGTTAGCCCTGGCAGGCAGATCAGTGCCCACCAGCCGCTCGCTCACTGCCCCACCACTGGGATGGGGGAGAGAATCAGAAGGGTAAAAGTGCAAAATCTCACGGGTTGATAAAGACAATTTAAGAGGTAAAGCAAAAGCTGTGCACACAAGCAAAACAAAATAAGAAATTAATTCACTGCTTCCTATCAGCAGGCAGGTGTTCAGCCATCCCCAGGAAAGCAGGACTCCATCACGTGTAAGGGTGTCTTGGGAAGACAAAATGCCATCACTCTGAACATCCCCCCCTTCCTCCTCCTTCTCCAGCTTTATATGCTGAGCATGACACCATATGGTGTGGGATATCCCTTTGGCCAGTTGGGGTCAGCTGTCCTGGCTGTGCCCCCTCCCAACTCCTGGTGCACCCCCAGCCTGCTCGCTGGTGGGGTGGGGTGAGAGGCAGAAAAGGCCTTGACTCTGCGTAAGCGCTGCTCAGCAGCAACGGAAACATCCCTGTGTGTTATCAACACTGTTTTCAGCACAAATCCAAAACACAGCACCATAGGAGCTAGTATGAAGAAAATTAACTTTACCCCAGCAAAAACCAGTGTAAGACTACAGATGAATTTCCAAGTAACAGGAGAATCCCATGCTGCTGAACTCAGCATCCAGTGAGTAGGCAACTTATGGTAGAAATGAAAACCAGAGTTAAGAGGTTCTTGCTCATGGTGAAAGCCAGAGGAAGGTGCACAGAAAAGAATGCAGAGAAGAGCTGACTGGCAGGTTGAAGGCTGCCTGGTTGTGGACAAGCAGAAACCTGCCTGTGGGCTAAGACAAATAACTTGAAGTGCAGGAGAGACCAAGAAATAGGCACACATATGGACTGAGAGTGCAAGAGAACTGCAACAGAAATAATGGAATGCAGGAGGAATATCTTGTCAATATGAGACACAGGAGACTGTTTGACAATGGGAGAATAAGTGAAACAATAAGTCTGAAAATAAATCTGAACTCTGGTTAGTAGAATCAAGGGAATAAATTGCCCTCTGAAAAATGTCATAGACAAAAGAGTTAGTTCAAAGGCAAGCCAGAGAAGCAGAGAGATCTTGATAAGCCTGTCCTCAGCAAAACAGGTAGACTCTCTTTCTTGTTACTAACTGCAGTTTTTCAGAACATTAGTGCCAGGAAGGTTTGAATCCTTTTGACTGCCATCCCTAGCAAAGAGTCATTTCACGCTTACTGACAGAACGTGAATCTGACCTTGAATCCACTAGATGCCACCTCTTTCAGAGCTTGATCCTCAGATAGGTAATACCAATTGTCTTTCAACCTTTGAGTTGTAGAGCGCTACTAAATAGCAAAAATTGACAAAATATGTTTATTAGTTATCCATCCTTATCAGAAACTCTCAGCACTCTGTATAAAAAAATTAAAAAAGCACTTGCAGCACTACTTCTACAACTACACTGATTAATTAGCCACTGCGAACACATGGGGCAGCTACCCCAGTTAGCCTCTCTAATAAGGATGCACCAGCCATTGATACTACCTTCTAGGATGTAACTCAACACTAGCCCCTAATCTAACAACCTGCGCTTACATCTTCTGCCAATATACTCAGTGTCATAAATCTCCTTTCCAAAGCCATCTTCACAGTTTCTGGAAGGTAATGAAAAGGTCATTCTTATGAAAATACATCTCCTACTTTCATTTCTGCAAATGAAAAGTTTCTTCAAGTTTGATTTGATTTTTTCTACAATTGTTTCTTCCTTTAATGTACAAATGTAATGTGCAGAATACTGTAACCTATTAAACTGAACAAGGATGATATATTATTGGCCATATTTTAATGTGGATGCACTTCTGTTTAATCCTGAAACATTTGGTATAGTGGATTGGCAATGCCTTAAAAAAATCTTCCTAGATTGATCTTACAATTTTCTTCTTTTTTAAGGATGAACTGTTCTGCAAATTTTTATAGAATATCTTTCCTGCGATTTTTGACATATGCAAAAATGCAGACTTTAGGGCCATTTAAGTTTAAAAATTTCTTTCTCCAGAGAATCATGTCAATCTCACAATGCCTCATTGCCCCATCTGTAAAACAAGAATAACGTTTTTCTTTCCCCTTAAACGACCCTTTGCTCATCCTGTCTACTTCATCTGTAGACTCCCTGTAGCAGGAGCTCTTCCTTACTCTGAAATAGAAAAGCTATTTAACGGGAGTCCAAGCACTTCAGACGCTTTTTTTCTAATGCAACATATATACTACACAACAATCATCATTCCTACATGGCTAATTCTCACGGTCGATATCCTATCCCTCCTCACCTTCAAATAAGTTGGCACATTTCTATTGATTCGATAAAAACCCCTGTTTTCAACATTTTTAATCACTGTATCCTCCTCAAGGGCTAGTTTTACCTTCTGAGGGACCAGCACTGCATATACAAGGGAGATGTTCCAACATCTTCTCCTAAGTTGTGCTGCTATCCAAACAGTCTGGTCTGAAAAGCCTCTCAATCTTCAAGCATTTAAAAAATAATTTACAAATCTGGCCTTGGCACAGATATCCATTAAAGGACAGAAGATCAAATACATGTTTCCAAGGATCTGGCAACAACACAGCTCTACGGAACATGTGATTGACCGATGGCCTTTTCATCCCTTGAGACAGGCCTATTCCTACCCTAGGTAACTGGCAGACTGGGAAGAAGCAACTCTCTTCATTTACTTAGGAATTGCTCTTTCTAATCTGCAAATGCTGACGTAGCACAATCAGGGGCAGACACACTGCAATAAAGGTTGCAAGGAAGAAATTGCAATGCTGGAACATAGTCAGTGGATTAATTTTAATGGTTCTGCATATGGCTAGATAAAAAAAGCATCATTGATTTCCTGCTGACCCTCTCCTCCAAGTTAATGAATGAAAGCTACTCCTGTTAAAAGGCATGCAGCGCAACAAAGTGTGCGACTGCCATCAAGACTGCAGGGGAAATCTGATAACCAGGGTTTGAGGTAACACCTGTCACATAGGGAAACTGCTCAGGTTTGGGATGTACAGAATCCAGTGTGCTAGCATTGCAAATCATGTGAATCTGGTACTATCTCTTCATTTTAATCCCTCTTTCGCAATTTTTACTTTGTTGCATCGCTCAGAGAAGCAGCTCTTTGAAGGAGCTGAGCCCTGCAGTGTGGCGCAGCAAATGTGCATGCGCTACTCAGCATTAACTCCTCAGTCTTCAATGCTTGATCCAGGTTCTTTGGTTCACCCAAGGCAAAAAGGGAAGAAAATTCCTTCTGAAGAAGGGGTAACATATTTCCTTTGGTTCAAGTCAGTCCTGAGGAGGAATGAAAGGCTCCAAGCTGCCTGTTGTCCTGTCCATCTTCCACACAGAGACCTATGGGCTGCTGCAAATTTCACTGTTTTTTTCAGCCACAAGCAGACCTAAAACCACTTGGTCTCTACTTAGATGGATCAAGTGCAGGCTCGGATCAGCCAAAGATTTGTCCCAAGTCACCTAGTATTCCATCACTATAAAATTATTTTCTGTCAAGAATCCCTCTTGTATCAACTCTACTATTTGTAATGCAAGATGCTGAAACACATTGAGAATAAGTGGCAATAAGTAGCCCTTAAAAAAAAAAATTATTTTTCTATGTTTACCTTTCCTCTTATGCTCCCTTTCTTCTGCTTCCATTTTGGATTTTTACTTTTGTATCTGGCTTCTCGTATCACTAAGTCCACGGGTACTCCCTTCTTTATCATAGCTAAGAATTACGTGGAGATGAGATGGGACTAGAGGTCTGTTTTTCTGCATTCCCCTATGGACTTGGCAATAGTCTGCTGATCAGAATGAGCTATAGACCAGATTCCCTTTCAGTTCTTTCACTTCTTGCCTTCCAAACTTCTATTAAATATACCTCATTCCTTTCCATCCTTCCTTTCATTTTTGTTTTCATAATGTAAAGGAGAATGTCAGGAACATGCTCTGATGCACGATGGCTCTGAATGGGTTATCTCCACTTTCCTCCCCCTGGCTAGGTTTGAAAATTAAACATGAGCACACTAACTGCTACAGGAAGGTGCATTTCACTGACTTGACTACTAGCCTTGCTTCTGCTCTTTACATTTCTTCTTATTACCTTTCTCTATCTAACACAAGTATAAATAGTGAGTGTTTTTAGTTTTGGGGCTGAGGATGGAAACCCAGGAACTCTGAATTTTGTCCTTAGATCACCATTGCTTTTTTAAGTAGACCTCGGTAAATCTCTCTAGGGTTCAGTATCTTCTCTAATGTCACATGCTGCCAAGCACTTAATGCTCTCACAAGTATCTGAATTCCTCAAATGAAAGGCAGGACAAAAGTGAAACCTATTTGAGTACCTATCTTACAAAGATGTCATGATTTCAGGCCTAATCAGTGTAAGACCCTCGGATGAAAAATTGATCAGTATCAGTATTCTGATTAGATTTGATCAAGCAGATTTTTAAAATTACATAGGTTATACAGAAATCAGTGATCCAAGTAAGAATTTGAAATGTTTCACCAAAACCAGGCATAGCCTCTGTAAAAAGGAAGTCAACATTAATTTTGAATACAACCATATTCAAACGGTCTTTCACCGCTACTGCAGGAGGGAGTACCTGTGGCCACGTCCATTGCTGCTCTGTTGGACTGTTCCCCACTAGCACCCCAGCAAGGGCAGTCCATGAGGAAGCACCCACCTCCTGATGCCTCCAGAGCTCCCATTCGCACTATCCCACGTTCCAGAAGCTGTTATGGTACTCCTAATGCCGTTCCAACGCTAGCTCCAACACCAGCTCATCGGATGTCACATAATCTCAAAACGATTACGGACTGCTTCCTGACTGACAGCACAGTGGCAGAGATAAAAGGAGGATGCTGGCCAGAAAGGGCCTCCAGTCTCCTCTGTTGCTCTGCCAGGATGCTGTCTGCACTTGTGTTGGCAGCATGGGTAGAACCAGGCAACGGAGGCCCAGAATTGGCAGCTGGCCCAGATTATGCCAGAGCTGACCTTGCAAGAGTCAAGTTTGTCCAAGCCTTAGCCACAAGTGACAGCAATGGAACAGGTGGGGGGATGCTTCCAGGTAAGGCTGACGCCAAGACCAACCCCACTGCACTCTGTTATGAACAGCCCTGTGGAAAGGCTCCTCAGCTCAAGAAGCAACTCCACAAGTCAGGCGCTGGCTGAGCCCTTCTGAGAGCTGTGCTCCGCACCGCTTGACACACATGGCAGTCCAGCCGGGGGTAAGTTCCAGTAGTTGGCTGGAGCCACCAAACAGGGCAGAGAAAGCCACCGACATCCTTGTAAATCACATGACACTTCGCTCTTTCTTGCTCCTTCGCAGCACGCCAGCACTGCAAGCCAGATGTTGCAGAAGTACTTGCAGGAGTTCTTTTGGCAGAATGTGAGTGTGTTGTCAAGGATGCTCCTTAGTATGGGGGGGTCTGTCACTTCCAATAGCATTAGGTGTTTTCCTTCTACAGTTAAGTACCATCAAGGAGTAGAAAACAAAGTCAAATAATTTGGTCTTATGGGTGCTGAGAAAGGGGGAAACACAGCATTAACATTTTAGCAGGGTTATCAATATTATTCTTTGTATTACAGCTATTTTACATCTCCAATATATTATCAGTGCTACTCTTCACATGCTGCCATTGCGTATCCCACTGGATTTTCATACAAAAACAATTCTCTGCCCTCAAAATCAGCTTTCGTAAAGAAAAAAAGAGACCTGAAATCTGAAAACTGTTCACTTTTACCTGCTTCAAACCTGGTTTAAAAAAGGCAGAGGAAAAGGCAACTGAGCCTTCACAAAAGGCAAACACGTGGCCAGCAGTTGATATACACTGGCCCAACCTAAAGAACTGGATTGGTTTTGCTCCCTACGCGCTTCCCAGATAACATGTCAGGACACTGTGCCTCTTGTACTTTTTGTGCATAAGACCTACTTCTATTCAAATATTTTTCTTGTTTGGTTGGGGTTTTTTTGTTTTGTTCGGGTTTTTTTTGTTTTTGTTTTTTTAAGGCAGATCACAAACTATTAAAGATAATAACCACCATCTGATCTTCAAGCTCCTTGCTCCCACCTTCCACTCATATTTTCTGAAACTTTTGTTTCAGCTGAAGGCATTCTGTATATAATGCAAGTGTAATGTCACTTTAATGAATATTTGTACAGTACTGGTCTTTTAGTTAAATTATGTGAAAATCAGGTGCACTGGACATGGGTAATGGGAAAATAAGTTTGCTTCAGGAGCTTAATTGCTATGCTGATGACTAAAACAACAATACTGGCAGGCATTTCCTGATTTTTTTGAGTAGGATCGTTTCTGCAGTGAAGAAATACTGGAACCACAGATTCTGGGTATTCTTCCACTGCAATTTGTTAGGTTCTATTTACTTATTCCAAATATGTGGGTCTCATTTACTTAGATCAGAGACAGCCAAATTTGCAGATAGCTGCAGAAATGCCAGTAAGCTTTCCACTTTGCTACTATTGGTCACAGTTCATTTTTAGCCTAAGTCTGTTTTTTTGTCTGTTTTCTATTTGTTTCCTGCGTGTTCTGTTTGCAATACCTTACAACCTAGAGGCACTGTACCATACACAGTTGATCTAATTCAGAAAGACTTTGCTACCAGTTATCCTCATGTGCCCATACAGAGCAATGCAAAATAATTCCTGACAAACATGAGTATTCTTCTATCACAGTTTGTACCTTAATCAAGCAAAGTCAGCCAAAGACGCTGCTTGACTTCAATAGCCTTGGTGGGGCCTGGTATTTAAAGGAATTCAGGTGCCTAAGGGAGCAGGAAACACCGTGTGGATTTCCCAATTGTCATGAATATATGGCCCAAATCCCAGATGATTCACTAACAAATCCTTCAGCAATGTTGTAAATGTCAACATAGATTACATTCATGCTTAATCCTTGGTGTTAGGTATGTTGCAATGAGTATCAGTGCAAATGACAAGAACCTATACCCATGGAGGTATCTTCTGAACTAACACCTTTAACTTAATGGTGTCCAGCTAAACTAACAGAACTAGACTTACAGAAATACAAGGCTGGAGGTTGCATAGCTGTCTTATAATTCAAGGGCAGTTTCAACAACAGAAGGCTTCCATTTTGCAAACTGTACTTCTGAATGTTGAGCCAAGCCAGCATGCACAGCTTTGTTGACATAATATTAACTACCACCCAAGACTAAAGCTTATTCACTCACTATTAACAATGGATTAAATTAGAAGCAGTGTTGAGCAGTGCCCTATTCAACAGTATTCTCTACTATTTTTGCTAGAAATTTGCTTCCAAAGTAACTGTTTTATGCATCTGCTGTAAATGGGAAAAGATATTTCAGTTTAACAAAGACTCTTTGTTACGATGCACAACCATTAATAATGGATTACACTTTTAATCCACTTTGACACATAAATGGAAAATCTATGGTTTGATAAGATTAAGCATTTATCAAAGATTTTTTTTAGTATTAATAGTGGTTTTCAAAGACAGAGTTATTTTCTACAGATTTTTTTTTCACTAGTAAGTGTTTTAATTTCTTCAAAATAGATGTTTATTTTGGACTTTAAAGCCAGGAGTTGGTGCTTTCCCAACAGATCAGTTACTCACTCATACTCCCATTAACTTCAATGGGAAGAGGATCATGGCCCAAGAAAATAATTTGAAAAAAACCCCAAATCTATATTATGTCAACCCAATAGACATTAAAGGCATTAATTACAAATCTCAGAATTGAGGACAGTTGAAATGACATAGCATATAAAGAGATCTTTAGTAATTATCTTCACAATTTCTAATCACATTTAAATTCCTGTAAAGTTATCAAAACATTTGAGTAATTTGAGCTTGAGATGTTTTCTATTTACTAAGAATTCAAAGAGCTTCTTTCAAGTGAAAGGTAGAAGCAGCTTTGAAGAGAAATGACAACAGAGTGAGGGAAACCCTAAACAAATACTTCTGATGTAGGTATTATGTCCTTAATGTAATCTTCCTCATTTCTTGTATTTCTTACAGACTTTAAACAACACATTCAGTATTGATCTGAGAGCAAAGTAGTCATCAAATAATATTTCTGAATACTGTCTTAACCATAAATTTTAAAATGACTCTTTAAGTTTTGCCTGTTTGAAATGTATGGCCCTACAACTCACCTTTTAGGCCCTGCACCACGCCACTGGAAATTATTTGCGACATTCACGAAGACTTCCTCATCCCCACTCCCACTGACAGAAAATATATACTACTCATTATTCCGATGCAAATGGGGGAACAGGTAATCATCTGCTTTAAAAAGAAGGTGCTTGGGCATTACTTATTACATTACTTACATTACTTGTATTTGTATTTATACAAATTGATCTTACCATTGTCATGTTTAAAACAAAATATATACTAAGAGGACCAGTGAATTCTGGCCTATAGGCCCTTTCCTCTTCTATGTTTGTTCGCATTCAGATAATTTTTAGAGTTCCACTTTTCTGTCTTTTCTCCCAGCCACAATCCTACTAGCTTCAACAGGCTTGCCCGTATCAATAAAGAAGGCAGGATTAGGCCCTTAATTTGTAACCTTAATTTGTAGCCTTAATTTGTAACACCAACACATTTGCAAAACCAGCACATACTTTTAAAACCACTAGAAGTTAAAAAAAACATAGTAGGAATACAACTTTAAACTGGATTAGGAGGTCATGTCAATGCAATTCTATACAACACCTCTCTCAAGATTTTGATGGTGTCTCCAGGCTCTACAGCAATAAAAATACTAAATATTCCTACTAATGAGTACTTTACTGTGTTTAAACATGCAAGAAAAAAGACCCCACTAAATGGGAGATATTAATCAGCCTCAACATGAAGACAAAAAGATTATTGATCTTAAAAGTAGTATTTTTTTGGAATCAACTCAAGTAGTATGCCCATAAAGAGAAGTCTGCTGAGAAAACAAAGGACGACGGGGCTCTCCTGAGCAGTAAGCTTAGAAAGTAAAATATTTCTAAAATTGATTGCATAGCATGGCTTACACAGTAAAATAGATTAATAGCAACAACGATAATAATATTAATGATAATAATAATACTGTGGAAGAACTGAAGGGTGTTTTGAACTGAGAACAATGCTTTAGACTTAAAGTTCTAAAAGTGAAATATCCTTATCCCACTTCAGAGAAAACAAGTGCAGTACATGAGGAAAAAGATACACAGTCTGTGTTTTTCTAAACCTACACTGAATCATGGTAATGTTTAAGTGTTGTTAGTTGTTAGTCATCGTGAATATTGTTTGGAGACTAGCAAATATATTTGCAGAACCGACTGGTTAAGTTTGTCTTTGATTTCCAGGGGTTTTGGGGAAGTTCCCATCTAAGAATCCACATCGTCACATGGTTAAGATAAAGCACTTGACACTTTGGATTTCACTACTAGAAAGTCCCTCTGGAGAGATGACATGGTGTGCATTATTCATAGTTTCAGATTTTGGGCATCAGCCTTACTTCATATGACAGCGTGGGCTACATGTTGATCATGCTGTACTGTCAGCCGAGAAACTTGCTGTGTGACTTCAGGGTGCTCATTTCCCTCCCTGTAGAACAGCCCTGCTTACTCAGACCGAAATCGGAAGAGAATAAAGCACTGTGCATGAAAGTGCTGTTTCTGGATTACGTTACTTTGAGGAGGAATTTTTTTGACCTTTAGGGCAGCCGACTTCCAGAAGTGCCGAATGATCCTCCTTTGCCCTTCAGTGCATTTCTTCATGCAGCGAAGACCACTGTGTGAGCTCCCTTCCCTTCCCTTTACCCAGTCCTCTGCTAAATTAGTTAAATCAGATTAATCCGATTGTTATCATCTTTGAAATTTTTTTTTCATTTTGACTAGGCAGAGGATAACGCAGGACCCATCACGTTTCTAAACGCAAAACGACATTGTTATAACTAATTTTTTTTTTTTTTGCTTTTGATTTGAAAGACTGCCACCCAGCACGCATCCTGAGCACAGAACCAGGAAAGAAGCCCACGCACGGGGCAGATGCCAAGGACGGGTGGGTGTGTGCGGGGGGGCGGTGTGTGTGCGTGTGTGTGTGTCGGCTTGACCCCACGCCCCGCCGCCCAGGCCCCCTCCCAGCGGCCCCTCGCTCCCAGGGCGCCGCGCCCCGCCCGGCGAGCCCCGGGGCAGGGGCGCCCCCATCCCCCGGCCAGGCGGGGGCCGGCGGGTCCTGGCGGGGCGGCGGCCCGGGCTGCCCACGGGGCTTCCCCCCGCCCCGCTGCCTGCCTGCGCGGCGTGTGGTGGGACGGCGGGGGCGGACCAGCTCCGCCGCCGCCGCCCGGCTCCGCCTCTCCCGCCGCAGCTCCCAGTCCTGGAGCGCCGCTCGGCTGCCAGAGGGAAGCCGCCACCTGCTCCGGTGCGGAGTCGCTCCTCGCTGCGCGCCGAGAGGGAGAGCAGCCGCCCCGCCGCCCGCGCCCGGGAAGTTACCGCTCCTCCCGCCGCCGGGGGACAGCCGCCGCCGCCGCCGCCCGGCCTCGGAAGGGGGAGAAGTCGCCGCTCCGCTCCGCTGCCAGAGGGAAGAGCCCCCCGCGGGCGCGCCGCCCCGCTCCGCCGCTGCCTCCCGGTCCCGCCGCGGGCAGGCGGGATGATGGAGCCCCCCGCCGCCGCCGCCTGCGCCTCCTGCCGCCGCCGCCCGCCGCTGCTGCTGCTGCTGCTCTGCCTCCTGCTCGCAGCCCACCGCCTGCCGCAGGGTGAGCGCCCGCCCGCCCGCGGGAAGGGGCGACCGCGACCGCGCCGTCCCGGCCGCGCCTAACTTGGCTTGCAGGGGAGGCCGGGGCCGCAGGTGGCGGTTCCCGCCCGCCCCTCGCTCCTGCCGGCGGGGCCGCCCTCCCTCCACCGGAGCGCTCCGACACCTACCGCGGGGTCTTGGCGTGCCCGTGCGCCGGGGGTCGCCCCCGGCCGGTGGTGCCCTCCGCATCCCCCGTTCCGCTTCGGCGGGGAGCGGCCGGGGGCTGCTCCCCTCCTACCCCCGCCGGCCCCTGGGGAAGGCGACCGGCGGGGCGGGCTGATGCCGCCTCTCCCGAGGGAGAGGCAAGGGCTGTGCCCCGCGGTGCGGGGGGCTGAGGAGTGGCGGACTCGCCGCCTTTCCCTGTGGGAAGGGGCGGCGGGGTCCCTCCGGGGCGTTGTCACGGGAGGGAGACCCGGGGCTCGGCTCGCCGCGGCGTCCCTTTCACTTCCAGGCGGAGCGGCACGTCGCCGCGCCACCGCCGTCTCCAACTTCGGCGGTTCAGCCGCTTCTCCCCTCCCAGGCGGCTTCGGTGCCGCCCGTGGCGGTGCCCGGCTGCCGGCGGCTGCCCCGCCGCTTTCGCCCTTGCCGGGGGGGTGGGGTGTGGGTGCGTGGGTGGCCGGGGGGTGTGTGTGTGGTTGGGGGGGGGGGCGGCCGTGGGGTGCTGTCCGGGCGCGGCGTGGGGCGGCCCCGCTGCCGGCCTCCCCGCCGCGGGCAGCCGGCGGGGGCAGCGCGGGTCCCGCGCCTGCTGGCAGCCCCGCGTGGGGTGACGCTGCTCCGGCGGATCGGGTTCGCGTGGGTAACTTCTCTTCCCGCCCCCGCCACCCCGTAAAAGCCCTCTGGAGGCCTTGGGGAAGCGGGAAGGCGCCGGGGAGCGCCGAATACTCTTAATTGTTCCGGGAATATTTTGGCCATGAGGTGTTTGTAGGCTTTATTTTGTAAATATTGAGCGTCAAAGTGAAGTCTGAGGGAGAAGCTGTGAAGTGAGGAGTTCCGCATTCAACGCGGAGACCGACTCATTATTCTTGTAGAAAGAGCGTCAGCCTGTGGTAACATTTTGTATTGCTTTAAGAAACGGCTTTGCCTACAAGTGCCTGGCTTTGCAACGGCGGAGGGTTTGCAGAAGTGGAGTCGGTGGGTTTTCGCTCCTGGCCCCTGCCTCCTGGTTACGTGCTTTCCAGTTAACCATTTACAGGCAGTACCTTCTCATCGGAACGGAAGAACAGATCCTTTGCACTGGCTATATATTTATGTTTATTTTGTTCAAGCCTTTAGTTAAGTAGAAAACGAGCAACACCAATAAAGTAAGGCTGCCGAAGCTTTAATTTAAATTAGAATAGTAAAAAAAGCTCCGAACAGAAGCAAAAGCAGTATCGGAACCATCAGCAATGTGCCTGGCTGTTCTGCTGGGCTTTTGCTTTGGCAAATGAAGTGTATAATCACTGCAAGATGATTCTTGCATCTTGCAGGGGTGAGGTGTCTCACCAGCAGTTTACAAAGAATACTGGTTTCTGTGATGCAGGGAAATCTTCAGGAAAGATTGTTCATTTTATGAAACCTTAAAGGTGTGTGGAGTATCCAGAGAGATAAACGCCTCAGCTTCTCATAAGCAAGACTTGGCCCCTGTGGAGAGATTTATCCCAGTAAATACCAAATGATCTCGCTGATTGTGTGACTCTTTACAGTTTTCCTATTGAAGGAAACCTGAAATCATAAAATATTTCATCTCAAGGGTTGCTTTGATGGAGGTCCATAGAAAGATGGGACTTGACCACTTATGATCTGGATAGGTTGGAGGTAAAATCATTTACCTACGTTTTTTCTGCTCTTTGTTTTCTTCCTTGCTCCCTCGAGGAGAAGCTCAGGCTAACAGCAGAGTGCAGGCAAATAGATGTGGGGAGAAACCAGCCCCACCTTAGCTTAGAAACTTTGCCTGCAGTACTGAAAATGCCTGGAATGCCTAATGTAAGATTGAAGCCTCTAGTTTTCACTTTATTCTGCAGAGTATGAAAGATACTGAGGTATAAAAATATCTATAAAAAGATCTTGATATTACTGTATACTTCACATTTCTTTCCCCTTGCTATCTCAGCTCTTTTAGGTGATAGGTAATTTGCTATCATCTACAACAAATTCTGGATATATTACTCTATCTTGGTGCTTGGCTTTTGGGAGTTCCATCTCAGGTTTGTGTATGGAAAGCAATAGATAAGCTATTAAAAGCATATTAAAAGTCGATGTGCATCAGGTGTAGAGCTCTCCAGCAATATTCAAGCTGACTGGGGATCCCTATGAGAAATTCTGAGTTTCTTTCTTCACAGAATAAACTGCCTAGGAAGATAGCTGTTTTAAAAAAAAAAAATAAAAGGAGGGGGTCCAAGTCGGCATGTGGTACTAGGAGGCTAGGCCAGCCTAAATGAGAACACCAATTAAAATCTCATACTTTTCTAGAGGAGGTAACTGTATGTGAAAAGGAAGTCAGCTTTTAATCAGGAGCTAATCATGACCTTTGTAAAGCTTCTCCCTCCCCCCACTTTCTGGTGAGTTATAACTAAGCAGCTCGGTCTCTCATACTGTGTTTTATTACTGAAGACTTGTGACATATTGCTATATTGCGTAAGGGTAGGGAGGCTGTAATATGTAGTCTTCTCATTCACATGACACTGAAACGACTACACCATGTATATATGTTTTGATATGCTATGTGTCTGTGGTCCAATACACAGGTAGCAAAGCCAGACTCAATTTTCAGTGAACTATAAGT